>NW_003307551.1:854195-997112 GCF_000143455.1 Volvox carteri f. nagariensis | reverse complement strand
TGGGTCGGTCTATCATGACGTGTTAGTAGATGATCTCCGTCTGGCTCTTCTGTCTGATCTCAAAGTGGATTGCTGGTCGTCTAAAGTGCTCATCATTTTGCGTTGGTTGGGCCATGAGTGGCCGGCGTGTGACTCCGTTTCTCAGAAGGTAGATGTATACTCGTCTCAGTTGATTCGAGTGGGTGAGGTTCTGGAGAGGTTATCTGCGTTCCTTTTAAGTGACTGGGATCAGTTCAGCCAAGGGGGTGATCCGCGTGTGTTCCAAGGTAAAGGGGTTTCGCTTTGCAGGTATCATAACTGGATGGGCTCCCCTTCACCAGCAAGAGAGGGCTCCGATCCCACAGGCTATTTGCGTGTTTATTTGCCGGTCAACCAGTTGCGTATGGTTGCCAAATTCCGTCTTTGTTGTTGGCCTTTGGAGGTCAACAAAGGACACCATAGGCCGAGAGAGTGCCGTACGTGTCAGGTCTGTACGTCGGGTAAGGTTGAGGATGAATATCATGTGCTCATGGAGTGTGAGGCGTATACTGAGTTGCGTAATAGGTTTCTGATTAACGTTGAAGATACTGATATGCGCAAGGTGTTTCTTAATACCAATCCGAGGAAAATCGCTACTTTCCTTACTGAGGTTTTTGATGAGCGTCAACAGCGTGCTCTGGAGCCTCACGGCTCGTGAGGGCACCCGCCGCGTCGGCGGCGGAAATACTGTAACCACAATACAATACAATACAATACAATTATCTCTACGTCACATACCACATCACAATTGCGTAGAGGGCGATTATTATTAAAGCTGACCTACTCCTCGCTTCGTCTTATACAACCTTTGGCTGCCCATACGGTGGCAATCTCTGTCTCCGTAGCCAGTTTTCTCTTCCCTTAGTTACTGCTTCTAGAGTTCTTTAGGGGTCAAGTCAAATGTATGGAATTTCTAATATTACTCAAATACTCTAGGCAGCTTACAAATATCCAAATGCCGTTGACTATTGGCTAGTCCACTCCATTTGCGTTACAAATTTCATTAGCACTTCCCGAAGGACTCCATTGAGTTGCCACACGAGGCAACACACCTGTGGTTTCGTACAGCGTCCAGCAATCCACCTGACCTATCCCAAAATGCTGCTTCCGGCTATTTAAGATCAAGCGAAACCACATGCATGAACCTCTCCCTCCTCATGCACACCCAACCCGAACTCATACACGCACGGCTTCAAGCAGGCGCGAAAAATAGAAGCTGGTCGCGGTCATCTCGCGTTTGGTCACTTTGAAACCAGCGCGCTGCAGCGCCGCCTCCACATCCTCCTCCCGGTGCAGGTACGCGCGTGTAGCCTGCGAAACACAAGCACAGGTCCAACGAGCGAAATATCTTTTAAATGAGCTCCAACCACCAGCCACTCGTTGCGCTCCGACGTTCCCTGGTTGGCCAGCAGGGAGATGCCCAGCAAGACAAATTATAGTAACCCCCTCCCTCCCTCCCTCCCTCGCTCAATAATCATACCTTGCTAGGCCCCGGGAACAATTCGCCAATGCGCTTAAGGATGCTGTAAGACAGAGTCTTGGGCGCAAAGGATATGATGAGGCGGGTATTTGCCAGGGACGCCAGGTGGGTGATCATGCCGTCCACCTTGTCCTGAGGGTAGTGAATCATCACATCTAGGCAGGTGACAGTATGGTAGCTGCCCTGAATGGACCTGCGGAGCAACAGCCGTCCCGTGTGACAAAAAGTGCTTAAAAGTACGGCAGGTCGGTTCAATGAAAACCGCGGGCGCCTACCGCAACGTAAGATGGATGCTGCATACAGTGTGATTTGCTGCCCCAAGCAATTGGCCACCCGACAAGGGAGAGAAGCGAAGTTGCAAGCTATCCCATAGCCTATGCGCAAGGACTATCATGCCACGCCTTGACGTGCATAAAGTCGGCGGGCCATCCACCTACACAGGAGCTAGTCATCACCCTTCCCGGTAATATTAGCATCGTTTTCATTCAACGAAATTACCCTCTTCGCACCCTACAACGAAGAAAAGGTTAATTTTCTTTCGCGCTAAGCCAATCCTATAGAACTCGAAAGCAGACTTACTCGAGATCCATCGCCTCAAACTTGGGAGCCAGCTTGGGTGCCTTGCTGCCCGACGCACTTAACGCCGTCTGATACCTCCGCTCGGCTTCGCCAGCCATAGCCGCGCTGATGTCGCTCGCGCTCACTGCCGCTCCCCGCAAGGCAAGCGGGATGGCCAGGCTGCCTGCAGGCCAGTTAACCGCCATCATGGAATATCTGACGTGTTCCAGTAGCGTCTCGGACAGTAAATCTACGCCTTGGTGGCCCATTGCACCTCATCGCTTCAGTGCTCGATACTTGGACGGATGCGAGCACGCTGGATACAATACTGACTTGAGCAGAGCTGGCTGCTGCCATCTAAATCCATCCTACCAAAACAACCGAACAAAACAAACTCCTCAATGCTTCCGCCAAACCCCAACCACACGTCGTTAGTGAACACATAGCTCTAACGCCGATTGCTGCCTCTCACTACTCACTCTCGGACCCTTAGCACACGCCTAAACCCGGCAATCCCCTGCCGGATAAGCCCATCATCCCAGATGGCTTCAACCAATCGTAAACCCCCGCAACCACACGTGGGGGACAAGAAGAGAAGACCCGAGTTCCTGCACCTCCACCGACCACCCAATCAAACCCCTCGAGAATTTAGCGGAAGGTTCATCCAGCAGGCACTACACGTCAACACGTCAATCCAATGGACACGTAAAATCCGTCATGTCAGGGACCTGTGACTTCAATCGTCCTCCTCCAAGTATCTTCCTTTAGCGCCGCTGTATGTGTCCAGACCCCTTAGCATACCTGTCCCGCAGCCAGCATCACACACAGTAAGGCCGGCAACGCTGCCCTCCTCGTCCACCCAGCGGAGCACCTTGTCCACAGTCTGAGCATGCCCTGTGCGAATATCCAGCTGTACCTTATTGACCTCGTTGGTTTCACCATAAATCTTGCGCCATCGTTCAAACCCAGCGGTGTCGAAGTAGTTCTTCACCTATGTCGCCCACAAGACAGCAAAATTAAGTAAAACCCAGATCGTGTACGCTTCGGATTATAGCCAGAGACAAGGGAGGTTAGCAGGTTTTGCAAACCTTCGTTGAGGATTGGCATACTGGTTCAAAATCCGATGTGGGAAGAGCTCATGGGGAAACAACATACAGGAGGTGTACACAACGTAAACTTGGTCACTTCAAAAACCGCACCAACACCGCTTTGCGAACGTAGTTTATGTGCGATCACGTAAATACAGGCTCTGGTGGCTGAGCATAAAGGTAAAATGTGTGGAGTAACTACTCTTTGAGCAACTACCCCTCGAGCAACTACCCGTCCATGTGTCCAACACCCTGCGTGGCAAGAAATACACAGCAACCCATGTAGCCTTCTCTTACCGCCTCCTTTTCATCTCCTCCAGTTTGCGCCATCTGCTCTGTGCGCCTGCGGACCATGACCATGTGTCATGCAAGTACCCGAACTCCGCAACTGGTGAATTCGTAGAGATCCGATCACAGATTTTCTGAAATCAGGCGACTCCCTAACATACGCACCGCTTCTGGGGATCTGTAGCGACAAGAAGCGCCCCGAGCCCAGCGATAGCCACGCCACCGCCCACAGCGAAAGTAAGCGAGCCATCAAGGCCGGTTGCAGAGCTCAAAATTTCAGCAGCATGAGCTGTGGAGGTGGAAGCGAAAGCAAGCGCTGCAGCGCCAGCTGTGGCCTTCAGGACAGCATCGGTCTGGCGCGACTGCGCATTGCAGCGAATTACGCGGCGTGCGCACTTGGCAACGGGCCGTGTGGCCGTGAAGGGCTTTTGGTTAAGGCACTGCATAGTTGCTGCTAACTTCCTCATTGTAAATGCGGTGGACTTCCATAGAAGAAGGACCGCGATTCGTCGTACGGAGGAGGTTGTCAGAGACTTCTGTGCACATCAAAGTAGCTACTTGCTATTTTATAAAAACTCAAGATGAAATCTTTATTGTTTCAGGAAATCTCCAATCACTTCAGAGTTTGTTGGTCCTTTGTTGCGTCAGCGCGTGCACACGTCACCGATGAGCTCTTAGCACCACAGCTGGCAGCGCTTACCACACGGCCATATAATCTACACAAAAGCACGACACAAGTATTTACGATCTTCCCCTTTTGGACCAAATCGGTTAGAGGCAGTTCGGCGGTTAAAGTACTAAGAAGCTCACGGGTCGGAATCACGATGCTGGAGCAGCGCGCCTGCTTGTGGTCCTCTTCGGGCCCCCTACGCAAAACCGCAACATGTATGACCAAGCCTGTCACGTCCGCCGTTTCCGGCTTTCCCACGGCGCGACCCTGGTCTTTCAAGGCCCTAACGTCCTGCGCAGCTGCATCGGATGCGACAAAGCCCCTCCGCCTCGCCATTGCACGCGCATCATGCGATCGCCAGAGCACCTATCAGGAAACCTCCACGCAGGTAACCCATAATATGAGCGCCCGGAACCAGACAATTGCTACCCTCGATACGCCCGGCCACTGCGGCTCGCTTCCCTCAGCCCTCCCGCACCCAAGATCATTCCCATCGGGGGATGAGCCCTCCGGTCCGGGTCAACCACAATGCAGCCACCTTCTGATATAACGTGCTCGCACGCGGTCATCTCCCGCCTATCTCCCTACACCCCTACAACCGTACCGTGTTACTCTTTTCCACATGACTCCCTCTCCCTGCCGCCCTCCCTTCCCGCCATTCCTCCTCCCCTTTCACACACGCCACGCAGCAGCCTCAGCGACCCCACGGTCGGGCCCTGGCTCTGGCTGCCAGCACCACCCTGAGTCTGATGCTGCTGAGCAGTGACCTGGGTTCCGGAGCCGCCGGGCTGCTGGGGCCCCCTGCGGCCCTCGCCGAGCCCGTCCCGCAGCTAAGTGAGGCTGCTGGGCGGGCTGTTACTGCCCTCCCTGCCCCTCCACGTGACGTCCCGCTACAGCGCAATGTGGACCCCATGACCATGCAGCTTCCCGAGGCACCACCCGACCTCACACCGGAGGTAGCCGTGCGGGGCCAGGGGAAGGGAGGGGGAGAAAAGGGGGCACGGTTGGGGGAAAGGGAGGTGACGCGGGAAAAGAGGGAGCGGCAGGAAAGGGGGAGAGGTCATCCGGGTGGGCGGACCCCATGGCTGGGGAGACCTTTCTACGTCCTAGGGGAGGGGGGAGGGGGGAAAGACGAACCACACACGATTGGGAGGGGGGAGGGGGGAGGTTTGGGTGCATATCCGGATGCTTCGCTCCATGGGACTCCCCGGTGAAGGGCCCGGGAGGTGGAGCTTCAGAGGGAGAGCCCCGCGTATCTCTTTCCCATTCCTGCTTCCAATGTCCACCCCGTCCCCACCCCGCCTCCTGACCGGATTGATGGCTGCTGCTGAGGGACCCACCCGGCCCTGCCCACCCTGGGGCGTTCAATACCCTTTTGGGGCCCCCTCCGGGCCCTCCTCTGCATGCTTGCTTGCTTGCCGCTTCAGGAGGTTCGCGCCATCCGCATATTCGCACGCAACACGCCCTCCGTTGTCAACATCACCAACATACAGCAGGTGGGGGCTGGCAGGCGGGCAGTGCGGCAGACGACCGGTGGAGCCGGGGGTAGGGACCGGGGGCTGGCAGGGCCTAGCAGCCGGGGTTAGGGTGGGCACCTCAGATGAAGCGGTGAGGGGGGGGAGGTGGGTCTGAGGGTGGGCACCTCAGATGAAGCGGTGAGGGGGAGGAGGTGGGTCTGAGGGCTTCACAACTGACCGGGGCCCTCAATCCCTCACCCCGGACTCCCCTTTCTGGTGGCAGGTACCCGTGCAGAACGGCTACTGGTCCATGGACGTGCAACGGATACCCGCGGGCTTCGGAAGCGGTTTCGTGTGGGACGACAAGTGAGAGAGCCGCAAGCAGTGTACCTGTACTAGCCACAGACAGACAGACATGCATACATACATACACATTAGGCACTACTGGTAACGCGCGACCATTGCCCCCGGGAGATCCCGGGATCGAGACCTGTCAGGGTCGAAAATCCTTCCGATGGTGGAAGGTATTGCGCCCCTAGTTGGTGGACGGTGGTGGCCTGGGATACAGTTAACCTGCGAGCCGACCAGGAATGGAGTTGGGCCGCTGTCGACCCGGCAGATTCTGTTGGATGCTGGTGGTGGGTGCGGAACCTGAGCGATCCACTGAGAAGTTGACTAGGGTGACTGGATGAGGGTGTCCCGAAATACCGGGAAAGGCAGGGTAGCTGCCACGGGTGAAGGTATACCCCCCTGTTTCACACATCATACACAGCCTCACCCTACCCCTCTATCCTGGGGCTGCTACCCCCTACCCGGGGGCCGCTAGTTCCCCGGTGCTACAACAGTGAGGGATCTGCTGGCTACCTGGTCTGCTGCGGGCTCTCTCTCCGCGCTGTTGCTGCATATGTCACATACACACCTCTTTCCCCGCCCTCCCCCCTCCTGCAGGGGCCACGTTGTGACCAACTACCACGTCATTCGGGTGAGGGGGGCTGAGGGAGGTCGGGGAGGCGGGACGGCGAGGGCAGGGCGGGGAGGGACAGGTAATGGGGAGAGGTGTGCGGGGAAAGAGGAGGGGTGGAAGTGGGGGGGAGGAGGCTGCTGCGTGCCGGGCAGCAGTCAGACCCAGGACAGGGTGCCATGGTATGTACCTATCTGTCTGTCTGTCCGTCTGTCCGTCGGTCCGGTTGCGGGGTGATGCCTGTGAATGAATGGTTTCCTTTGCTCGCGGGTAGAGGGGTTTGCTGGACACCGCAACAGCGCTCCACTTAACTGTATTGTGCTGTACTGCCGGTGCCGTACTTTTCCTTGAGGTAATGGAGCGCTGCGGTCTCCTGCTGCTGCTGCTGCGATTTTCCCCAGCTCCCCCTGATCTGATCTGTACCGCCATGGGTACCAGCTGCTACCGAACATGCTCCCCACTGACCCACTTCATGCTGACGCCTCCTTAAGACACACGCGCACACACTCTATCTCCCGCGCGCTCTCTCCCCGCCTTCTGCATTCATCACGTCCCGCCCTCCTCGCCCCCTACTCCCTTTCCAGGGTGCCGACGAGGTGAAAGTGACGCTGCTGGATCAGTCCACGTACAGCGCCCGAGTGGTGTGTGGCTGGCTGGCTGGCTGGCTGGCTGGGGTGGGATGGGGTTAGGCGGGGGAAGTGGGTCGAGTGCAGGGGAAGGTCGCCCTTCGTAAAGGGGGCGGCCTTTCACTTGGGCCAGGTCCAGATGCTCTTGATCAGTGTCCGGCCGCATGCATGTGGCACGCATGCGTACGGGTGTATTTCCATACTCCTCACACCTTCCCCCAACACACATACACACACATACACACATTCACATGACGTGCCGTCTTACAGTGGTCCATTATTATAGTCCATAAACACACAAACACAAACACACGCACACGCACGCACGTGCATACAATGACCGCGCTTCGCGCCGTCATTCCCCCAACCCCTTACCCGTCTGGCAAGCCGGTCGGCAGGTGGGCGGCGACGCGGACAAGGACGTGGCTGTGCTGCAGCTGCAGGGGCTCCCCTCGGAGAAGCTGCGGCACCTGCAGCCCGTGACCCTGGGCAGCTCCGCCGGGCTGCTGGTGGGGCAGAGGGTGTTCGCCATCGGCAACCCGCTGGGGCTGGAACACGTGAGTAGTGAGACACACCAAGTAGAACCGGCATACCCAGCTAGCAGCCATCCGGCCCATGCGCCCAGCCGCCGATATCCGTTAGTCTTGGATCTCTTATGTGGCATGCGAGAGGGGATCCGGGTGCCAAGTCCCTACTGGACCCACTGCTTTTCATTCAGTGAAGAGGCCGAAGAATTGCCCTAGGGCTCTTTAGCCTCCTGGTTGTTAGTCCACGCCACGACCTCCATCTTCCTAACCTGGGCCAACCCAACCCTTTAACCCCTTTCCTTGCATGTGATCCTTTGAATGGAAGGTGAGGGGGGGGTGCGGGTTAAGGGATCACACCTCCCATTCATCCCCCCTCGTTCCTTTTCTTCCGCTCTTACTTTAGTCTGGGCGGCTAGGTAGGTAGGTTTCCGCGGTCATCTTCATTACACCACCCCGAGGTTGCCGCCTTCAAGAACGCCTACTGGTCAGTTCTGCTCCTTGGCAGCAGCTTCACTCGTTCGTGGTTCGTCTTTCCCCCTCGTTCCTGGTTTGTCGCATATGCCCCCCCCCACACACCCTACCCCAGACGTTAACCTCCGGTATCGTGAGTGGCCTTAATCGGGAGCTGAGCACCGGTACGGTCACTATCAAGGGGCTGGTGCAGACGGACGCGGCGATCAACCCGGGGAACAGCGGTACGTGTTGGGGGGACGGGGGAGTAGAGGGGCTCAGGAGGGCCGGGTGTGTGGGCTGGAGGGGCGGGCACCGTCAGCCGTCGCAGGCTGGAGTGCCGGCCCCACTACGGCCCAAACCCACCCCACTCCGAATATAGCCGCGGTCCCTGACACCTAAGCATCGCCACCTTCACCGAAGTATGCCCTGTGTTGGTCACTCCCCGGATCCTGCCCCGACTCCGCACCCCACCCCGCCTCGCACTCCTTGCCTCCCCCACCCCAGGTGGTGTGCTGCTGGACAGCGCGGGCCGGGTGATTGGCATCAACACCGCCATCGCCGACCCCAGTGGCAAGGGCGCCTCCTCAGGTGTGGGCTTCGCGCTGCCCATAGACAGCGTGAAGGGGCTGGTGGACCAGATCCTGACGTACGGCAGGGTGCTGAGGCCCGTGCTGGGGATCACCCTGGCGCCCCCGCAGGTGCTCAAGCAGCTAGGCCAGCCGGGGGTGCTGGTGCTGGAGGTGAGGGAGGCTGAACGTGGGTTAGGGCCGGAGCTACGTGCTCGGGGTTAGGGACGCGACATGGCCCCTTAGTGGCCCTCTCGGCACAACAATTCGGCCTAGAACATAATTGAAAGTCCTTTGGACAAGGCGTGTGTGAAGCGCATTTTAACATAGCTGCGCTTTCCCCCTCCGCTCTTTATGCCTAGTGACTAAGCACAAAGATGGGGGCTGCGGCACCTCGAGACAAAGATGGGGGAGGAGGCCTGGCGGGGGTCGGGGAATTGGTCCATGCCATGTGGCGGAAAAGGGGCATCACTGACCCAACTCGACGCAGGGCTCGGCCAGGGGCCATGAGGCCCATTCTGCCTTCTTCTTCTCCTTGTCCCCCTTATTTTACTTTCCTTCGCCACTGCCGCCGCCTCCCTCGTCCTCTTCTGTGGCATTCATGAGCCGTCAGGGTGGGAGCGCCGGAGCAATAGTGCCCTCTCCCCCAGGCCGCATATGCATGTCAGCCATGCCGCGCCTTTCCCCCCCGCACGTGAATCTCTATTTTCCTCAGGGCCCCGTCGTGCCCCTTCCCTCCTGCCCTCGCTCTTCTTCTCCCCAGGTACCCCGGGGCTCCCCCGCTGAGCAGGCGGGCCTGAAGGCCACCACTCGGGACCGCTTCAGTGGCTCCCTGGTGCTGGGGGACATTATCACCGGGATAGACGGCCGACCTGTCAGGAACTACTCCGACCTGGTAAGGGGGAGGGTGGGGGAACAGGCGAGGGACAAGACTAGGATAGGGAAGGGAGGGACGGGCGGAAAGCTGGCAGCAGCTTGCGAGCTGTGCCAGGCCTGCGTGGGTGGGTGGGTAAAGTGCGTAGCCAAGGAGGAGGGAGCCGGAACCTGCTCCGGGCGGCAAGGCTCGGAGCCCAAGACAGTCAAGAGACCCCTGTCGCACTGCGGAGCATAAATTCATATTCCCTATCCGTTTCCGCCTTTGAAGAAGCCCAGCCGCTCCTTTTCCCCTTCCCGCCATTTCAGGTGGATATCTTGGATGACAAGCGAGTGGGGGACACGGTCAAGGTGAGCAGCAGGGGGGAGCGGAGGAAAGCTGCGACCATGTCGCATGCAAGGGCATACCTAACGGCTGTCCTGTGCTCGCTCGAATTTGGCTGCTTAAGAGATGACGTTGCACCAGCATCAGCTGCCAAAAAGTCAGCTGCGTGCCAGTCCTTCAGGATACGCTTCCTGTTTATCCAGTGATTGGAAGGTGGGTCCGCTCCTGTTTCACACATGCACATGCAACACATCGCGGCCCCTTCCCCGCGCTGCCGCAGGTGGACATTTTACGAAGCCAAACGGACAACCTGTTCGCCAGCGGGGCTGCGCGGAGGCTGACCGTAACAGTGACACTGGGCGAGAGGGGCCACTTCAATGTAACCGAGTGAATACAGTTGATTGTTAATGCATGCGGAGGAGCGACGATGCAGTCACCGCAGTGCCGCAAGGGGCGTTCAAACGACAATGAAAACCGGTGGCGCATGGTAGCGGGTTATGCGGCCGCTGGTTGCTGTGAGATCCACGACACATCTTTGTGATTTCCGGCTGCTGCATCTAGGCATATTGGTATGGGCTCCAGTTTTGTGTTGCTGCATGTGCAGATACAGCACGCTGCTTTGGTATCTCCCCGCTTCGGTTCGCATCTTCCCCCGTCGCTGCAAGGTTGTGGCTGTCATGCACCAGACCAATGTAGGAGGTTGGCCCTCGTCGCAGGATGTAACATGTTAGCTTAAGGTTACCAAATCATCGTGCTATTCATGCGTCCAACACACCGCGAGGCCGTAAACGAGCCCCCGCCAGCCCTAACCACACAGGCACCGCGCTGCTGAAAACGTTAAGGTTATGATGGACAAGTTAACGCTAGCGTCTCTGGTCAACACGGAAACCCGAGACCGACTCTCCACCAAGTCCAGGGTCTTCGCTTATCACACCAAAATGAGTGCGCGAAGTGCAAGCAGCCACATCGTGACACACCATGACAGCATTCGTAAGAGGTTCTGTCCAAACAACCATCCATACTCTCCTGTGTATATGCCCGACTGAATCGCCGTAAGCGTCCGCACTGCGGAAAAGCTCGTAACACTTGCGTCGCAGGCCCCAGGCCGCCCGACGCATAGCAAGTTCATGATCCGATAAGGAAATGTGTCAACAGTACCGCCGTACGTGCTTGTTTAACCGGCAGCTTGACCGGCAACAAGAAGCCACCTGCTAGGAAGCATGCGACGGCAGGTGCGCAGATGCGCGTGGCTCGTCGTCACAATCTATCATTTAATAAATGTCCGTCTGCAATTCACTTCAGCTGCGTCAAAGGTTTGTGAGCGTCACCGTCTTAACCTCTCCTTTGCAGATGGCTGCGCTACTTGTTCTCCGCTACGCAACCTCGACAGCATGTACCAGCAGTCCGACACTCCCGTCTAACAAGTGAATCAGCGCCGTCTCGAATCCATATCCCGTTAGCAAATGTTCGCGTCATTTCAATGGCATGCACGCAAAAATGCAGAATCCATGCATACAGAGGAACGTCTATCCGCATTCTAGTCCTAAGGCTTGGCAATCGATCAACGCACAATGAAACCTGGTCCGCCTGTCCTCGTCACTCACTCCAACCCATACTAGATTACGCAGAGTCGCCCTCCTCATCATCTTCCCCGTTCTCCTCCCCCTCCTCTCCCTCCCCATGCGCTTTTGCATCCTCCTCGGCCTTTTCATCTACGTCCATACCGTCCTCCTCCGCTTTCGCGGAGGCGCTGTTCCTCTCCCCCCCCTCCGACTCCTGCGAGCCCTCCTCATCCTCTTCTTTTGCCTCAACTTCCTCCTTGGCACCCTTCTTCGCGTTAGCCTTCCTCTTTGTACCTGCCTTCTTCTTTGCGTCGGCGGACTTGGCATTCTTCGCCTTGGCTTTCGCTGGCGCTACCGCGGCCGCCTTTGCCGCTGCTGCGGGCGCGGCCTTTGCCGCCTTTGCCACCGCTGCGGGCGCCGCCTTTGCCGGCTTTGCCGCCGCTGCGGGCGCCGCCTTTGCCGGTTTTGCCGCCGCTGCGGGCGCCGCCGCCACCGGTGCCAGTGCTGTGGAAGGCCCGGCACCGGCGCTGCCTCCCGCCCCTCCTGCAGCTGGCTGAGCCGCCGGCGCCGCCACGGGGGCTGTCACCCCGCCACCGGGCGCCACCTCACCCTGCGGCCCCGCAAGCAACGCTCCATGCTGCCCACCAAAGCATAAAGTGTGAATTCGGCGGTAGCCAAACGCCTTGACGCGGCCCATCTTCTTTGGCACCGGCTCGTCGTCATCGTCCGTGCCCTTGGCAAGCTGCAGGTTGGTGTTGCTGCCCCAGAACCACGCGTCGCCATCGGTGGTGGTACACGCCGAAACGTTGGTGCCGGCGGCTATGGCCTCCACCTTGATGCCGTCCAGTCCGTCCACCTGCTTGGGTTCAGGATGGATGTCGTTCGCGGTGGTAGTGTCCACGTCACGGCGGCCGAGCATGCCATACGTAGCGGCACCGAAGGACAATAGCGCGCCTTTCTTGGTAAGTGCCAGCGAGTGCTGCTCGCCGCCAGCAATGTGCACCACACCAGACAGCGAGTCGACCGACTCGGGCTCCCATTTGATGTTGTCATCGTCGCTCTGCTTGGCGATGCCCAGCTGCCCGCTGTTGTTGAGGCCCCACGCTGCGACGTCACCATTCTTGCCAATAACGAATGTGCTGTAAGCGCCGCAGGCAACGTCCACAGCGGTGGTGTTGCCCAGGGCGTATGGCAGGTGCGCAACGAGGGTAGGCTGGAACAGCTCTGCTGCGGTAGGCTGATATTCTGAGTCCTGGTGGTACGGCTTGACGCGGCCGAGCTGGCCCTGGCTGCCAGAGCCCCATGTCAGCACGTCGCCTCTGTTGGTGAGTAACACGGCGTGGCGCGCGCCACATTCCAACTTTTTGATGCGATCACGCAAGGATTCCGGCTTCCAGATCAGCGCAAACAGGCCCTGCATCTTCACCTTTGGGGTGAAGCCTGACAGCGCCCCGACCTCGTCCTTGAAGAACCCGCAGCCGTAGAGACAGCCGTCCGCGCCAACGGCAAACGTGAACCCGTCACCAGCAGCGACCTGCACGGCCTGCATGCCATTGGGCAGCTGCGCCTGGCCGGGGACGAAGCTGTCGCCCTTAACATCGTCGGATTCCTTTTCCCAGCAGGTGCCGGACGTCTTGCGGCCTAGCGCCCCCTCGTCGTTGACGCCCCAGGTGTACACGTCACCGTCCACCGTGAGCCCAACGGTATGCATGCCACCGCATGCCACCTGGACAAATTTCAGCTCCTCTGAAACTGGCAGCTTCGGCCGTGGAATCTGAGAGCGCGTGTCGGGGTCGTCGGCATCCTCCGGATCCCCCAGCCCCAGTGCTCCGAATGAGTTGGTCCCAAACATGAAAAGCTCTAGCGCTGGCTGTCCAGGAAAGAGGCTGGGAGGTTTGGCAACTTTTGTCACCTTGGGCTCAACGCGACGCCGCTTTGCTGCGGGCTTCTCCGGGGGGGTTGGCGAATCCTCCTTAGCCGGTACAGGTTCGGGCTTGGATGGCGGTGCTGCCTTCTCAGCTGGCTCTTCCCTGTCACGGCGCTTTGAGCCACTCTTGGCAGCGGCTGTCTTCTTCTTCACTACCTCCTCCTCGGCAGGCTTAGCAGCCGCCTTGGACTTTTTCGTTGTCCCTCGAGCCATTTAAATAGGACCAACAATGAAGGAAGTACTATAAATCAAAAATACTAGAAAATAAGCATGTGCAATTTGACTTTTACAAGCGTAAACGCAAATCGTACTGCCTTTACAAGTTGCTACATGCTACACTCCGCTTTTCCACTGTATCAACATATGGGCGTTATCTGCCGTGGTTTCTGCTTTGGGCAATTGGGGTACGAAGAAGCGTTCCATCTACTTTGTGGGCTAGCTTGGATGTTGGAAATGCACATGCAAGGCTTGCAAAGCTTTTGAGCATAATATGCTAAGGCATATAATATTGCACTTGATATGTGTATGATAACAAAAAAATACCTTCGTCGGAAGCGTTCAACAGCGGCATGTGCAGGTCACCCTCAGCCTCCTGAATCTTGGGCACACTGCTGCGGTCACCATGGTAAGAAGAATAGACAATGCATTCCATTAGTCCATGACGGTACACCTCACTCGTGCGCTGGCGTAACTGCATTAGGAGGACGACGCCATGGCGGATCACTTGGAGCCTAATGACGACTCCGACTCCGAAACGCATTTAGAACGTGTCGTGTCAGGGCAGCTGCATGGCGAGGCGGGCAAACGGCGTGGCGACATCACCCTCGCAGAGCTGCAGGAGCAGTTCGCCCGCCTCCAGCACGAGTTCGAAATCTTCCAGGAGGGCAGGACACGCCCGCCAACCCGTTCACGCGAGCATGTGTCAGCAGCGCCCGTCCCGCCGCCCCGGCAACGTTCCCCTAGAGCCGTCGGCAGAGCGGATGGCGAGGCTGGGCGCGTACCCGCAGCCGACGGGCCGCGATCCCAATCGGTGCCGCCTGGCGGCCGGATGCTGCGGAACCCCTCTCCCGCAGACGGCCGCCTGGACCAGATGCGGGTACGTCAACCTTCGGCACAACCTCCGCCACGGGCATCCCGACCGCCGCCAGGCATAGCTGCGAACCCTGCAGCCGGGGCAGCTGCAAGTGCCCCGTCACGGCCACGACCGGTTTCGGAGCGTAGGCTTCCTTCGCCCCCGCCGCCGCATCATCCCCGCAGCGCCAGCAAGGCACCATTTGACGGCCCCGGTGCCAGTCCTGCTGCGGGCCATGGCAAGCCGCCGGCGGGCCGAGCGGAAAAGAAGCTCGTTAAGAAGAAGGTGGAGCGGCCGCCTTGGCGAGACGACTTTGCAGCGGACTCCTCACCGTGGTCCCGAGAGCTGGCGCAGGAGGAAGCGGCTGCAGCGGAAGCAGCCGCGACGGCGGCGGCAGACTCAGGAGCCGCGGTTGGCTGCAACGCCGGCGGCGGCAGTGGCATGGCCATCCCTCGGGCTCCGGACTCCGGACGAGGCCGCGGTGACAAGGAACGCGCGCAAAGGTGGCGAACCGGAGGCAGCAGCGACGGCGGTGGCCGTGACCGGTCGTCCTCTCCAGTACCCGCAGTAACACGAGCAGAGTCACCGGGGGCCCCGGACAAGGGCGTCCCGGCACAGGCGCGGCGGCGGCCACAGCCAGCTGCAGCCGCAAATGCGCGCGCTGCAGCGGTTGCGGCCGCCATGGAGGCGGGTCGTCAGCAGCAGATGTTAGAGCAACACCAGCAGGGCACACGGCAGCAGCAGTCCAAGGGCGGCATGCTGCTAGTCATCCCCTCGGGGCCGGGCGCGGTCGCTGCTCAGCAGGGGAGCCCGCAGCCCGGGTCCGAGGTGCGGCGTATCAGCCCCTGCCGAGCCAGCCAGATCCCCACCTCCCCGTCACCGGGTTTGGACGTACGGCCACGCACACAGCAGAGCCGCATCCCCACATTCCCAAGTCCCCAGCGGCAACAGCAACAGCAACATCAGCAGCTGGACGCGCAAGGTGACGGCGGACGGTGGCAGTCGGGCCCAGGCACCTCAGCTGCGCTCAACGGCATCGCCGTAGCCGCCATCGTCGACCGACTTGTAGTTGACAGCAGCGTGTCGTCCTCGTTCTCGTACGATGACCCGCTGAGCACTTCGGCAGAGAGCAGCGCGCAAACGCCGCCCTCCAATGCATGCGGCAATCCGCACCAGCAACGACGGCGACGGCAATGGGAAGTCCCTGGCGGGGCCGCTGCGGGCAGCAGAGGGACAGCTGCCGCCGCCGTCGCTGGGGGCGACGCGAACCGGCGGGTGTCCTCTCCGGAAGCGGTGGCCGATGCGGTCACTGCGCAGGCTGCTGCACGGCCGCCTCCCGCCGGCGCTGTATCTCCGGCAGCAGTAGGCCGCGTATACAACCCCACGCCGCCCTCCAGCCGGCCGCCCAGCCGCCCCGGCAGCCGCCCCGGCAGCCGGCCCACCAGCAGCACCGGCGAGGCGACCGCCGCCGGCGCCATCCCCCCTTCAATCGGCCACCATCCTCCCCTCACGCCCATGGCCTACACAGAGCAGGACGCCAGGCAACACTCCTCACCTGAGCGACCCACGGGTCATCGTGTTTCCAGTGCAGGTGCCCGGCATCCTCTCCATGCGCGAGGCGGGGGGGAGTCTATTAGTGAGGTCACAATGCCGGACGTCACCTTCGCTGCTGGATTTTCTGGAGGGGGCTGCACCGAGGACCAGACCTCGGTACGCCAGGCACCGCCACTGCAGGCTGCTGCTGCTGCTGCAGTGGATGCAGCTCCTGGCGCCGCTGCTGGACTCACGCACGCTCCGGCCGCCATCGCCCTAGTGGCGCCGGGGATGCGGGCTGATCTGAATCTGCCGGAAGTTGTGCATGGCGGCGGGGCCCCCGGGGTGAGCAAAACAGGCACGGCACGGGGCCCAGGTCCTGGCGGGCCTCGTGACAAGGAGGACTACTTTCGGAAGCTGTCGGCGCTAAAGCGATCGGTGCCCAATGACCCGCTGCGGCGAGTGACGGAGGATGGTGGGAACCAAGCCGCGGCAGGGGCAGCAGCAGCCGGCAGTGGCGGTGGGGCTGGCTGTGGCAGCGCTGCGCAGTCACGGAAATGGATGGACCCGGGCACTGGGGACGCGTCTCTTTCTGCAGCCCCAATGGACGCGGTGGGATCTGCGCCGGCGGCAGTGCGTGCGGCGAGGAGCCGAAACCTTGCGGCCGATGTGCTGGGTGGCATCGCCAGGAGTAGCGGCGGCTGCGGTGACGCGGCGGATGGCGGTGAAGACGTCTCCGGGGATGCAGCGGCAGGGTGGAAGCCCCGGCCAGGCAAGGGCCGCAGTCAGCTGCAGCTGCAGCGCCTCGGCAGCGGTAGCATGGGGGATGTGACAGCGCCAGCGTCAGCGGGTCCCGCACTGGGCGGCGCTGCAGCCGCCGGGGGCCGCACCTCCGAGAGCGGTTACAGCGCCAGGGCTGCATCCCAGGCGCCAGTGCAGCTGCCCATGCTTGGGACTTCGCCACCGCACAGCCCAGCCCGGCTCTCCCCGGGCCGCATGGCACGAGGGCCTCAGCCGGGCCTTGGACCGCGTCCGCAGCAGCAGCAGCCGCAGCAGCAGCAGCAGCAGGTGGGGAGTGGCGCAGGGGAACCGCCTGGAGGTACTGCAGCTGCCAACACCGCGGCCGGCGCCATTAGTGCGGAGCAGTACATGGCCTTTGCGGTACAGAACCCCGAGGTGGCCATGGCGGCGGCGCAGGCCGCGATAAACGCCAATGGCAGCAGGGCGCGAGCCCGCTGGAACGTGCCGCCGCCGCTGCCGGAGGCGGTGGTGGCAACGGCGGTACATCCTCCTGCCCCGCCGGGCTTTGTAGCAGCCGCCGCTGCCGCTGTTTCAAGCGCCTCCCCGCCACCGTGGGTGCATTCGCACCAGCCGCCGGCGCCGCCACCACCGCCACCGCAGCAGCACCACCAGCTGGCGGCGGCCATGGTATCCTCCACCAGCACGGGTAGTACGGCAGTGCCGCTGGTGTGCTCACCAGGCCAGGCGCCGCAGCCCAACCTGGGGGCCATGCACAGCTTGGGGGACAACCATCACGACCTGCGCCGCGCCAACTCAGAAGGGCCGCGCCTGTCCCACGGCAGGGACGCAGGGTCGGGGATGCTGGAAATGGCGCCACCGTCGGGCGCCCTACCCACCAGTGCGCCCTCTGGACCTGGACCTGGGGGCCTCGGGGGCCTGCCCCCACCGCCGGGCGGCCCGTATTACGTAGGAGCGGGTCACCTGCCGCCACCTCAGGGGCCCATAATGCAGGGGCTGTTTCCTGTTGGCAGCAATGTCGGTGGGCCCGCAGGTTGGGCCGGAGCACCTGGGCCAGGGGCGATGAACGAGGGAGCGCTGGACGGCAGCGGCCGGCTGCCAGGGTTCGGCCCAGCTGGCGGCCCCTATACCTCACCGCTGCAGGTGCGTCCTGGAGGGTGACGATGTCCGTGGTTGTGTGTGTACGGATGGGGCCACAGAGCGTTGCAGCCGTACGCTAGAGTGGCCAGAGGACCAGTGGGGAATGGGTATCCGGTGGGATGCTTGGGAAGGGAGTCCGGGGACCCACACGAGGATGGGAATGGCTGCCGTCGATCGGACAGGTTCCCGGGATGCAGCGCCCTAAGGACAGGTGGTTGGGATCGGGTCCACGTCCGTCTTCCATTCTTGCCAAGAAGGGGCTCCCGCACGCCAATAACATGGAGTCCCTGGCCCCGTCTTTGGTCCTGCGTGCGCAGCATATCCGACCCGCCATGGTCCCGCCAGGCGAGATGTGGGCGGGTGGGCCCGGAGCGGGCCCAGGCCCTCCTCCCCACATGCACATGGCCGGCTTCCCGCCACCACCACATCCACCGCCCCACTGGAATGGCTACGGCTACGGACAGGGCGGTGGCAGGCCTCCTGGGTACCTGGGACCCGGGGCCGCATTGCCCGGAACGCTGGAGGGGCACGGACCCCTGGCTCACACCGGGCCCATTGCCGACCCATACAAGCCGCAGCTCTTCAAGCGCAACTCGAATGGCCACTACGTGAGCTGGGCTTGAAGTTGATATCGAGGCGTGTGGGAGGGGTCCAAGCTAAGCAGCATTGTTTTGACGATGTTTTCAGAAGCCGCACATTTCACCCCTAGTAAAACGTCCCATGCCCTTGTGCATTCTTGACCATCGCCATTTCAAGGCAGCGGTTGCCATACCGCCTCGCCCAACGTCTCGCTGTCTCGCCCGACGTGGCCATGCGCCCACGTTCTCTTTGCAGGATGGCTTTGGCGGTGCCGGCTTGGGTTACGCTTCCGCACCGCCCGGCGCTTCAGGCGCTGGACCCAGCTACAGCTCTGGTGGCGGCGCCGCGGCCAGTCCCGACCTGCCCGACTACTTGCGTGTTTCCATGTCCCGTATGGTGGCTGGTTGGTCAGCGCCCAACGCTAAGCATGGTGCGCTGTCCGGCTTCAATGACGTGTGGCAGCACCGAAACAACAGCCGGCCGCCAGCGGGACCAGGCATGGCGGTGCACGGCAGCGGTGGGGTTCCCGGTCCGGGGCCCTCCGGGGTGCCTGATGGCGGGGCGCCGGTTAGAGGCCCGAGCAGCGGCGGTGGAGGTGGGGGCGGAGGCCGTGAGACCGGATTTGAGGGGCTGTCCCTCGAGGCGGTGCTGGCGAGCAAGCCCAAGAAGGAGATGCCTAATTTCACTAAGAAGACCTAGCCCGGCTGTGCAGCCCTGTTGAAACACACAGCTTGACTAGTCAGGGCAACTCATTCACTTGTGGACGCAGCAGTGGCCTTGTGGTGAAAGGCAACCGCAGCTGGGGCATTTGGGCCTGGTTGCTACTTGGTGCGGAGCGGGATGTGTGGCTAGACGCTGGCAATGTGCAGGGCGCACTATGACCGTATTTATGCTTGTATGTATGTAAGTTTGTACAATGTGTGGGTTGCAGGGTATTGACTGCGTAACGCGACAAGTTGTTTACATGGCTGATGCAACCGGCCATGGGGATGATGAGTTGTTTTGGCAGGGAAAGGTTTTATGCGAAAAAAGGGGGCTACGGAGGGGAATGAGTTTCTTTATGCCACGCTGCAGCAGCAGCCGACGCGGTTTGAAGTTTGAAGTGATGTCGCATTTTCGACCATTAGGACGCCGCGGCAACGCTCAAGAGGAGCCACATTAGCAACAGCAGGATGGAGATGCTCGCCCCGACCCAGGCGACTGTTCGTTCGTGATAGGTTTTAAGGAACGATTCCGACTGGGACGGCGTATTGCTTTTACCCAACTCGCTTAGATTCATGCGACCTGTCTAGGGTAACTATATTTTTTATGTTGTGGCCCCTCGCTGCAGTGCACCTAGCCATACACAGCCCGGCGTTTCCGGTCAATGAACGATCGGCCGGCAGCCAGCATCATCTACCGGCGGCAAACTGCGTAGGCAGCACCGCCTTCACGGAATTTCATCTTAACGGCATCATGGCGCATCGCGCCAAGCCGCACCGCATTCGCATGCGGGCAGCTCAGAGGGCACAACTTTTTGTTGTTGTTGTTGGCGGTGGTGGTGGTGATGGATGATCGGTCCGTGGGTCCAGCCACGATAGCCGCTGTCGCATGACCCTACCTGTTCCTTACATTCCAGGCCCAACCGGTATGCTGGCCGGTTGGTTGCTGCTTGTACATATACACCATGACCTTGACATGTACGACACGGTAGCCATGTATGGCGACACCCAACCTCTGTGTACAACGCCTAGCAATTCATTATCTTAAACAACAGATGCCGCTGTGCCGCTCGAGTGCCATCTGCAGCGAACACTCCTTCACAGTTCAATGCTGGACCGTCGGCCTCGCATAAAGATAGAAGTATCACTTTCATACTCGGGCAGATACGGGGAAGGGGTATGCTTTCCTGTATGGGCCGACGTGACCAGGCGTGGGATGGAGCTTTTAAAAAAAGTGTGTCATCACCTATACCAAGCACTTGCACCGAACAATTGAAAGGTCCCATACGTGCGCACATTGCACATCCCCTCCACGCATACGCCACTCTCCGTGCCAAGCCTCACAGCCCGGATCACCACAACCGCTCCAAACCATACCCGATATGCAATCCCACAAATACACTCTGAAACCTAAACGGCTCTGAACAACTCTCTCTCACCAGTACGCGTAACACAGCCAGCCGGAACCCAGCTAATCAAGCAAACGCTCCGGAAGCCCCCTTCCATGGGGCCGAACATCCGTATAAAACCTTAATAGCTGGACGGGGTTAACGGCGTCAGGTGTTGGCCGTCATCAGTGCCCGTGCACATCACGCCAGCTGCTCTTTTTCAGTCGGCGACTTTTACCTGCTGCGGCTACGCCGTCGGGACCCGGCTCCACCTCCCCTCGGTGACTGAGATCGAGATCGAGACCTCGATCGACCCCTGCACAGGAGGAGCCGTGGAGTCGGGTGGTGACATACATGGGGGGCCCGCTTTGGATCGGGGGGCCCGCTTTGGGGCTTTCGGGGTGGACAGGATTTGCTTCCTTATGCAGTGAACATGCCGTTCTATGTCAAACCTCCGGGTTAGCAGACTGAACATTCCTTCACACTCCAACACCAGACAGCGCAGAGGGCATAGCAGCACCACCGACATAATTCTTATTATAATATTCTCAGCGGGCTGACAGTTCACCGGAGCCGCGCAAGGCCGCCCTCTCGAAGGGCTTGCACGGGCTCGCACGCCGCCCACTTACCTCGCAGTCCTCCTTAACGGGGATTGGGGGATACCTGTTCCCAATCCAACACTACCTGGCATTGCTGGAATTCAGCCGTGCTGCGCTGCTGCTTCCTGGCAGCAGTGCGCATCGGTGATGGGCTGGTGGCTCTAACCCTCCCCAACTGCGGCGCTCGGCTCAGGCGTCCCTCCCAGCCTCCCAGTTACCTGCGGTACGAGTCGTAATCGGACCTGTCCCTGTCCCGCTCCCTGTCTCTCGCAGGCGGCGAGGGCGAGCGGCGCATGACCACCCTCTCCAGAGCCTGACGAGCCTCCTTCTCCTTCTCCACCTGCGATTTAGGTAGGTGGCCCCAACAGCCGAACGCCAAGCAAGGAAGGGTTAAGAAGTCTGCCATGTACTTAGCGTACCATGATTGCGATAAGGCCTTATTGACACCTTGCGTTCATCTTTGGCTTTTGGGGATCCGCCCTTTTCCAGACCCGCTGGGGGGACATACGTCGCCGAGATGCTGGACAAGTGCCACAGAGGAGCGCTACACAAGGTAACCTGCTGCCCAGGTTGTACCACCGTGTGCAGGTTGTGGTTGACCCAAAATAAGGGTGAGCGGTTTCGCCTACAGCTGCACTGCTGCCGCAGACACGGCAACGTCGTTTGTGTTCTTGCTTCCTCAACACCGGCCGCTGCCACTGGGTGGATCAACGAAGCGACATCAAACCCCTGGCCAATCCCCGTACACCGGCACGCCAAACCCTTCTCTCTGTCCCAAATCTCGCATCCACGGGCCCTTGCCAAGGGAGGCACTCATTAAATCTCCCCCTCTTGCGGACACAGAACCGCCTGCCAACTGCCGAATGTTATACTGGGGAAATGCCCATAACGTCGGTTTTGCAAATGTACGCAAGTTCTTCCAGCTGCCTCAGCAAGACGTGTCCGTGAGAGCCGACGTCGGCCCTTCGTCCCCTTTATCCTCCTCGGGGGGTGCGCGGAACACCCGGGGCCCTGCCTGCCCTCCCGAACGGCGTCAGCAGGCAGCGAGCTTGAGGGAAAGGACGAGGGGAGGGGTAAAGAGGCACTGCCTGATAGCAGCAGCAGACACGCAGCAGCCCGGCGGCTGCTCTGTGCTCTGCGCAAGCACTGGCCGTTCCTGTCAGGAACCACGGCCGCTGCCGCCATCGCCGCAGAGCCCGCCATGCCTCTCGCCTCCCCTCATGACACCGACCTGCAGCTTCCTCTGTGCTGCCACCAAGTGGTCCTTCTGCGCCTGCTTGTTCAGCTGGGCGGCCATGATGCGCTTCAACCGCTCCTGGGGAGTTTCCTTGACGGCCGCGGCGCCCGCGGGGCCGCTCCCGCCAGCTGCCGTAACTCGACCTCCCGCAGTCGCACCGCCGCCAGGCATCGTTCCCTGGGAAGGCAACACGGGTGGGTCAGGGCCGGGCGGGCGGAGCCCCGCGGAGTGGTGCAGAGCTAGGACAACGGTGGTCCCCCCCAAGCTTAAAGTTGCAGCGCGGTAACGGTGTGTCAATCCGTTATAGGCAAGCAGAAGAAAGCAAAGGAGCGCGAACACGAGAGGTGGGAGAGAAGGCCTGTACACAGGGGCTTGGGGCCTTGTGTCGCCGACCGCAAGCAACATCGCCAGTCCGCCGGTCGTGAAGGCTAGAACAAGCACCATCCCTCATGAGCCGCTGCGGCCGGCAAGGCACGATGCGATACGGGATGCAGTTGCAGCGGCCCGGGCAGCGTGTTAAATCGGTCTCACCTTGGGCGCCCCGTAACCCGAGGTGCTCGTGCCGGAGCCCGATCGCTGCCGGTCACGGAGCCGGTCGGCCTCGCTACTGCCGCTGGGTCGCTCGTGGTCCCGGCTATCGCGGTCCTGGTCACGATCCCGTTCCCGCTCCCGGCTCCTGCTTCGGCTTCTACTCCGGCTTTGGCTTCGGCTACTCCTCCGGGAGTGCTCGTAGCGACGGCGGTAGCTGTAGCCATGGTAGTTGCGCTCCCGCTCCCGTTCCCGTTCCCGTTCGTCACGTTCGCGCTCCCGGCGGCTTCCGCCTCCTCCGCCGCCCCCGGTTCGGCCATCCCGGCGGCCTCCCTCCGCAGCGGCCGCTCTGTGCGTGTCAAGGCACCCCGTGCGTGCACGCCCAGTTCGTCCAGACGTCCGTCCGCCCGCAGCACCGGACGAGGGCAGCCGTCCAAGAGGGAGGGATCAGTACTTCCCGCACAACGTGTACAACGTACAAGTTCCGCACACACGTGCGGGGCTGTTCGTAAAAGCCGGTGGACCCACGGACGGCAGATTGGTTTTTGATGCGGGTATGTGGGGGGCATCATCATCATCCCGCGTCCGCTTCAGCGCGAAGTATATATACGTACTCCACATTTGCGCAACCGCAGAAGCGGGCCAGCTCGCCCAAAGGCGTGGGTGACCGCAAACACCACACTACGCCTTGCAACGCGAGGCTACGGCGAAAGGAGAGATGACGGACTTCGTGTCATATGTTTGGGGTTTCAGGAATTGCTCCACGCAACGCTGGAACGGGTTCCAGCCCTGCACGGGGTCCTAGGGTACCTTCATCATTAACGCAACGCCGTGCCATCACCTCGCACAGCCGTCATACGCTAATAACGCCGACGCGCACTCACACGGCACAGGAGGAAGCGTCTGCAAGTCATAGCAACCCATAACACAAAGCACGGCTTTACACGGCCTTGCGCTCCTTCACCAAAAGTGACCGACGGGCTGGACCGCAACCCTCCACCCACAGCCTTTCCTGCCCATCCCCTTCCCCGACCCAGTGCTCCAGCCTTGAGCCACCAGCAGTAGCCGCAACAGAGCACTGGGCGGCAGCGGCGGCTGCCGCCCACACCGGGGCACTTGCTGCCCCGCACCACCGTAATCTGCCCAGCCCCTCCCCTCATCCACACCGTATCGCTTGGACGCTAGTGGGCGGCAGAGGGATGGGTTGCGCGCCCAAGGCCGCGGGGTCGGGCATGTCGGGCAACGCATCCAGAATGGCCTCCTCGCGCTCAAACATAGACCTGGCGGTGGCCGCGGGACGGGCGGGGCCGGGGCGAAGACGATCACGTTATCATGGGGGGCCCCACAACTATAGGCGATGTGGACGTGAGAACTAAAGCGAGAACGGCGTATTACAACAAAAAGGCAATCGTTGCAATCAAACGTTGCTTTAATTGGGTATGCAGAGCACAACCGGGCCACATCGGCTGAGGGGCTTACTGGCAACAGTTTTGAGAACGGCTACATGTGGACCCCTCGACCTGCAGGCTGTCTGCAAGGACTGTTTTGAGGTTATCGTAGGGACTGCCCGCATGCTGAGGGTGCTGACCGCAGCAACGGTGCTCACAGAACCATCCTCCATAGCTCTTAAAGGAGTCCAAAGTTGGCAGCTTTTGCCGCTCCTCATAAGGCGCAGCAAGCCAACCCAAACCATCTGTCACCTGTCGATGGAGGGCCGGTTTGCCGCCAGCTGCTGCTGCACCAGCGCGGCAGCCACACCGCCGGACCCGCCGCTGGGCCCCGCCCGGCCGCTGGTAACCCCGCGAGATCCGGGAGCCAAGGCGGACGAGAACTCCGTAATGTATTGTGTACGACCGCTTTCCGTGTAGCGGTGCCTGCATGCAGGCAGTTTATAGGTAATCGGGGGAAGGCGAGCAAGATGGCCGCTTCGATACCCAGGACGAAACTTCTCCCATAAAGCCCTCCGCATGTTCCAGTGTAGATTCCCGCCTCGCAACCCCACTGGGGGCTGCAGCTTCCGAGTCACATCCTCCCGTTTTATCCTCCCCTCAATACTTCCCTCCTAACAATGATACACGAGGTCTGTAGTTTAGTTTTCTACGATGTGCGATATATTCACATCCGCGTCTGTGCGACATGCAAGTATGCAAAACCTGAACAGATGTACACACTCTCCCGCATCTTCCCCGGGAAAGTAACCCCCGGGCCGCACCTCCCCGGCGACCTCGACCGCGAACGAGTACGTGAGCGCGATCTGGATCTGGATCTGGAGCGCCTGCCAAGACGTTATGGGATTCCAAATAACCACATGGACGAGCCCGGAGCCCAGCAGGTGCGTGACATGTCCACATACGCAGAGGAATAACCATTTGCAAGAAGCAAACAACATCACCCCATCAACTAGCGCATTAGCAGCAGCAACTAGCCAGAGGGGGCGGGGTGCCTGTGGGAGGAGCGATGGTCCGCCTCCAGAGGGGGAGCAGCTGAGCTACAGGGCTGGGGGTTTGCACGTGCTTGTTCCTAATAGCGCCAGGCACAACCCTCCATCAAGACCGGTCTTGGACCTAAGCCCCTGTGAGTTTCCTGCACCCTCCTGCCGACCCAGTCACCATTCGCACCTGCGCCGGTGGCCGCCGTCATCTGCAGCGTCGCGGGCAGGCCTGCAGTGCCGGGAAGTGGGCTACTAGGTTGAGGGTTGCCGGCACGGGCGCCGAAGGCACAATACCAAGGCCTAGGTGAAAAATCCCATATGGGAGATCAGCGAAATTGAATTGAAGCTGCCATACCGCGTAGGGGCGGAAAAAACCATGTTCAGCCCTTACCACTGGGTGCGGTCAGTGTTTCGTGACGGCACGCTGATGAGAGCTGCTCCCTAACTCCGGCCCCTCTACCTACCTGGGCGGCAGGATACGGATGTTGTCCTGAGCGGCCGACCTGGGGGGCGGCTGTGTCCAGTCCCTGGCGGGGCCGATGGGCGCGCCGGTGGGGTCCAGACCCATACCCGCCATCCGCCGGGCCCGCTCTCGGGCGTTCTTGCGGCTCACACGGCGCCTGCGAGCGGTGCGGCGACGGCGACGGAAAGGGCGGCAGTGTAGGTGAAGGCACACGCAACACCGGGTATGGGTGCCAGGGAGATCCCAGGAAGGGGCAGACTGAGGGACCGGTCCTTTCTGACAGAGGGTGCTCCTTCCCCCACCGGCTACCATGGAGGCACACGGGGGCGCTTAGAGTGTAGTGGGAAGCGGCGAGGCACATGATGGCTCCTGCAACGCTGCCTTGCCCCATCTGGATCGCCCTCCCTGCCCTTGCCTCAGAGCAGGAATCAGCTGGAACTACGGGCAGTCGCTCAGGTTGTTGTAAACCTCGACAGAATTCATTATCCCGGACCTCAACACCTGATATTTTGTGCATTTGCATCACGGCGCTCTCCCCCCCCCCCGCTGACCTGGGTGGCTTCCGCATCCGCGCCTCGTCCTCGCCCTCCTGCTGCAGCGTCCGGTGGAGGCGGTAGGAAAAATCGGTGAGGCCGTACTGTTCTGCGAGTTCGCAAGTGTGTGGACGCGGGAAAGGGTGGGGTAACTTATAAGTGGGAAAGGGCCCGGGACCCATAAGATGTGCGTGTGTGTATTTAAGTATGGGGCGGCGATGGAACGTGCGTGAACCAGGCCCCAGGATGCATGTGCAGCGGCCATGCCCCCCCTCTCTTTTGCCCTCACTCCTCACCCGCGATATCATCAATGCGGTCGTCCTCCGCCTCCTGCCCCGCATCGGCGTCTTCACTGGCCCCTTCCACATCCTCATCATCGCTATCGTCGTCATCATCGCTGTCTGAGGAGCAGCTGCTGCTATCACCGGCCCCCGCGGCGGAGCCGCTACCACCAGCGTTGCCGCCGTAGTTGAAGCCGACGGCGGCAAACACGCCCGTGCCTGCGGGGCAGCCCCCGCCCAGTTTTTGTCGCGACTCACGGGTCGGGTTGAGTAGCGGCGACGCGGTGAGTTCTACAGTCCAGGACTGGATCCAAAGCCTTGATTTGGGTGCTGTCCGCTTTTGGAAAGCACTTTCGGTAATGTCCAACCATAGCGCCGCGACCTGATCCAGGGACTAGCCCGCACCCAACGTGTCATGCATGTTTCGTCTGCCTGTGCTTTTCACTTGCTGTCGCCAGCATCTGCCTGGGTGTATGTGGTAAGACACCTTCGCAGTTCCTCTGCGCGCCAACTCTACCCCACCCCACAGGTTCCCATCCGCACCCTCCCCCCAGCGCGCTCCTCCCATCAGCTGCCTTCTTGGCCCCAGCGAACAGCCGCGAACATATGCAATACGAATACGCACACGCACCCACCCGTCGCCGGCATAGCAATGCCCAGGGGTGGCGGGTGGCGCTGCCCAGCTGCGGCCGCCGCTGCCGCCGTGGCCGCCGCCCTCATGGCGGCCCGTATCTCAATATTCTCCTGTCGGGCGAATGCCAGACCCTCCGGCTCAGTCAGCCCCTTGCCCACCAGCCGAACCGCATCCCGAAAGCTCTCAAAGCGCAGCGACTGGAAGGAGAGGGGAAGCCACGGGGGTTGGGGGGTAATGGATGAAGATGTACAACCAATGGTCAGGTGCATGTAGTTTTCTATGACATGGATGCTGCAGGTGGATGGGAGAGGAGAGGACGTGGGACGGGACTGGCAGTGGCGGGCGCGGCGCGTGAAGCACGCTCCAGTTGACACAAAGAACGATGAAGTGCCGATGTTGCGGCACAGTGGCCGGGGCGGAGTATGTAACGGAATGCGTTGCGAATCCAACAGCCGGTGGCATTACGAGGGGTGGCCGCGTGCGGCGCATGCTCTCATCCGGACCTGCGTCTGGACGTTTTGCACATCTGGCGGTGCATAGCATGATGGCGGCACGTACAGGAGAGGGAGGGGAAAATGAGCCGGAGTTCCGACGCGGACTATTCTTGCCCTGCTTAACAACCGGCACCCTAATCGTACTGCGTAAGGAACTCTTCCGGTAAAGCATGTAACGTTTCGGAAGACATTTGGAAAAACCACAGCGCAGCAGACACGGAAATTGTGCTGGGTGTCCTGTACTTGAGAGCGGTCTCCACGGCCTACACCTTGACGGCTTCTGCCAAAGTCCCCTTGCCCAGCCAAGCGACCTCCGAGCGGGGAACACGCCGGAAATGCACGTTCACAGGCATTGCGGCCAGAGCGCTGCCAACCCAGCTTGTCCCGCAACAACACCTGCTCTAGCTTTTCCTCCTGCGGGTTCTTGGGCCGCGTCCAAGCTGAAGCATCGGGTTCCTTGTAGAAGTCCAGAAGTGCACGCCCGTCAAATCGGTCGATGAGAGTGCCACCATTTCCCCACGGAATCAAGCCAATCCCGTTTTCAAGGTTTTGATGTTGCTCTGAGTTCCTGAAAATCTTACAGGAACGGCCTTCAACAAACAAGTGGTTCAGTGGATGCTCGACCTACAAGAGGAGAGGTCAGCAGAAAAGTTTGGGTGAACTTCGTGTGCTTTCCTTGACGGCGAGGTACCCGATGCTAGCTGCTGGCACCTGTGTCTCCGCTATTTCAGCTTTTCGTTCCGCGCGCCGCTTATTGTCCTCGGAAATCTCCTTGAGTTTACGCGCATGAGCTCGGGCGTCATGATAATAGCTTGCCATCCTTACAATGCATGTGAACGATAATAGCAAACCAAATTCAATTTCCCAGTTTTCAATTTTTGGGCAACCTAAGCATGCAAATTAACCACCCGACCGTGACGAAGCGTCGTACAGTACAGCAACGAACACTGCATCGGCACCAGCATTGCACATCCGCACAGATGACCTCTTCAATCATCCTAGATGAACCCGCGACTATGCAGCACGGGCGGCTTTTTGTGCTTACTTCCGACAAGTAAGCACTCGCCGTACACAATGAGCCGCTGTAGTATATATGTACATTGGCCACATGGTAGCAGCCCACGCTGGGTTGGCAATGGCAGCTGTCACCATGTAACTGTCATCGACTACCTCAACGACATTGAAACCCCGAAAAACTCCTCCAGAGAATCCAACCAACCTTCCCATCCAAATCTACAGCAAAACAAAGCCAACCCCCTTCCCAACCACGTAATGCAAATGGAAATCCATGCGCGGTGGAGAGGCCGAAGCGTTTGCCCTGGATTGCATATGCTCCTTTCCATGATGAAAACTACGGACTGAAAAATGCTGCGTACCCTGACGGTCTTGGATGGCTGCGAACCGCCCTGCCCAACCACAACACTTTACAGCCCTGCCACTGCCACCGCCCTTCCAGTTTACACTTTTGAACCCCGCCAAGTCATGATTCCTCGTTCAAGCCGCTGCCTTATCAAGGCCCGCTCACGCCACCTTATGGGCTCTCATAGTACACGTCAATCACTGGGCCCTGTGCGGCCGCCCGCGGACCCTGAGTCCATTTGCTGTCGGCAGCTCTGGGCCGCGAAGGGTAGGGTTGGCCTTGACCGCCGTATCCAGAGTATCTATCGTAACCCTGTTGGTACGGGCCGTACCCCGGATATGGCGGCACAGCATTGCCGTACAGCCGTGGATCCACCCCAGGGCCTGCACCACTACCGGGCTGTGCGGGGCCTGTTGGGGTGGCAGCGGAAAGCGGGGTGACGGGTTAGCCACCGAGGCCAGGGAGCTCGGCACCGCACTCCACTCAGGCATGCCTCTGTCAATACGACGCCTTGGAAAGAGGCCGCACCGCAAAGCCAGCACACAATGCCCCGGGGCTAGGGGACGTGTCGTGGTTTGCGGCAATCCGCATCGCGCCTGCTGCAACGAGGCAATGCGTTATGACACAATACGCCACCACACCACAGGAGAGTTGTACCACCCAATTCCCATCCCACGGGCGTTCCGCCTTCACGTACCCTGACCTCCGCTCCACCGCCACCTCACCTTCCGGGCCGATGCCGCCTCTGTCCGGGCGCCCGCCTCCCGACAGGAACGGCACCTGCAGCCCGAACACCTGGTGTGCTGTGTACACCGCCAGCACGACTGTTCCCACAGTCAGGATGAACTGCAGCAGGAGGGAGGCGCGTTGCATGGGGGATGACAACATGACAGTAGGAGCGAGAAGCGTATCAAAAAGGAGGGGTGCGCAAGCCGGGAGCTTCGCGACGACACTTCACGGCGGCAACACAAAAGGCACGCACGGAAAATCTAGCGAGACTGACCTTCAAGGTTATCAAAAGATGCAGGGCGGTGCAAGGCAAAGGCGTGCCATAAAGGCATTGGCGAGGACGGAAGCCTCGCCAGGCCAACCTTTCAGGCTGTGGTAGTATTCATCGTGATGCGACAACTGATGTGAGCTGCCACCCTCCCCATCCCTGTGGGGCCCATCCCAGTCCTCTTACCGATAAGACACTTTGCAGCAGTGCCATACCCAGCAGCGCCATAGCACCCTTCACGCTGTTCTCTACCTGCATAGCATAGGATTGGCAGCAACCCATGCCCTAGACAGGTTACATACGTGTGCGATTGGTACATACATAGTATCACGACCTAACCCCTTCTGCCACCAACTCCAACCGCCACGACAGGTTGCAGCCAATTAAAATTACAGTTTCATCCGGCCTTGATACCCTCTACCCTGGCTCCTCTGATGCAGTGTACCCGGCATGTACAGCGTGGCAGTGGACGGTGCCTTCCCCCGCCAAACCTGAGCGCACCCTACCCAGCAGCCTCCCCAGACACCCACCGCGCGGCGTTTGACGTGTGAGGGCAGCAGCGACAATACCCAATTGGAAAGGGTGCCAACCACGGCGGAAAGAAAGCCAGCGACTGCGTCCACCACCACTCGGGCAATTTCTGACAGCGGGTCGGAGTCCTGCGGGCGCGAGGGAGAGGCGTGTGGACGCGTCGGTGCCTACGGGGCGGCGCTTGGGCGGGCGTCGCCAGGGTGCAGCTGAGCGAATCATATTTTGAAGCGGAGGACTGAGCCTCCGCCCCACCCTACCAGGAAACCTTGCTCCGGGGCGCTGCATGGCCCACATTGTGGAGCCCAGCATGGGGCGGATTGCAATCGCGACGAGGCCGGTGGCCACGTGTATCGGTGAATGAGGTTGTCGCGCGCGTATGGCGTGGGAAGATGAACTTGATTGGCCCTGACTCAAGCCCCACCCCGTCCTCGCATTGGGTCATTCTCAGCAAAAGGACAAAACTGCCACAAGCCCACAGAGCGTCTGGTAGCGCGTCTGGTAAGATCACGCGCAGTGATCCCCATCTCTCATGTTGGTAGCAGGCCTACATAAGTCCGCCACTGGGGACTCGCTCACTTGCACACCCTGGCCCCCGTCGTAGCTTGTGCAGGGGCCGTCCGGGGGCCTCTCAGGCGCAGGTGAAGGGCGCGGCCGTGCGCCGGGGGGAGCTGCCCGTGGGTCTGAGTATGCTCCCTGCGCCACAGGCCAGTCGGTCCCTGCCGGGTAGGGACCATAGCTCCAATCTGCTGCCGCAGCTATGTGGTGGCTGAGTCGCGGCCGTTGACCTGACCGCGTGCGTGTGGGTACAAGAAGGGCCCGAGCGCCCCGGCACGGCCAACCAATGACTGAGCTCATGCTAGAAACCTTCAAGCAGTAGGACCTATATCCATTTTGGGGTTGCAAAACGGTTGTTGAGACAGGCTAATGACACTAAAGTTTTAAGAGACCCTGGAAACAACTGTACTTCACCCCATGGTGTGCATGTATGACACTTAGGTAATTGGTTATTGTTACCGCCTTCGGCAGTAAGGGATTTTTTGCAGTGGCTCCGGAGCGAGCTCCAGGAGGTACGGCCGCCGACGAGTGCTGGCACAAAGACCTCAGGGCATGCACCATGACCTCCTCTTCCTCTGCCCCGTGACCGTGAGGTTAGCGACACTCGCCAAAAATGGTGAGCCTTCAAAGGGGCTGGGTGCGCAGTCGGCGGCGCAATGCTTTTCGCGCGTCTGGGAGGAACTTGCAGAAACGTATCAATACTTTAGCCAGTACCTGTAAAAACTTAGAATTCATACTGAAACAGCAAGAAACGAATATTGTTTGCTTGACAGGGTCGCGTGCGCACCAAGACCGTCAAGAAGGCCTCTCGTGTCATTATCGAGAAGTACTATGGCCGCCTCACAATGGATTTCGACACGAACAAGCGTGTCGTTGAGGAGGTGGCGCTGATTGCCACCAAGCGGCTTCGCAACAAGATTGCCGGCTTCACCACGGTGCGATGTGCAACACACGTTGGCCAGCACCTGCAGCAGTTGAGCTGATCAAAGTTTTATACACATGCAGCATCTGATGAAGCGCATTCAGCGGGGCCCTGTCCGGGGTATCTCCCTGAAGCTCCAGGTGAGCAGAACTGTGCTTCTTGAGGGCGTCTGGGCAACACATCAGAGCCTCTGTCAGCGGGAAGTATGGGGGAGAACAAATGTTCAAGGGAATTCCAGGGTCTGCAGCGGCACGGCTCGGCCCAGGGGCCCGACAACCAGCTTACATACGGCAGCGGGGATAGCAGGCGCGACGTCTGCCGCAGGAGCTGGCACAGGCGCAGGCGCCATCGCTGCATGAGGATGGCCCTGCTGACACGGAGCTGCCCTGGGACTAGGAATGCAGCAGCAAATACCGTTGATGCCAGTCACACAGCGACGCACAGCAAACAGCGCACTCAATGGCGAACGGATGGGAAGGCAGATACCGGCAGCTACAGTTGCCGCTAAAGTAGCAGCTACAGTGCCCGCTTCATCAGTCGTTGGCAAGCGCGGGAGTTCTGTAGGCAGGTTTTTCCTGTAGGGCTTAGGATACTGACGGGACCATACAATAAATGCGGCTTTCAGGAGGAGGAGCGCGAGCGCCGCATGGACTTCGTGCCCGAGGAGTCTGCCATCAACACCCTGGCGATTGAGGTGGGTTTGCTGTTGCGCGGCAGGGTAACATTTTGTTAAGAGGGACAGGTCGCTCGAGATTCCACTCCCCACGACTAGGCACACATTTCTTAGGACAGATATTACGGTAGAGGGGGGCTGACGCAACTTAACCGTGAAGCTAAATGACATGCAGACCTATTACTTAGGTAGGAGTCAGGCCACAACCTGCTCCTGGGCCGACTGCCTTTCCAAGCTTTTGGAACCGTCTCGTGAAAGGGAAGGCGGGCCTAGATGATATGGATCCGTTACGTCGGGTGACGCCGAGCAAGAGCTAATTTGTCGCAGTTTCGTGGGGGACTTGGCATCGAAGGTCTTTGCTAACCTGAGAATTGCTTCCACCATTAGGCGCGCTGCCTGATGTTCTTTTCATGGATTTGGCGTGGCCGACGACAATGTCGAGCTCTATTTTGTGCGAATGCGCTTTCGGCTGGGTTGCTAGCCGTATCGTCGTTAAAGGCCCCGGATGTGGCGACAGCCGTAACCCGCAAATCATTAGGGTCCTCACAAGTGTGATTTGGAGACGTCTAACGACGAGCTGCACCTGTTTGTCGAGTGCACTGCGTACCCAAATCCGCGCGCAGCGTTGTTTCTCCTCCCAGGCGGGTAGCGATATGCTGCTGGCGATGGGTTAGGCAAACCTCTAGGAACTTAGCTTCCATGCCCGCTAATATGTGGCCCGAGCGCACTGAATTGGGTCAAGCGTAGACCTCGCATGGCCTGGTTTATGCGCCTTGGGGTACTCGCAGCGCGCTACAAGTATGAAAACCTGTAGATGAGTGGAACGGGTTCAGAACCGGGGGTCCCATCGAGGGGGGTAACTAGGAGCCTTAGGAAGGATTGTCGTATGTAATACAGTTATCGAAAGTGCGCGAGTACATGCTGCGGCTTTGCTGCGTCGTGGGAATCTGTAAAACTTGGAAGGAGCTGGATATATTGCGTGTACTGCTTTGGGGAGGGGATTGGCATACGAGCAGGCCTTATGTGCGGCATAATTCCGGCACAATATCACGTTTCTCAGTGTACTCCTACTTAGAGCGCTGTAAAAAAGGATGGCGTTGTCTCGTGGTTGGAGTTTTTGATTGGCAATGGATATTGCAGCAAGTTGTGCACGTCTTGGTTGTGAGGCCACTGGGGACGGTTACTGGAGTTCTGTATTGTTTTACCTCTGGGGTTTCTGTTTTAGCGTTTGGACAACGTATTATGTACATACTCGAATGCGCTGAGGAGCTGTCGCACACGGAGCGACCTGGAGTGTGTGATCAGTTTACGAGTTGGCCATGCTCCTGCCTCCAGGTCGACAAGGACACCATGGACATGCTCAAGTCCATTAACATGGGCACGCTGTCGGGCGTGCAGCTGGCGCAGGTGCGTTAATTTGGGTTCCGGCTTCATTGGTTGCAGTGCACATACTTGATGCCGTCCAATATCGGTTGTTGCCAAGCGCTGAAAACGATCGGTCCAGTTTTCGGCTAGCGTGCACGCATAACCGTTATTAAGTTGCCGTCGCATCGTACCTCTACTGCGATTCCTTTTTAACGGAGCCGTGTTTTTTTGACAAGTTACGTTCCTTCCGCTTCATGCGTTCTTCCCCTTCCTGTGCTCTCCAGCCCCAGACTGGGTTCAAGCCCTATGGCGGCGGCAACCGTGGCAAGCAGTAAGGGGTTCTCAGGGTGGCTGTAACTCTGCGCGTGTGTCTCAACTTCTCTTCTTCCTGAAAGACCCAACCACGGCAACACCACAGCTTAAGGCTCGCAGCCGTATATGAAAGCTGAATGACTTTTGCACGCGACAAGAAAAAATTTGGATTGGGAGTATATGAACAAATTAATTGCTAGCATGGGTGCTCATTCTTCATCATACAAAGAGCTTGTCACTGGCCAGGGCATGAAGTGCCTCGAAATTACAGTACACAGCTACCGCTAGCCAGTTGGGATATGCGCAAATGGTAAGACCCCCCTTTAAACTACAGTTGCCCAGCAATACTTGTGTCGGTACAACCGGTTATGGCATCAACAGCAGTAGCAGTGCCCTTCAGAGGGAGGGCTCGTTGGCCACCAGGCGGCTGCGAATCCCCAAATAGACTGCGGCTTAAATGCGTGTATGTTGCAACGACGAACACAGGATTGAGGGAAAACGTAGAAGGACAAACGTACAACGCAAGTACATGACCTGACGCGGCTGGAAAGAAAGTTTAGTCCCTACACCCGGAGGCACCTGGAAGGTTGCGAATAACAGACAAACCAGCGCAAGAGATATGAATACTCACAGCTTGCGACCATTTTCAGGTGGACTTGTCGCAAGTAGCATTTCCGTATCCAAGGTCCATCGGGATCTCTGACGTTCAGGCTTTTCCAAGTAACAAATTTATATTTGCATTAAATTCCTGCTGCTGGTTGAACCGCTAAAACGTAGAATTCAATCTGCAACTGCTACGTTTCAACACATTAGGTCTACTGCACTCCAAGTAACGGGCATCCGAACGGTTTCTGGGTCATAACAATTCTTCCAGAGCTATATAAGAGACAGATCTAAAGCCGTGTCCCATAGTCATCGACCTGCAACTAGGGCAAAATGTCGTCCGTCGACCGTGTAGCTTACATGGACAACATTAGAAGTAGTCAGATAGCTGAGCAGATCAATCGTGAAAAGGACATCCAGCGAAAATACTTCCAAGAGCAGGAAGCAGCAGGGCGCATAGTTCCAAAGCCGCCCTCTCCAGCCCCAGAAAGGAAGTCTATCCTGGAGACAGTTGGTGTTCCCGAACATGTCAAGACAATAAAGCAAGACCCTGAGCAGGTGAGGTCATAAGGTGGAACCGTGAAGCAATACTAGCTAGCGGTCGGCTTGTATGCCTTGCATAACCGCGGGACCCTTGCAGGCGTTGAGCTTGAGTATCAGTAAACATACTTGGAAGGCGAATCCAGGATACCTCGTGCGCGATGGACCCTCGATGGCATCCGTCATGAAGAAGGACTACGTGTGGGACGAGGAGGAGGTGAGTAGGTGGTAGAACCGCTCGGAGCCCTGCCTGTACGCGAGGTCCCTTCAACAAACAAATGAATTCACGCCGTTTGGGTTGTATGTTTGGTTGTATGACACGGATTAAGCTTGAGCATACACACCAGATATAACACGGCGCCGCCCCCTGTGTCATGCCCACAGATCCAGCTGATGAAGGAGCAGGGCCTTCTTGACAAGAAGTACAACCGTCGGCGTGATGAGTTTGTGGACTACAGTGAGGCCTCGGCGCGGATGATCCACTTAAAAAAGGGTGCAGCCCCAGCAAAATGAACGCCTGGATGTGATGGCACCTGTTCTCCAGTACCATATGCTAATGTGTGTGCGCCTAACCAGATACTGTACATAATATCGAGGAATGTATGGTGACATGACGCGTGCAGGTGTAGGTGCTCTACGGTTCTGTGGTTAGGTCAAGGTTTAGGCAAACGTAGGGATGTGCACACCGTCATGCCAAAGCAGGGAATAGGCATGTGAAAACGGGCAGTTGCTCACTAGAAAGCAATGACTGCTGCCATAGAAATAGATTCATTATTAGAACAGCAGCTGTAGTTTGCAGATAGGGGTTGCGCCCGGAGCCCTGTAAGCGGCGGGCGCAGGGCAGCCTAAAGCCCCTGAAGACGGTACTTGAATGGCAGCGTGGGGCGGATAATTGTACTTACGGAACTTTTTCGGCATTGCTCCATGCCATAAATTGTGTGGATTCTGGACTTCTGGATGTGGGGACACGGACAGACACAAATGCTTTTCGCTTACATTTTTGGTGCAGTGCGGATACGACATGGCGTACAAGCAATCGGGCACTATGTTGTTAGGGATCTAACTTGCTTCTTGTTCACTTATTTTAAGTGTAACGCGTTACTTGACACTAGGCCGTCAAGCAGGCGAACACTATCACGTGCAATCTCGGAAACAGAGGTTTTGTTGTTTGTAAAATTCTTGCAGTTGCGCACATTATCGCAGCAGTGATGTAGGAAATCTTCTTTTACTGTCCGGCGACCATAAGGCGCCGCGCCAGCACAGCGACCAGATGGCCGCCAAGCGGAAGTTGGCTGAGGAGGTTGTTGTGGAAGGAGGCGAGCTTGACACCTCTAATCATGCGCACATTATTCCCCTGGGAGCTGGATCGGAAGTGGGCCGATCGTGCATTATCCTCAAGTACCAGTAAGCGCGTCAACGAACTTGGCTTTTTAGGGCGAATGGCGTCAATGCAATTCATAAAAACACATGCAGGGATAAAACTGTCATGTTTGACTGTGGCATCCATCCCGCCTTTAAGGGTATGGACAGCCTACCCTTGCTAGATGACATCGACATCGCCACGGTGGACGTGGCCCTGATAACCCATTTCCATTTGGACCACTGTGCGGCAGTGCCTTACCTGCTACGTAAGACTCGTTTTAAGGTACGTGATTTCATGCAATTGAAATGCCGTTACCCGATGTCTTCGCGTGTGCGAGGGAGTTGGTATTTCCCAAAGTGACGTGCCAATAGCAGCAGCTCATCGGCATGCCGCTGCTTTTATGCGCAGCCCGCACGACACAATGCTCCCTCTGCCAAATGGTTACCTATCACTGTACCGCGCTCCGTGCTTTGGCTGCCAACCGCTAGGGCCGTATCTTCATGACCCACCCGACCAAGGCGATTTATTACTCGCTCCTGCGCGACCTGGCGAAAGGTGCTAAGCACAGCAGCGAGGAGGCACTGTTTAACGAGGAGGACTTGGATGCGTCCATGGAACAAATTGAGGTGGTGGACTTCTACCAAACGATAGAGGTTTCCGGAATGCAGGTGGGCTGCCGGGCTCTATGGCTTCACCTATTCCCAGGACCCCGTGGCCTTGCTGGTTGTGTGATGAACGTATATGCCTCGCCAGCTTCGCTAGTCAGCCGGCTGCGCTGTTCGTTATCCGTATATTGGGAGCCGTGTCATGAGGTCCGGCGCTTGTGGAGGGCATTAACCATACCGACTTGTTGTCACAGGGTGACAAGCACTCCCCAACCGAAGTTAACTGCCTTACGAACCTATCCTAACAGCGTCGGCATCAGCTGCACCAAATCCACGCTTACCCTCTGTCGCAATCACCAGATCACGCCGTACCGTGCTGGACACGTCCTTGGCGCGGCGATGTTCATGGTTGAGGTTGCGGGTCTGCGCTGCCTGTACACGGGGGACTACTCGCGGCTGCCCGACCGCCACCTGCCGGGAGCGGACACGCCGCCTGTGACCCCGCATATAGGTGAGGCAATAACACGCCAAGACGGCAAGAGGACTTGCACACAATAGTAGTGCGGTTGCTGCATTTTGCCGTGAAGCTAACTTTCTTGGAGGCACCGTATAACTAAGGAGCCACACCCGTGTCTGTGACCTGAAGCTCTGGCGTGTGACCTTAGCCAATGCCTTCATTTGATAGTCGAATGCTAAGCGGCCACTGCTGTAGCTGAGGTGGCTGTTTCCAGTCTTATTGTATCCTATTCATGCTTGTTTGCGGTAAGGGGAGTTGGTAAAGCCTCTAGTAGGGGGGAGACATGTGGCGGACCTACCTTGGCCACTCGTCCCAGCCTGTCTCAGGTCTCACCGCACTCAGCGAAGCTCGTGTCAAAGCTCGATATTCTGACTAGCCGGCGCACCGCGGGTCTTGCCAGTCACGCATGGCCACCTTGACGGCAGTAAGCCAGATTGGACACCTCGTCCCTCTCCGTATCTGCCTGCCTGCTTTACTGTTGTTGCAGTCATCGTGGAGAGCACGTATGGGACCAGTCGCCACTTGCCCCGGCAGCAGCGTGAGCAGTTGCTGATAGACAACATTCGGACAACCCTTAATCGAGGCGGTCGCGTGCTGATGCCCATTGTGGCGCTAGGCAGGGCACAGGTGGGTGGTGGATATGTGGCTTTCGAAACTCAGGGCATAGCCGGGAGAGGTCCTGTACGCAACTGACTTGACGCTGCATGGCTCCGCGATGGCATCGTGCCCACTGGGAAGAATCCCTTGTGTGTGTGGTGTCACTGAGGGGAATGCTCCTGACGGGCGCTTTTACTTCCAAGGATGACCTTGAGAACCGAATTATTGTCCAATTGCTGTCAGACACAGCCTTGGTGACAGCTACCGGGTCTGAGGAAGCACACTGGGTTGAAAGGCGGAACGCATAAGCAAGCTTGCGACGTTAATTGACGGCCAGTGCACATCTGCCTGAATGGCGGAATGACGGTGTGAGAGGGAGTTGTATTGCTTAAGTTGGTTGGTGGCATCTGCTTTTTTCGCACGCGGTCCGCAACACGGACGAGACTTTTATAGAAGCTTGGAAGTGTGCGCTATGTAGTCTGGCCTGTGGGCATCGTATACAGCAGTTTGGAGGACCTGGATGGCTCCCACTGGTGTAGGTCGCTTGTATGTCCCCAGAGGCCCACACGGCAACAGGAAGGCTTCCTCTTGCGATGGCTTTAGGTGCATTTCGTTCTCAGGACTGCGACGCCTTCCTCAAGTGCCACCTCAAGTGCATACAGACGAAAGGCCCCGAAGATGACCCGAACGGGTTCTTTGTCCAATTGCTGTCTGACACCACCATGGTGACACCACACAATTCCGGTCTGAGGGATGCCCAGCTTGCATGCAGACCAGCAAACCCCCCACCCGCCATGACACCGGCGGTTGGTGCTTTGCCTTTTGCACCATCATCATCGTCACCATCATTAAATATTCCGCAACCCCGTTCTGAGACTCGGGGGGCCGCTGTGTCGTGTGTCAGCAAGGGATTTGCCCCGACCCTTTTGGCCTTTACCGTAATCCGCTGACTTGATACCGGGTTCCTGGCACGGCTATCGCGACGGTTTCGGGTTGCGGTTGACTGTTCGTGCCCGCACATGCGGTCCAGGAGCTGCTGTTGTTGCTGGATGAGTACTGGGAGGCGCACAAGTCGGAGCTGGGCGGCATTCCCATCTACCAGGCCAGCTCCATGATGAGCAAGGCTCTGGGAGTGTACCAGACGTACGTTGAATCGCTCAACGAGGACATCAAGAAAGTCTTCCATGTGGGTGCGGCTGCGGACGAAATACCCCAGCACGGGCTTGCGCGGGGCGGACCCTGCTTCGCGGGAAAATCGGGTTGCAGAACCTGTTATCGACGCACCCTATTTGTCGTGATTTGATAGGAATGATGGGGCTATGGGATGATGGGACGATGTTACTATCTGTATTCCCGGGGCCCTTTGCTTCGGTCTGCACGGACCGCTCGAGTGCTCTACAACGCGGCGGCCGCTCGCGCCGCTCCAGTGACACACCAGTGGCTCGCTGCTTCCTGCCGCAGGACCGCAACCCCTTCAAGTTCCGTCATGTGCAGACTCTCAAGAACCCTGCGCACTTCATCGCCGACTACTCGGGTCCCTGTGTCATCATGGCCACGCCCTCAGGGCTGCAGTCCGGGGCATCCAGGGACTTTTTCGAGGCCTGGTGCGAGGACGCGCGCAATACCTGCATCATCTGCGACTTTGCAGTGCAGGTGAAGCGATGCCATCAAGGCATCGTAGGGATTGTAGGGGCGAGGAAACTAAACGCAACCTATGATTTCGACTTTCGCGGTGAAGGGAAGGCGCTGTCGGTCGAGTACGCCCGTCGCTGAGGGAAATCGAGCCCAATCAGCGTGCAGCGTGCGCAGTCCTTTATTCCCAGGAGGCCAAGCATGTTCTGTTATGCTTCATGTGCGTACTGCAGGGCCACCCGGACGTTGTTAAGGTTGCCTGTCTGGCACGTAGTTCTCTTAGCGGCCTGCACTAGGTAGTGACGTAGACTTCGGAGTGGGACGATACTGCTTCACAAGGACGCCGCCCGCAGTCGAGCTCCTCCCGAGTCCCTCCTCATGATTGTTAGCTCCATTTCCTGCAGAGGGATACTGACGACGACTGGCCAAATGCGCGTTTCTCCTCTGTGGCCCTGTTGCGTCCAGGGCACACTGGCCAAAGAAATCCTGGGCGGCCCGAGCTCCATCACCACCCGCGAGGGTCGCAGGGTGCGTTGTTGTGGACGCCTTCCTCCGCTCTCCCATGGCGCTGTCGAGGGGTTCTCCCCGGGCTTGCCCGGTTTGCCCGGCCGAGGCTGGCGGGCAGGCGAGGGCCTCGTAGGCCAACAGCGGATTCGGTTCCTGCCGCAAATGGACGTTATTGTTGCTTGCGCCATTTCGAGTTAGCTCCGGGGACGTTTTCTCCTGTTTGCGCCGCTCCTCCTGTAACACGACTAAAGTTTCCGTGTCTTTTTTTATCGCGTAATACTTACGGCACCTCCCCTTGCGGCACATCCACATTTGCTCCTTGATTTCTTGCGTGTTTGCGACAGGTTCCTCTCCGCATCGCAGTGCACAACATCTCTTTTTCGGCGCACGCCGACTTCGACCAGACCTCGGGCTTTCTGGACACTGTCAAGCCGCCGCACGTGGTGCTCGTTCATGGCGAGTACGGCGAGATGCGTAAGCTTGCTAAGGCGCTTAAGGACGGCGCCAAGGCCGCTGGGCTGGCACGGGAGGTGTACACACCCGTGCTTCAGCAGACCGTGGCGGTGAGCAGGGTATGCGGCACCCGCATTGGGTGCGGCGGCTTGCTGGGCTGTTCAGGGTTTAGGCCGACCCCCAGGCTGGTCAAATTAGATGTTCCAGTTGCTGCTCCCTTAGGCCAGCCAACAAAAACCGGCCTAGGTAACGTTCCTAATGGTGGTGACAACTGCGTTGCAGATTGAGCACCAGCCCGACCGCAGCGTACGGCTCCAGGGCCGCCTTGGTGAGAAGACGCTGCAGCCCGGAGGCGTTGTACGCGGCGTTCTTGTCCGTCAGGCGGGCGGCTTCGGGCAGCAGCTTCTGCACCCTGACGACCTGCCGCGGTACACCAAACTGCTCAAGGGGCGGGTCACGCAGCGCCAGGCCATCAGCGTGGACGTACCGTTCTCCGTCATACGGCTGGCCCTGGAGGTCATGTTCGAGGGCGTGGAAGGCGCTGGCACTGTGTCAGTGACCTCAGTTCCTGGCGCGGCCGGCAAGGTGAGCAGTTGCCGGAAAGGTGTACGGACCGACCATTCAGCCAAAGGGCCTTCCGCTCTGTACCTTGAGGTGCCATGTGTAGACGTCATGCGGTTGAAGAGATGAGCGTGTTTATTTCCAAGGGGTCGCAGCGCCGACACGAAAGCTTTTACCCCGTGGGGAAATTACAGGATTCGCAACGAGTACTGTGATTTGTCTGCCTGCCTTGCCGTTCTGTTTGGATTTCGTCGATACTTGCAACGGCACCGCCCTCTTGAGCTACGTCAACTTCTCAGGGCTATAAGTTTTTGGGTGTGATGGTAGCGGACGACCAGCTGGACTGGCAGCCTAATCCACAGTACCTGGCTAAGGAGGGTCTCTATCAGGCACACTGCTATAGCATATAGTACAGTTTTCCTGTGTGATGAGGTAATAGATTCACCTTGTGCGTTTTATGATAGCTACCTTATTTGGATAGGTTTCGCCTGGCCCTTGGGCCCCCGGCTTGTATGGACCCATTACACCAACTCAAAGTGTAACACAGATACACACACACATATCTTGACACTGCTGCAGGGCAAGGAGGTCCTAGCAGTAATGGTTGGTGATACGGTGGAGGTGCGTTACATTCCAGCGGACGACACTACCGGCATGGTCGCACATGTCGTGCTAGAGTGGGAGGGCGGCCGGCATGGGGACATGGTGGCGGATGCCGTAATTGCCGTTGTCTTACAGGTAAGCAGGGTGGGGAAGTATGACTTGAGCTGCTCAGGCGTGCGGCTCAGGCTTTTGAAGCTTCGATCTTGGAGGACGGTGCTTCAGCAGCAATGTATGCTATGACGCCACTGCCCTGTCCTCCACTACCCTGAACGTAGGCGGTGGGGGAGCCAGTGGGGGCCTCAAACGCGGAGTCGGCCATGAACCGGGCGCGAGCCGCGGGCGATGAGACGGCTGCGGCCGCTGCAGAGCTGCAACTGATTGCGGCGCTTCTCCGAAGCCAATACGGTCCAGCAGTGGTTGACGAGGCGGGCGGCAGCATCAGCTTGTCAGTGGACGGCGTGTCTGTATTGGTTGACTATAGGGCGGGAAAGGTTATATGCGGGGAGGTGGGGTTGCGGGCACGAATAGAGAAGAGCTTGGACCGGTTAGCGACTGCAATAAGGCCGGTGGCGATAGACCGACCGCAAGGGTAAGGATTTCGACTGGCCTGCTTTTGAGGGCCGGTGGCGAAGTTATATGTCTTTCGCCTATTATACGAGGTAGCTACAGTTCTGGAAGTCCATGGGCTGGTTGCAGGGTCTGCCAAAGGAAAGAATAAGGCAATATTTTGTCGTTGTGGTTGTAAAATGGGTATAGTTACCACGTAGCGGCAGTATATTATACGGTGGGCAGGATTTGTGATGTTGCACCGGGACAGGACGCAAGCTGCAAGAATTATGGACCGCTCACACTATCATCGCCCATGCAATGCTATTGCGGTTGATCCGTCATATACAATGTGCTCGCCCTGAGTACTATGAAGCCATGCATATGAATGGACGATATAGATAATGAACGTGTTTCGTATTGGTTGGGAGAATTCAGCATGTGAACAATTGGATTCAAAGGGAAGCCTGTCGAAAGCCCAGAACGAGGACATTTCGTGCCTGGATTTGCAAGCATGGGTCAGCCGTGGTCGGTATGGCACGGCTAATCTCCAACACACACCGTGTGGTAAACAACAATGCCCCCGGGAACTTGCCATAGGGTCAGACAGAGCGTAATTGACGTCTTAGATGCCAGCAAGCCCAGCCATATATCCTAACTCAGGAAGGCCTACCGACGTCTATCCTATTTTTGCCCTAGCGGCGCCGCTTGTTAAAGATCTGTATGCTGGACCGTAAATACGTCCAAATCTCTAGCTTCAACCTGACGATAAAGTCACACGCAGTCCTACCCCTTAACCCAGAGCAACTAGCACATTCATGCGGCCAACGATCGCAGATGAACTTGGCGCCAAGTCCCCCACCCATGCGTCTTCTGAGCGTCCTAATATGTTCGGTCAGCGCACGACTCCTGCCAAAAGGCCTGCATTGACCACTGCCGCAGCACCAGCAACGGAAGTGGTAACCGTCATGTTTGAACATGTACTCAATTGCATTTTGCATACGCGCTCGTTTGCCCGCAATTGTGTCTTCTCTTCCAGCACGAGCATACCGTCTTCTCTGGGTTAGGGGGCTGGATAAGACCCAAAATCCCATCCAGCGGCCCCAGAAACCTACATAGGCCGCCACAATGCCGAAGTCTACCCTATACCCTAGGCGCACGGGCCCCTGCGCCCTCCGGCTGCCTGTTCCGGCTTCCCTGCAAGCTCCACAGCTACCCCCGGAACTTTCTCCACCCGCCATGCAACGAGGAAAACACACTCGTTCCCAGCACACCCCCATATGTGTGCTATCGCCTTACGTGGTCGTTCAAGGCTTAGCGCCACCCACGACTGTGTTGGCAAGCACATATGTGCGTACGGACAGCATCTTTGCCTTCTCAATCAGCTGCTCGTGCACTGATTGCGACTGCGTGCCCATAACCACCGTCCCCGTTTTTGAGTCAATCTTAGCGTTCAGCTTCGCGTTCAGGATGAGGTTGGCAATCCATTTCTCCGCTGCCTCCTGGTCCATCCCGAGCCGCTCTGCCAGCAACGCAATCGAAATGGACTGATGTATCCGGCAGTACGTCTCGAAGATGAAGAGGCGCGCGTTCTCAATGAACTCCTCCTTGTATGCGGCGAGGAAAAAGTCGTTCTCAAGCACTGCCTCGCACTCCTTAAGCTTCTGCTGTGCACCGTCGAAGTCATAATGAACGAAGACACACTCCAGGAACTGCGTCACGGGGTCGCTGTACTCGTAAGACTCCTGCTGAATCGCCCGGATTAGGTCCTTCAGCACGCTGCGCTGCTTCTTTTTATTAATCACAACCGCCACCGCAACGTAACGCAGCAGGTGGGGGGCGTTGATCTGGATGGCCGAGAGGTAGGGGGGGGCCATGAACAACTCGATGATGTCATTGCGCCCGTTTTCATGGTTCCAGAAGACGTACAGGGACCAGTGCAGCAGCCATGTGCGCTGCTGGAGCTGGACTAGCGGCGGGGCGAAGGTCTGGTTATCGATCGCCTCCCTCAGCTTGAAGACGTCCTCACGTGCCTCCTGAATGTTTACGGCTTCGTGCATAAGGATTTCGGCTGCGAGCTTGCCCCAGAGTGCGCTCATGTTGCGCTCGCTGTTGGTACACAACGTGCGGTAACTCTGCAAAAGCTCCGCTGCGAGGGAATAGTTTCCACAGTTGAACTGGAACCGTGCATACTGATAGAGCGCCTCAACGTGTTCAGCGCCAATTTGAAACTCTTCCTGCAAGAATTGCAGGTTGAAACTTTTATCCTGCCGAAATTTCTCCACGACGTGCCTGTTCTGCAAGCACTTGATAATCGGGTCCACGTCCGCTTGCAGCTGCCGCAGGCGCGCCACAACCTGCGTGCGGCGCTCCTTCATTTCCTGAGGTACATCGTCCACGCCGTTCAGGCCCTTATAGATATCCATGGCAAAGTCCACCTGCGCGCGAAAAAGACAGAGTGTCAGATGTCGACGCGACCAGAGCTCCTTTTCGAGTGTCAAAACAATGAAGTGCAAAGATCTACGCATATTGCGAACTGACGGTAACGCATGGCCCCACCATGTTCGTTTTGTCCAACAGCGCGAGCTTTGCCCGCAAAATGTCATCCTCGTTGTACAAGCCGCGCTCCTGAAGGTACTCCATAATCGGCAAGGTAAGGTGCAGATCCAGGTACTGCACTAGCTTTGAGGACAACTCATAGTTCTGTGCCGCCGCCATCTTTGCGGTCTGCGCACTAGCGCACAGGCTAGTAACGTCAATCGAGCCTAAACCAGTAAACACAGCAGAACGGTGAAGCTGTGCAAGCACAGTGCGGATAGGGACGCTCGAGTCTATTCGGAGGGGCAAACCTTCCCGACGGTTGTACGACACCACTTGCGGAGTGTCAACTGAAGCTTTAGAGGTGCCAAGCCAGTGGTTCCTTTGTCTCGCTTTTAAGAATCAAAATTGGACTGCACATTTTTCTATCATTCCGGCATGGTGATGACTCAGTGTCGTCCAAGCAATCTGATGCCGACGCTCCTACCTTTCAAACGCGCTAAGTATACTAATTAACCCTAAACACACATACGGGAGCAATTCCTTATTATGAGCTCCTCCGTCGTGGTACTGCCGCCGTCTCCCAACTGGTGCGTGTCACGAAACAAACAACCGTGCCGCACCGACTTCCTCACACCCATCCCTACGCTCCAGTTTCTTTTGTATCCTGTTGCTATAAACCTCACTATCCATATGTGGGTTACACCTTTAGCATGCCTACGTTGTATCCCTACCCAGGTTTTGCGGTCAGGTGGTCTCGGTACTACCCAGCCGGCAGCTGGTGGCGTATGGCGGCCACAACTGCGTGGTACTGTGCAATGCCGCCACACGTACTGTGCAGCGACTGCTGTCCTGCGGTCTGTGCAGGTAGGTGCGCCACGAGCTAAGTGCTGGATTAATGAGACAAATCAGTCCCAATCCCACGCCACGTGCTACGGTTTTCACGGGAACCCATTCGGCTCAGCTCTGATCCTGCTCATTCCGGCTACCGCTCCATTAATTTCCCTTATAACCCCAATCCCGACAGTTGGTGCTTCTGCTGTCGGCAGTTGTCTATCTTAGACTTTCGCATCATATGATTTCCCTATCCCCGGCACACACACACACACACATGCACACATTACGCACAGGGTCACGAGTGTATCCCTGGTTCCGGAGCTCGCGGGCCGACCGCTGGTGGCTGCCGGCTGCGAGGACGGCTCCCTTCGCTGCTGGAACTGGCAATCCGGGGAGCCAGTCCGCAGCCACCGCAAGACGTCTCCCGAGGTGACCGCCCTGGTGGCCCTCGTGAGGTGGGTAGCTGCGTGGGTGCGGGAGAGGGGGGAGGGAGAGGGGAGGGAGAGGGGAGGGAGAGGGGGGAGGGAGAGGGGGGAGGGAGAGGGGGGAGGGAGAGGGGGGAGGGAGAGGGGAGGGAGAGGGGGGAGGGAGAGGGGGGAGGGAGAGGGGGAGGGAGAGGGGAGGGAGAGGGGAGGGAGAGGGGCTCCTCGGGGGCCTGGGTAGCTGTGTGACGAATTAAGGGACACGGATACCTCCTCCCCGTAGAGCGATCAACCCTTGGGCTTGGGAACCCGGCAGACCGCTCGGCGCGGATGTGTGTGCAACCCGCCTAGTGTTGCACCCCAGTGTTCACCCCTCCATTCCCCGCCCCCACTGCCTGTGTGCGCGTGTGCATACGTTGGTGTGCTTTGGTGAGCCGCAGCTCTCCCGTGGAGTTCATTGCGGGGGATGCGAAGGGCGGGCTGACGTTGTGGGTGCCGGAGACTGGCACCCGGCGACCGGTGGGTCCCTCACCCCAGGCCGGGGCAGGGGCCGGGACTGGGGGGCTGCTGCCCGGCCGTGTCACCTGCCTCGCCGCCTGCAGCACACCCGCATCCGCATCCGTCGCGAAATCCTTGGTGGTGGCTGGCGTGGCGGATGGCAGCATCCGCCTGGTTGACGTGGCAGCGGGGCAGGTGCTACTGGCCGTACAGCAAGCTCACAGGTGTGCCGTACGATCGCTACAGCTGGCAGCGCTGCCGTATCTATCGGGGCTGCCCGCTGCGGCTGCGGCAGGCGCAAGTGGAGCCGGGTCTCCGTCCCTGGAGGCGAGTGCGGGGCGGGTTAGTCCGCCGGGTCAGCAGCGCGACGGTCCTGGCACGGGGTCGCCGCCACCCGGCAACGCCAACGTCACGGCGACTGCCCCTGCTGACGCAGCCGCCAACTCTGCGACTGCCGCCGCTGCTGCTGCTGGTGATGCAGTCCTTTCTAACGTTGAAGACGACGGGAGCTTGGTACAAACCAACGGCACAGACGGAGCGTCGCCGTCGCCAGCGGGCAAGGACCCCCCGAAAGCCAGGGCCGCGGCGTCGGATGCGTGTACAGCAGCAGACGCGCACGGCGGTGGCGGCGATAATGCCGCGGACCCCGTCAGGTGGCCAGAGCACTCCTGGGGCCCGGGGCAGGAGCAGGCGGAACCCTCAGCAGCAGCAGCAGCATCGCCGTCGGCAGCGGTGGCGGCGGCGGCGGCGGCGGCAGCTCCCACTGACCTTTGGCTGCTCAGCAGCGGTGAGGACGGCCTTGCCAAGGTGGGTACCCCGATACCGCAGCCCGAGTCGGGCCGTCGGGAACGCCGGGGCGGGAGCTGGGGGAGCAGCGACGAACGGACACGATTTATGGCTCTGGTCTGATGGGTGTCGCTGAACTGGCCTTTCCAGGAAGAGAGGGGCTGCACCGCACAGGCGCTATTGCCACCGTCGCTCCTGTAGTTGAGGTGGTGACAGTGGTGACCTTCCCTTCCCTTGCTTGCCTCCTGCGTGCAGGTTTGGAGCTTCCCCGCCATGAAGGCGGCGGCGGCGTTGATGGCGGCGGCGGCGGCACTTCCTGCAATGGTGCCGCCGCCGCCACCTCAGCCGCTTGCTGTCGTACGGCTTCCGCCGCCGCCGCCGGGGGTCTCACAGCAGTCTGGCCCCGGCGGTGGCGGCGCTGCCTCCCGGCATCCCTGGGTGCCCGCTGCGCTGCTTCCCGGATGCGACGTGGGCGGTGGCGGCAGTGAGCTGGTGGTGGCGCTAGCGGCCCCCTGGGGGCATGTGCTCATGTACCATGTGTCGCTGGGTGAGTGCTGCTGCTGCTGCTGCACGTGTGTGTGTGTGTTTGTGTCACGTTGGAGCTATGTGAGATAGGTAGGAAATGTTTTAGGTACTGTTATGGCCGCTGGGCGGCAAGTTCCCTCCCGTTTTCCGTTTGGGGCGGCTGAAGCCCCTCCGTGTGCGTGATCTTTGTCGTTGTTGGGCGCTATCATCTCACCACCACCATCACCATTACCACCAGAACTACCGCAACCATCACCATTTCCTTCACCACCATCACGACCGCCATCACCATGATCACCACCATCACCATCATCACTATCCACCATCACCATCGTGATCGCCATGATACCACGTCCACCCCAACGTCATCACCGCTGACTCCCCCCCTTCCCTTCCCCTCCTCTCCTTTCCGTCCCCCCCCCCCCGACACCCCCCCGACACCCCTCCTCGACCCAGCCACCGGTAAGGTGACCCTCACTGCGCGGCTCAAGCACCACAACCGACCCGTCTTCACGCTGCACGCCATGAGGCTGCCGTACGACGACGCCAGTAGCCGTACAGCAGCCCTCGCCGCACCGTCTTCGCCGCAGGCCGAACCCGAACATGACTCCCGCGCCACCGACCTGGCATCCGTGCTCTTACCACCCGCACCACCCGAGGCATTTGACCTCGCGGACGGCAGGGCCCCTCCCGCGGGGGCTTGTGTCGCCCCGGGGGGCACCTCGGCGGCTGTTGCGGGTGGACGTAGGACGACAGCCCCGGGGACTGCAGGGGAACTCGCGTGCTCAGCCTCAGCAGCCCCGTCCCCCGCAGGGCCCCCTCCGCGGCCCTGCCTACACATCCGCCTGGTGAGCAGCTCTCAGGACCGCAGCCTGGTGGTGACGGACCTCACCATGCAGAGGGGGGACACACCTGGACACGCCACAGCCGTAGCCGCTGGATCTGGATCTGGATCTGGTCGGGAAGGGCCGCCGTCCGAAGCGACTGGGGCGACTGAGGGGGGCCTCCGCCAGGCCGGCTCCGCGCGACTGCCGGGCTGCCGTACAGCGGCGGGACAAGGGGCCACGGAGGGGGCGGGGAAGTGGCGGCAGGGGCAGGGGCAGGGGCAGCAGGAGGAGGGGGCCGGTGGGGGAGTGGATCACCCGGCATCATCATCATCAGCAGCAGCAGCAGCAGCAGGTGGTGGTGGTGGTGGTGGTAGTGGCGGCTCCCTGGCAGTGTCCGCAAGTCCGTGTGTTGTTCCCCGAGGTGGCTGTGTGTGGTGGCGGCTGGTGGGGCTGGGCGGCTACCCGCATGCGCTGCAGGTGGCAGGTAGGGGCCGCGGTGGGGTGGGGGTGGGGGTGGGGCAGGAGAGAGAGAGGAGCTCTCGACATAACCCAGGTCTCCTGTATCGGTAGCGGAATACACATTTCGGGTGGTGGTGCGGTAATGTTCGGACGGTTATCCGTTCTGTTGGCCTTCCAGCGTCTTCCTTCCGAGCCTCCATCGCGCCCCACCCACCCGGTGTATGGACTACTGCTACTGCTACTGCTACCGCATGATATTACGCATTTCCTCGACTCCCCCTCTCTTCGCCGCTGCCCCGGTGCGGCCCCACCATTGCCCGCCACCTCCATGGCTCCCCAAACCGGTAGATATGTCCTCACGCCTCGTGTCTCCGCATGATTTCCGCGGCCGTCCCCCGTCTCTCCCCCCCACCCCACCCCGCGGACAGACCGCTCCCCCAGCGCCCTCCTGGCTGTGGGCTGCGGAGACCGCACCTTGCGTACCGTGGGGCTGCAGCTGGGAGCGGGGGAGGGGGAGAGGGAGGGGGAGGGGGAGGGGAAGGGCGGCGACACAGGGACTATCGCCGTAAAGCATCAACCGCAACCGCCCAACCAACAATCGCAACCTACGTCCCCCGGTGAGGGCGTCCGTACAGTCTCCACCCTGGGAACCCCTGATGCCTCCACCTCCACCTCCACCTCAACAACAACAACAACAACAACAACATTAGCAGCAGCTGCAGCAGCTGCACCGGTATCGGTATCGGTATCGGCAGCACCACCAGAGCCAGGACCGCAGCCACCAGGAGTAGCAGCAGTAGCAGTGGCAGCGACATCGGGACTGACACATGGGCTAAAAGAGCAGCAGCAGCAGCAGCAGGAGGAGGTGGAGGAGGAGGGACAGCAAGAGCAAGAGCAGGGTGATAGGTTGGACATTGCCACACCATCATCATCACCGCCACCAACGGCATTCCGTCAGGTTCCGGAGCTAGGTGTCAGGGGGGAAGACACTACCGGTGTGGGCGGCAGCGAGGGTGAGGGTGAGGGTGAGGTGCGTGGGCGGCTGCGACGAGGAGATGGAGGTGGCGGAGGGTCGGGGTCCTCTGCTGGAGCCCCCGGGGGTCCCTGGCCGAGTTCGCTTCTGTGGAGGGACATCCGAGATCAGGTGGGTCTGTGGGTCGGCTTGCTGCGGGAGAGGGCAGCCCGATCACGTGCTAGCGTGCCGAGGGTATGTGCGTATGTACGTATGCGCGGATGTGCATGAAGGACACGTGCAAAGATACCCAGGAGGCTGGCTGGGCGAGAGGGGGAGGTTGGCTTCCTGTCCAGAACTTGCTCCCGTTATGTACACCAGCGCCCGTCCCCCTCCCTGCCCTCTTTTACCCCCCCTCCCGTCCCCCCCCCGGTATGGTTGACATGCCCCGTCAAGTCAGGTTGTTCGAGTTGCCTGGCACCCCGCGGACCCCCGTGAGTGACCGCACCCGCACCCGCACCCGCACCGCCACCTGAGTGCACCAGTAGGGAGGGGGGCACGCAGAAGGAGGGGCGTTGAAACCCCCGCCCGCTCCGCGAGGGGGTGGGCGGGTATGTGCACACGTCCAGGAAACTACCGCTGCCGGGGTGGGGGAGGGAGGAGGGTGGCTAGGTGGACGGGGCTGTGTGCCGCCCTAGCTGCTTCCTCTGGACTTGTACCCGTCATTCCCCCTCTTCCCCCCTCGCGTACTCAGCGGCCCTCGATGTCCATCTCTCTGTATGTGTGTCGAGGACTGGATGTGTGTGGAGCTGCTAGCTGGGGGGAGCAAGGGGGGAAGGGAGGGGATGTGGCGGCCGAAACCCCAATCCCCTCCACCCCGCCCCTTTTTCACAAGAGCCCCACCTCCGCTCCTCTCCCCGCCACCTCCCTGCACGAGGTCATCTCCCCTCCCAGCCGCCCCCTCCGCGGGGCCAGTCCGCGCAGACCCTTCCGGCCTCACCTTGCCTCGTCTAAGGGTTCCGTTGCACACGTAGACGTTCGCCCTCCCGCCTCACCCCCCCGACCGCAGGCTACCTGGCATTCGGCTGCGCGGACGGCAGTGTGGGGGTGATGGATGTCCGCAAGCAGAACTCCAGGGTATTTGCCGTACGACACTCAGGGCCCGTGACGCACCTGGCGTGGATGGCGTCGCCGGCTGCTCCACCTCCGCAACCACCCCTACAGCAACAACACGCCGCCACGGTCACATCATCGTCGCGGCTTAGCCCCGCTGCTCCTGCTCCTGCTGCTGCTCCTGCTCCTGCTGCTGCTGCTGCTCCTGCTGCTGCTGCTGCTGCTCCTGCTGCTGCTGCTGCTGCTGCCAGATCTGGCGGTGGTGGTGGCAGTGAAGGCGGCAGTGTTAGCGGCGGCATTGGTGGGGGCCGGCGCCAACAGCCACGTCCGCAATCTCGCCACTCTCCTCACGCACAAGGCCAGGCCCAGGCCGAGGACCGACCCGCGGGTCACAAGGAGCACCGGGAGCACCAAAGGCTAGGGCAAGATCCGCAGCAGTCCCAGGTGGCTCCTGGTCCTGGAAAAGGGTCCCGTGTGGTCGGGGATGGGGGGGAGGAACCAGCGGGTGTAACCGCACCCTCGCCTCCGGCCCCGCCCCCGGCCCCGGCCCCGCCGCCTCCCCATGAGCCCCCGGATGAGGGCCACTCAGTCGCCCAACGCCTGACTGCGGCACCCACTGACCCACTGTCACCACCGCCGCCAACTTCGCCAATTCTGCCTCCGCAGCAAACTCCTCCACCGCCACCGCCGCCACCGCCGTCACCGCCGCCGCCACCTCCACCGCCGCCGCCGCCACCGCCACCGCCGTCAGCCTCAGATAATCCCGAGGCTGATGTACGGCACGGTGAAGAGCAGATCCTACAGCTACCACCGCAGCAATCACCCCCCCCTGAAGCAGCCATGCAACCCCGCGCGCCTGAGCTATGCCCGTCGGCATCCGAGGTGGTTTCGGAGCCGGGCCCACTTGCACATCATCCGCCCTCCCAGAGTCCCTGGAGCCAGACACGGGGTGCCGTACAGCGCCCCAGCCAAGGGGGTCACATCTCCGCGCGGGGCAGGGCCCGAGGGGGGATGAGCGCCAACGCGGTGTGTGGAGGTGGTGCAGGTGGAGGTAACGGTGCAAGCCGGGAGGGTGGCATTGGCGGCAATAGCGGCACGAGCACTTGGCACCAGCCGTCCTTCTCCGTGAGCCGGGGTCCCGGTGGTGGCAGTGCGGGCTTCCGGGGTAGGGGGCGGAGCGGAGCTCCCTCAGCCGCACCCGGCTGGGGGCTGATGGGGCCGCGGGGAGGGGGCGGGGGAGGTGTTGGGGAGGAGGACCCTCCCGCCAGGGTCAGCGAGAGGCCGGAGCTGCTTGTGCGGAGTTGCGTGGGTGACCTGGGAATTGAACCTGGGTGTCCCGAAGGAGGAGATGGAGGAGATGCGGAGGCGGCTCTGGGAGCACGGCCGGCCGCGGGGCCGGAGGAGGGAAAGGAGGATGTTGAGGACCTCGGACCCCGGGGCGGTGGCGGTGGCGGTGACGGTGCTGTCAGGCGGGTGGAGTGCGGGGAGGCAGTGGCAGCGGAGCGACGCCGTACAAGGGGACGCCCACACGAGCCCGGCACCGGTCACCGCGGCGAGGCCGATGCGGAGGGAAGGTGTGTGTCGGGTTCTGAAGCCGCACGGGCTGCAGAGGGGCCGCCGCAGCCGCCACGACAGCTGCCGCGCGGCGGCGGCGGCGGCGGCGGTGATGGCGGTGGACGTGACGGTGTACGGGGCGGCGGGAGAGGCCACCGAGCCAAGGAAGCGGGAACCTCGGCGGCTGCATCATCATGCCTTCGAGCTGCTACTACTGCTGCTGCTGCTGCTGCTGCTGCTGCTGCTATAGCTTCCACGGCCCCTGCTGCTGCTGCTGCTGCTGGCTGTCCTCCCACTTACTTTTTGATCAGCTGTGGTGGTGAGGGGCGGCTTCTGCGATGGCCAGGTCCCTCCCTGGACGAGCACTCCGCGGAGCCGGGTCTGGGTCCAACGATGGCGGCCGCTAAGCCTGTGGATGTGAGTGAGGGCCGCCGTACCCCGACTACGTTTACTGTGTGTTTTGTGACGTGTTCATGGCCCGAGTGGTTGGGTTTAGGGTCGGTGGTGATGCTGATGATAGTGATCCCGTTCTGCACCTGTCTGAGACTCTCTCTATCTACCCCCCACCCCCCGCCTCCGACCCGCAGGTCGGGGCCCAGCTGGAGGCCCTCCTGGCTGCGGAGCGGGCGCTGGGGCCGCCAGCCGCCACTGCTACTGCTGCTACTGCTGCTGCTACTACTATTGCTGAAGCCATGGAGCCGTCCATAGGGCCCGCTGCTGCTACTACTGCTGCTACGCCCCACCCCAACCCTCACACTCACTTGCACGCCCAGAGCAGCACACACCGCCGACACAACCCCCCCTCACACCAGCAGCCGCAGCAGCAACAACACAGCGGCTCCCGGGCCGCCGCCGCCAGCGGTGGGGGCTTTGGGTTGCCGGTATGGGCGATGGCGGTCCACCCGCGGCGGGGATGGCTGGCAGTGGCTTTGAAGGCAGGCGAGGCAGCGGCAGCGGGGGGTGGACACGGCGGTGGCGGTGGCGGTGGCGGCCTTGTGGTAGTGGTGGAGCAACAGCCGCAGCTTGGCGCCGGGCGAGGTGGAGGGTCCCGGGGCCCGGCGGCTGCCTGGCGCCTGCTGGCGATGACGAGTAACGCGGGCAGTCAGGAGGCGAGGCTCCTGCTGTGGGGCGACGACTGCGAATACGTCAACGGAGGCGACAGAGACGGGTTCTACAGTGACGCAGCTGCCGCAGAAGGCAATTGCGGCGACGGTAATAGTGACAACTACGGAGCCGGCTCGGCTTTCCTTGCCGCTTTGTATGGCAAAAACTCCGTCTCGGTGTACGGCATGGTGGCGCAGCCGTACGGCAGGTTGTCACCATGCCGCCAGCTGCGCCATGTGTCGTGCTTCTCCACTGAGCCGCGGCAGCAGCAGCTGGTGGCGGCCTGCTGGCTGGGCCGACACTGCTTGGCGCTGGGAGCCGATGACGGCAACGTGCAGCTATGGACGGTACGGCAACCAGCCGACGGCAAGGCTGCCGTACATGGGTCGCCCAGGCCCATGAGCGCCACGGACGGTGCAGGTGGTGGCGATCATGAGGTGGCACAGCCGGGCACTGCTAGTGCCGCTAGTGCCGCTAGTGGGGGGGGAGCGGGACCCGCTGGGCCGGCGGGCATGACAGCGGTGCAGGTGGAGACGGAGGTGAAGGCGGCCGGGGTCCAGGCGCTGCGCGTACGGACCCTTGCGGCGGGCGGCCACCACGGCCACCATGACTCCATCACCTCGCTCACAGCCGTGCGTTGGTGGGCGGAGGGCGGCCCGTTGCCGCCGCAAGCACCAGCAGCAGCAGCAGGGGAGCAGGTAGGCGGTCAGCACCGTGGCAGATCTGCAGGGCCAGTGCGGCGGGGCCCGGGTGGACCGGGGTGGCTGTTGTTCAGCGGCGGGCGCGACCAGAGCGTTCGCTGCTGGCGGCTGGAAGCGGGCCAGCTGCGGACCTGGGAGCTGGAGGCGGCACGGCGAAGAGCGGGGGGCCGTGCGGCTGACGCTGATGAGGAGAGCGACGTCGGCGGGACCGCCAACAAGGCCGCCGTCAAGACATTGCCGGTGACATCGGCGCTGTCGTCGCAGCCGCAACAGCAACAGCAACAGCAGCAACGGCAACAGGACGCGATAGCAGCGGCAGGGCCTTACGCTGTCCCTGTTTCTGGTCCATTCGGCGATGATGCCATCGGCAACGGAACGGCAGCTGGCGGTGGTTGTGGTGCTGGTGGCGCTGGTGATGTGGACGAGGCTGCGGCGGCCCCGCTGGCTGAAGTCACGTCATCGGGGACATGTGCCGGGAGGAGGTCACGTCTGCCGCTGTCGGAGGGAAATCCAGCAGAGGCACCGCCAGCGGCAGACGTTGCCGCGCTGGCAGGAGCAGCTGCAGCAGGAGCAGCAGCAGCAGCAGCGCCGGGCCCCTTGCCGGACACACACCCCTCCCCACCGATTTCCCCCTCCTCCGCAACTGCCGCTCCTCTCCCGCCGCGGCTGATAGAGCCCACTGCCGCCAGTCGGGGCCGCCGGGGCCGCCGACCTCCGGCAGCGGCCTCCCGACCACTACTGCCGGACCTGCCCGACCTGCAGCAAGCAAACACGGCGGCCGCCGCACACTCCCTCCTACTGAAACTGGCGACAGTGATGTACCCCGCACCCACTCCCACTCCCGCGGCCACTCACACTCCCGCACGCGCGGCTCTTTTCCCCGACGCCGCGCGCATGCATGAGGGCGCAGGGCTACCCGCCGGCAGCGGGGATGTCGGCCCCAGCCCAGTCGCGGTGACCGGAGTCCGGCAGCAGGGGACCGCAGCTAACCCGCGTCCAGACGGCGAGACGGGGACTAAGGGCGCGGGTACGGGTGGTGAGGCCAGGGCGGGGGATGAGGCCGCGGGTCTTCTCGGCTTGAGCGAGGCTGAGACGCAGCTGGCGGGGCACCTGCTGCATGATCTAGGGGAGGTGTGGCAGATGGAGCGACCCATGGGGCAGGAGGGGCGGCAGCAGAGTGGGGAGGAGGCGACCGTACCGGAGCTGCGGCCGCTGCCCGCAGAGCTGCGCTTCGTGGCGGCAATGTGGGAAGGCGACGTTGGGGGTGCGCTGGCGTTGGCGGCGGTGACGGAGGGCATGATGAGTGCGGATGTGGTGGCGATGGCGGCGGCGGGGGGAAGGGCGGCGTGGGAAGCGGCTGCGCGGCTGTATGCTAGTAGGATGGAGGCGATGGGGTGCGCCACGGAGGCGGCGCTGGCGCTGGCAGCGATAGGCGACAAGGCCGCGGCGGTGGGGGTGTACCAACGGGCGGGAATGGTGTGGGAGGCGCAGAAGATGCTGGAGGGGACGGTCGAATCCGGAGCCGGGGAAGGCGATTTGGGTTGACGGTTTTGGATTCATGGTCCTTCTTTGGTGGCGCTAGCGGCGAGTTTCGGATGGTGGTATGGTTTCGCCTTACATGGAGTGTTTTTAGGTAACCGCGTGCGGGTGGCTTTTTAATTCGTCGGAGCTTCTTTCGGGTCTTTAGGCCATTTCCGTTGATGCAAAGCGAAATCGAACGTTTGTGGGTTTGGATTTTCTTTTTTCTTTTTGCCTTTCTTAATAGCCTAACCGCCGCCACTGTAAGAGCCCCAGGTCAGCAAGAGTTTGCCCAGAAACAAATGGGCCGTCTCCTGGCCATCCATATAGGAATAAATATCACACTCTGCAGTGTCATGCTGAGAGTCTGAGACGTGTCCCGGCGCGTCCCCAATAGGGCGACGGTGGATTAGGGTTTGCCGTGGACCCCGGCATAGACCTTACCGTAATAATGTATGCATCTCCGCATGCCTGCCGGTGCTGCACTTCAACGGCCTTAACGCCTGTGCTCACAGTTTAAGAGGCCACACCTAAGAGGCCACAATCAGCAGCTGACACGCAGCTGAGCTGGAGCTCAATAAACCGATCAACTGTAAGGTTTTGCAGTTCGTTAGCGCGCGCTTCTGAGACCATGTCGTAACTTCGGAGCTAGTGGAGCTTGATCGTGTGGTTCTCCGTGTGAGGTTATGGCGCGCTAATATGACTATTTAAGCGGACCATTTTATGAACATTGTAAGTCTAAGTTGAGATTGAAACTCCGATCCTCTGTGCCTACGCAAGTATATCGGACAGTAAAGTCAGCTTACGCTTCCCAGTTGTTAGGAGCGGCCTGGTTCCCTTTCATCAACAGCTTAGACGTATATGCGAAAACTCTTCTAAGCATGATCCCCTTGTTGGGTTGGACGTGGTCGTCGCTGCTGAGAATGGCATGCCAAATGGCAGTCGAGGAGTCAAAGGAAAGGCTGACGGATGCCTTATTAACATGATGTTTCCTGCAAATGGGAGCTTTGCTTTCCCTGGCGGCACATAGCGGCCATTCAGGATTTGATCAGCGGCAGCGTTTGATCAAGATTTTATCAACCATGTACCTGACTCTTGGCCACGTTCGGGCACCGTGTCCCGATGTGACACGGTGGCAGTACGTTTCGAAAATAGCCGTTAACCTGTTGCGCTCCTACGAAAATTTCAGTTGGCAGAGGCTTTCGGTTGACGGTTAGGTAGCTACCTTGAAATCGTACGACCTTGTAGGTTTATTCATGTGAAGGTGGAGAAGTTGGACACGCTATTGCGCAGCGCATTGACGCCATACTTTCGACGTTGCGAAGTGCTTTGTTTTATGAAGGGCAGGGAACCTTATCAGCCATGTCCTTAGCCCTCGTGCAGGAGCATGTTGATCGTGCTGTTAGGAATGCCAGCGACTATATGTTTGGCCTTGCTGAAAAGATAAAGTTGAGTACTTATCCAAATCCTCTTCCAGAAGCCAACCCAACATGTTACGCCATTCGTGAAGAGGGTTGGGTTCCCCCAGCCGAACTGCTGCAGAAAGTGTTCGGCTTTCTAGACGTTACAACCTTAGTAAACACTGTCCAGCTCGTGTGCAAGGCGTGGCGGGCGGAAGTGGAGCGCTATGCACTTGAAAATCGGGCTTCGCGAAAGCTTTTGGTAAGAACCCAATTACGTTGCTCCAGCTTAGTAGCATAAAATGGTATTTGGGTTGCTGGTTGTTGCCCGATCCCCAATGGCCATGCTTCACGCCCCACGTCCCGGACAACGAACCCCAGGACCAGCGAGTCGCACTTGCATCCCTGGGACCGCCCGTGAGCGCCAGTCACCTCTACCTGGCAATGTGTGGCCGCAACCTCCTCCGAAACCCGGTACGTCTGCTTTCCCTTGAATGAACTGTTTGGATTCTGAAGGTTCGCGGTGCATCCACACCTCACTGTATGGGCCGAAGCCGGCCCACGCATGCTGACCAACCGACCAGCGTATAGACCAACTTGCGCCTCCTTCGCGGCACAGGGCTTCCGCCGCGATTGTAACACTCAGCTGCTGGAGCTGGGGCGACAGACTTGGAACAAGTGGAAACGCGATGCCTGGGTGAGTGCGTGCTGTCGACTCGTCTTTGTGCTACTTACCTGGGCGGTAAGGTGCGAGGTATCCCCCTTCGTTGTACTGTCGGACTGTTTTGGGGGCTAGGACTTGGAAATCCTGGGAGTCTTTCAGCGTAAGGGTCAAAGGGCCCCGTCAACGGCGTGTGAGTCTGATTCACCTGTAAAACAACACGTCAGGATTTCAGCTTTCACGCCACTTCCAGTTTTGCACGTGCAGCGTCCTCCTTCCAGGCCTTCCTTTCCAGGCAGTCCCCTGGAGTTGTGTCTCCGAGTGAACCGGGTGCGGTGGGTTTCGTTGTGGTTACGCCGTGCAGGTGGTCAGCCACACTTCGCAGGACGGTCTGAGCTGGGAACAACGCCCTGTAGGCTTCATCAGTGAAGGAGGCTGCGGGACCGACGCGCCGGCACCGCCGGTGCCGTACGGGGGCGGTGGCGTACGGCTGGGCGAGCGGGTGCAGCAGCAGCTCAAGGGCCTGCTGAACGGGTGGACTATGAGAGATTCCGGCGAGCAGCGACAGCAGCAGCTTGGGGTGGAAGGGCCCGAGCTGCCCACTTGCATTGCAACTTCCGCGGACTGGTGCGAAGTGGTGCAGGTGCGTCTGTCCGAATTGGCGCTGGTGGAAACGGAGACAAATTTTCCAGGGTATGGCGGATAGGCGCCGGTGCGTTTAAGCGATGGTGCTATCTAGGGGCAGCGCTCTGCTGCCTGCCTGGCAGCAGCTGCCGGCTGCGTGTTCGCACCAGCTAAAACATTTCTGAGTTGGTCCCATCAGCAAGTTATAAGTTCCGCACACACGTGCGGGGTGGTCGTAAAAGCCGGGGGCCCCATGGCTATCAGCATTCGCAAAAACGCCTTTGGTTGTTTTGTTACCCGCAATACACTGTTGGGTACAATCGACGGACGCTGCACGAGGATGCCTTCAAGAGGTCCTCTTGGCGTCCAGGGTGGGCAGCAGCAGCAGCCATACCTGCTCCTTACTTCCTTCCGCCTGGCCCATCCCCGTTCCCCAACCCAGGTCGTCGACCTGGAGTGGGAGCTCCGGCGGCGGGGTCTGACCGCGGCCCAGGCGGCCCACCTTCTGGATGCAGAACTCAGCTTAAGACTCACAGTGCACGTGGGGAGCAGGTGAGCTGGAGGAAAGGAGCGGACCAGGACTAGCCAGCATGGCATACGGCAGGGCGGGTGGGGGTTGCTATTTCGGGGTTTGTCAGTTTCTCACATCCTTGGCTCTCGCCAAGGTCAGCCCTTACCCGTCCGCAGGTTCGCTGAACAGCGTTTTGCCTGAATCGTCAGGTACATAGATATTAAGTTTACCAATGAGCAATGTGATGGGCAAATCAGTGCCTGGGGTTGGGCAAAGCACATGCCATTGAGGGTGCTCAACAGTGACCGCCAGTTGCCCTTCCCGCTGTGCTGCTTTCTTAACTGCCTATCAGCTTACCGCCTCATTCCGCAACCGCCCATCGCCCCAGGTCGGACTGCCTGGGCCAATTCTGTGTGGGGCTGGTCCTGGACGAGGGCAACCCCGGCGACGCGTTGCCCCAGATTCAGTCCTTCGTGATGCGCCCCAGCCGCTACAGATACTTCTCCGGCAAGGTGCGCTGCGCCGCCACGGACGGCTGGCAGCGCTTCGAGCACCACGTGGCGGCCTGCCCGCGGGGCTTTCGACGTGCACTGGTGCTGCTGCGCGGCCGGCGGGCGCCGGCGAGCATGGTAGAGCCAAGCAACGGCGGCGAGCCACTGCCTGCATTTTGCGGCGCGAAGTTCGCATCCGCCGAGCTGGTATTCGAGTGACCCTCTAGGTGGTGCGTTGACTTGGATGAGAATGAGAACGTCATGTTTATGCGCCGAGCTGCTTGGCAAAGCTATAATCAGGCAAAGCAGGACAAGGCAGAACGTAGCAGGGGGAAAGGCGTGTGGAGAGCAAGAAAAGGGTGCTGTAGGTGGGTCGAGGGCCGGGCCGTGTATCAAGGACGGCTTCAGAAGAGGCGTCATTGTGTTTGGCTGGTGTGGCAGGTATATAGCTTGTCTTAGGGTTATGTGGCGCTGTTCCCCCGTCAAGAGGCAAATTGTTATGTACAACGGGACAATAATGAGGTCAATTCAGATAAAAGGCCTGAGGTGCACATGATAACTAGATTAATGACCCCCGGCGCGTGGGGCGAAGTTGAGCCTTGCGGCTAGTCGTGACGAACGTTTGGACATGCCAGGCTGGATGACTCCGCCAGTGCAAGCCACGTAATATTAAGGCCTCGAAAAATCACACAAGTTCTTCAATAAGCTACCATTTGTGGTTTGATTTTTGTCCGCCAGGGGATACCTGACGCGATTAGCAACAATGTTCGGGTAATGCAGGTAATGAATTTTTATTGTTGTGGCACTGTAGAACAAGTAATTATGACACACTGGTTCTCTTGCCATACGCCTGCAGACCTTTCTCGTGTAAGGCGACCGTACCATTTGTGATAAATTAAGACAGCACGACAATGCATGATCCATCCGTTCTTGGGCACACGCATCAAGACGTGTCCGTTTTATGGTAGTACAACTCCAACATCCGCGCACACGTGCTCTGTGTCGCACTGTTCAACTGGCGTAGTGATGCCACCAGTGCTGACGATGCTTGCCGCTGCGCCGGTGGCTGCTGCTGCTGCTGTGCTTGCAAGGGGCCAGCGGCAGGGTGGGTCAGCGCCGCCATGGGTACTCCTTCCAGTGCTTGCGTCACCCCAGCCCGTGCTGCTGCCCCCACTGCCGCAGCTGGCAGCCCCGTCGCAACAAACACCCCGTGGACACCGCCCCCAGCCGACCGCCCCGCCACATCCCCCGCCACGCGCTGCATTTCGACAAATTCACGCTCAAGCAACCCTTTGCCGCCGTGCCATACGTCCTCTTTACCCATCCTAGCCGTCGACCCCCGGCCGCTACGGGACACCCCCCGGTGACGAAGATCCGGTGACAGGACACAGCTTCGGTGCATAAGGCCTGGCCAAGGCTCCTGCGCTTGCTCCTGCGCCGGTGGGTGCTGTAGCCCCGAACCCTGACCCTGGCCCCCCGTCCCCGCAAACACGTGCCTCTCCTCATGGATATGCGGCCTCGCATCGGTTTGATGCGCCCATCCCTTGTAATCAGCACCACCGGACACTTCGTAACTACTTGCGTCCATCGACTCCAAAGGACCTATGAGTGTAGATGATAGCCGCGGCGGACAGATAATGGCTGTGAGCTGGGAGGCTGCGTTGGCCATTGCGGCGCGGCGCTCCGGCAGGACGCCACCCCCCTCCACATGTGGTGAAGGCAGGACCGTTCTTGGTGCAACGCCTAAAGATGGCGGTGCTGCTGGGCGGGCAAGTGAACTGCTGCTGCGGCCAGGGCCCGGGTCCACCGCCACAAAGCCTTGTGCCGGCTGCTCCTCGGTTTCCGTCCACGTGCCTTGCTGTAACCACTGCTCCTGATGCCGCTGCGGCAAGCGCTGCTTCTGCTTCTGCATTGCTGTTTGTATTTGCTGCTTCTGCGGCGGCGGCGGCGGAGGGGCCAGTTGCACGTGATGCTGTTGTTGCTGCTGCGGGGCTATGCCATGCTGCTGTTGGGGCCGCGGTGGCCAGGCCAGTGGTACGTACTGCTGCTGATGATGATCTTGATGAGGGGCGATTTGTAAATGCCGATGCAGCTGCTGCTGCGACGGAAACTCCTGCAGTTGCTGTTGACATTGCCGCTTCCGCAATGGTTGCTGGTATTGCGCCTGCAGTTGCTGCTTTTGTTGGGTGTTGGGAGCCATCTTGGAGGAGAGCAAGGTTTGCTGGTGCTGGTGGTGCTTCTGCGGCGAGAACGCCACTGGCGCGTGGGGTGGCCTGTTGATCTGCATCGCGCCCTGGGCAGCTGCGGCCAGTTGCGGGACCCTTACGGCCGGGGACTGCTGATCCGCTCCATCGTCTGTTGTTCTGGCAGGTCGCGGTACCAAAGACCCGTTTAACAAAGGGGTATGCGCACGTGTGTCGTTGTCCTGATGTTGCCTCATGTGCAGCAGCCCTGGTTGGCGATGCAGCTCGCGTGGGTAGCTGTTTTGCGGCAGTTGTCCAACGGGATGCCGATGGCCGTGATGCCCTGGTCGCTGCTGATTCGAGCCAAGGAGTGGAGGCGTCGCTGCTAAAGGAGCTGGTGCCGCTGCTACCACCGCTAGCGGTGCATCCGGAACTCGGTTCACTAGGTTCGGGGGACATGTGGCAGGTGCATGGCGCAGGTCAGTCGGGTCGGGAACCTGAAAGCCAGGGATCCTGGGCCCGATAACAAGGCTGCCACACTCTTCGGCTGTGGACGCTTCAGCCGTTGCGGTTGCAGCCATGGTTCCTGCTCCCATGGACTCGTTGGCAGCTGCATTTGCCGCTGTTGCGACTGCCGCGTCGACTGCTGTGCCGGCATTCGCGACTGCTACATGCTCACATTCCGTCGTTGCAGCGCACACGCTGCATCCGGACTGCACGGGCGACCCATCCTGTTCCAGCGACCTGTTGCTCAACGCCGCAGAGCTCTCGTCTCCACCGCCGCCCTCAGACTGACTGGATGGTGATGACGATGCGGGTGACAGTTGCACGCCAGACCCTAGACAGGAGCTGGCAGCTCCACTGCCTCCCGTCATCTTTCCGGGGCCGACTGAACCATGCCTTCGCCGGCGGGGGGGTGACTCGGAGCTTTCCCGCAAGGCCGCGTACCGAGGTGGCGCCCCGTTCACGGTCCTTGGGCGAGTGCCGGACATGGCGCCGAGGCCGTCTGGGTGCAGCCCGAAGGGTGTAGCCAGCTGCGCATTGGAAGCTGGTACTGGTGTGGCATGGACAACGACGTCAATGCTGCGGCAGCCGCCCGGCTGCGGCAAGCGTCGCTGCAGAGGTGTGATCCAGCCGGGATTCCATCCTGCTGCAGCAACAGCTGCTGTAGGTTGCGCAGGAGCGGATGGCGGGTGCTGTACTTGCTCTTCCTCCAGGGATAGACGGACACCGGCTTGCAGGCGGTCATCAATTATTCCGGGTGTGGCATCAGCGGTATCATTGCCGCCATCCATCTCCGGAGCTCCGAATTCCGGTGGTCTGTGCGGCGGCCCTGCAGGTTCGAGCAGTGTGATCTGACGGCTGTTGCCCCGCAGGCTGGCTGCTCCTTTGTTGCACACTGTCAGTGGCGACGCCGACACTGCTGTTGCCGTTGCCGGTTTTGCCTGCTTCGGCACCGCGTCTTGGGGTTGCTGGGCTATTTGGTTGGAAACCACGGCGTAGCCCGTGAGGTCTGTGCAAACGGGGAAGACGACGTCTGCTGCGATGAGATCTACCCGCCGGTACATGCTGGCCTCCCTGGACAGCCTACATTTGGCCAGGTCGGGACTGAAATCAGGTTCAGGCTCCGGTTCTCGCTTCGCGTCCTCAGCTGCATCCTGTCCCCCAGCTGCATGTTCCTCACCACAACAGCCACAGTGCCGAGCTGTCGTTGCTGGTGAGGCGCTGCTCGAAAGGCTCACCACCGTTTCCTCAGAGCGGTACTGTGCAACGGCCACGAACGGCAATGGCCCCGGAGTTGGAGCGGACGCAGATGATGGACTGTCGGCCGCGCGGGCAGGTACTGGGCTGCTGTCACTCCCGGCAGCAGCCTCGTCGGCGTCGCATGTGTCCTGCCGATGCGGCTCCGAGAGCCCGAGACTTGATAATGGCAGTTCCGGTTCCGCCACATCACCATCCGACGACCCTTCCCCCCCGAAGCCCGGGCTTGCTTGCATGCCGTGTTCTATGTCGACTCCCTTCACTCGCGGCTGTGCACACGCCTTCACCGCGCCTGAGCAACTGCTGATATGGCCCTTGTGATCGCCGCCCTGCACTCTGTCATCACAGCCGCTCGTGTCTTTTGCGCCCATGCTGAAGCTTCCTGGACCTTCCATGTGCACATCAGCCAATTCGTGTCCTTCGGCCCCGTGACGAGCACCATGGCAGTTGCTATCGCTGTCTCCTCCTGTGCCATCAGCAACCTCAATGCGGCCGCTCCTTTCACCGCTGCCCATGCTGCCGTTGGCCTCGGCATTATCGCCATTATCGTCATCATGACCGCTTCCTCCCGCCTTTCTGGTATTGCTGAAACGTTGAGCAACGTCTGCAGCTTCTGGCTCGGTAACCGCGAAGTAGCCGAAACCCAATTGCGCTTTCAACCCGGCCTGTGTGCACGCAGCACGGAAGCTGCAGGAACCGCTGGATGGGAAAGAGTTGTCGCTGGGCAGCTTATCGGTTCTCGGTTGCCATGGCTGCAGCAGCGGCTGCTGTTGGAGCTGCTCCTGAACGAGGTTCTGGAGTTGCCAGCTGCGGGGAGGTGCAGCGGCGGAGTGTGGAGTGCGCATCCACCGCTGAAGATGCTCTTGTGAGGAATCGCTATTCATCGATGCCGATACGAGGATAGCCACAGCACCAGCATTAGACACCGTGCACCTGCCTGACGGCTCTTGCGCGTTACTGCAGACCGCCAGACTGGCTGTAGCAGAAGCAGCTTCATGCTCAGTCCTGTTTCCGGCGGCTGCTACCTCATCCCTGTGAGTCAGACGGCCAGTGTCCATGTCCTCGGATGAAGGGCGGCAGGCAGAAGCGCAACCCATCAGCATCTCTGGGCGCATTCCCGTTGTGATTGACTTCGGCCAAGGAAGCGCTGCCGCAGGACTGTCAGCACCGGGAATCGGCGTGCTGGACCCGTGTGCTGCAGCCTCGATGTCGGCCTTTCTTGGACCTTTGCTGCTGCTGCTGTTATTGGAGCTGCCGGGACTCGTTCTCCCGCTTCCCTTGACAGAGTACTCGCCGTCATCCGCAACTAGAACCTGGTCGGCATCCATTTCAAGCCACGCCGTTGGAGCCACCAGCGCCCTCGGCGGTTGTGCAAGAGCGGCAGACTCTGTGAGGACATCTATGGCCGTTGGCGGGTTGCATGGACTCTCATCAGTCTTGCATCTGGGCGCAGTGGAGGGAACGCCTGGCAGCCCCCGCCTTGGCGATGCTGCGCGGTCCCCATTACCGGACAGGCCGCCATCAATGGCTAGAGCCGGCCCCACCTGCTCGGCCACCACGCTTGCCGGCAATATCGCTTTAATTGACGGGTCCTGCAGCACGTCGAGCAGCAGCGGCAGCCGCAGCCCCACCTCAACGCCTGGATCGCCGACCACCGCGCCGCGAGCGGGAATCCCCAGCACCCCCACAGCCTCTTCCACTTCGCAGCCCTCCGGTTTTGCAGGTGCAGCAGCTGCGGCATCCATTTGGTCGGGCTGCACCTCCCTATCAGCATCGCGCGCACTCAACACCTCACGAGGCGTCTTAATGCTGCCCACACCGCTGGAGCCAGGACTGAGGATGGTAACATCGCATGAGAAAAGCTCCATCTCCATACCGATAGATCCATGGCCCGCCATTGTCACGCCCATAGCTGAGCCCGCCACCATCAGAGGCATCAAGGGAACCACTGTCTGCAACCCTAACTCCACGGGCTCCGCCACAAGCGGAGCCAATCCCTTTGCATCGACCAGCGCTTCAGAATCGGCGCCGCCTGGAGACTCCGCAAACTGAGTTCGGCCCCACGGAAGCACGAGGCCAAAGCCCCCGATCCGCGACCCAGGAAGATCGGGGACACCAATTCCCCCCATGCTGTCTGCAGTAGGATTCGGGCTGGCGCCATCAGAGAGTCTGATGCCAGATGTCACCCAACCCTGCGGCCCCAGGCGGCCTTCCAAGGACGGATCACCCTTTCTGCCGTAATCACTCGCGGCCGCGTTTGCGCTTAGCGCACGTCCCGTGCATAGTTCGGCTGATGGCGAAGGTGCAGGAGGCGCCGGTTTCGTTGCCGGCGACGTCGGGGTTGGCTGCATGTGACCCCAAAACGAAGACACTGCACTAATGCCTTGCGTCCGTGCCTGTCCCCCGTCCTGGTCTTCACCAACACAAATGCAGCTTGCAACTGGGGCTGCATCTCTTGCCGTCCGGTCAGAGAGAGTGGCTTGCAGCTCATGTTCTACGGTCGGTTGCCGTTCGCCCGCTGCACCTGATGAGCCACCGCCCTTGCCGTCCTTACTGCTGCCGCTGCAGTATTCATTGCCACCGCCATAGGCTCCAGGTGCAACTGGACTCGCATCCATACCGTCATTCTCCGCTTTGCAGGCGAAGGCAGCGTTCACCTCACCTCGTAGGTTCCTGCATAAACCAACTTGACTGTGCACGTCATCTGAGTCGGACCCTGTGGCCTCAGGGCCGCTCCCGGCGGTTGGCCTTGCAGCTGGGCCCAACATACTGGAGCTGCTTTCGAGCCCCGGTGCGAAGCTATACTCTGACAACCGGGCAATACTGTCCTCGGACTCTTCATGCAAGGACTGGAAAGCAGAAGGCACATCATGCCAGTCGCCCGCCGATGTAAGGGCAGAGGCGGGCTGGCCGCATTGCAGTCCCACGTCAACGAGCCGCGGTCGGTGTCGCCCCTGCGGCTGCCGTGCAGGGTCTGGCCGCGTTAGGACAGCTGCATTGAACGAGCCGGATGACCGAGGGGCATCGACTACCTTTCCATTTGCCATATCGGCGTCGCATCTTTCACCACAGCTGCCATATCGGTGCCCGCTCTGTGCCTTGCCACGGTTGCGAAGTGCCGGACCACCAATTGCATTGGTGATACTGATGGCGCTTCCGCCGTCGCTGCTCCCGCAGTCAACCAGGTGGCTGCTGCTGCCACCGTTGCTTCCATTGCCGCAGGCTGCGCTGCCGCCGCCGCTAAGCTTACTGCTCCGCAGCTGCTGCAGTACGCGGAGGAGGCTCGGGTCAGGTTCATGTACACGGTTGCGCGCGGCTTCGCAGCCAGTGCCCACGACAGCACCTGCGGTTGCTCCATCCACAGCGCCTACCATGGCAGCCGGTGGGGGTAGCTTCCAGTGGCCTGCCTGCGTTGTAGGCATGCCAACAGTCAGACTGGTTGAAGGCTTTGCGCAGTTATCTCAACAGCTGCCACCGCAGGGAAGCTCTACAGATGACATCACAGGACAGGCCACAGTTTGGATGTAAGGCTATGAGGTAATAAGTGTCAGTGGTAAGGCATGGCGGCCTGCAATGCCGCTGTCGGGCATCCTGCATGTGCACAGGCTTAGAGCCTCCAATACCCCTCACGTGCCTGAGTGCTCGGAGTTGCAGACACAGTTGCAGGGCGAGTCATTGCGTCTGAAACGTCTGTAGAACTGAGCCTGCGTTGACAGATGGGAAGCAGTGCAGAGGACAAACGGATGACACTCTCAATGTTGCACGGCTTTATGGCTTCCGTATCGACTTTTATCCATCACATTATCAGCCTATTATTCTCCTGCTTTCAACCTCACCACCTTACTCTTTTGTGCCTTGTTTGTTGCTGTATGGCAGTACCTCCGCCGCTGTCAGCAGCGTTAACGTACGCCGGCCTGCACCCGGCGCACCAGCAGCTGTTGCGCTCGAGCCAGTGGCCAGGAGCCCAGCAGCTACTGGAGCCAGGCATGGTGATGGAGGCATGGTAGCGGACAATCCTAACGATGACGATGCCGCGGATGTTGCCGGGGCAGTCGCAGTTCCATGCGAAAGCAAGCTTGCCGACAATTCCGCTGATGCCTTCGCGGCCAGGGGCCCAGTAGGCGCCACAACTGAAGCTGAAGCTGGGACAGATGCACTGGGCACCCGGGTGGCAGCTGGCGCGCCCGGTACGGCAGAAAGGCTCTGCAAGATAAGCTCCAAGCTCGAACTTCTGCTGCCTCCCGCCGTTATTGAAGGGTTGGCACTGCATAAAGGAGATCCTTGTCCAGGTGCGGCTCCTGATGCCGCCGTCGAAAGCAGTCTCGCGGCGGGCTGTGCCTCCGCTTGCGAATAGATGTTTACCGGGCTGGACTGGACTTTGCTGTGGCCAAGGTCAGGCCGAAAAGAACTTACGTGCTTGGCGCCACCCAAGCTGAGCTCTGGGGAGAGGGACGGGTAGACCACTAAGTTGGCTGAGGCGGCCCCGCCAAGGAGGGACGGAGGGTCCTGCGAGACGGCATCGCCAGGTGCTGCCTTGCTGGTCGTTGGCCAGGCCGACGGCACGTAACCAGAAGGCACCGCGATGGAAGATGTTGTTGTCGCCAATGCAGTGGTGCTGGCTGCTTGGGTGCCCACCATTGTGGTACCCCCATGCGCAAGGTGGGTCGGTCGCGGCGAGCTGGCGTGGTCGCTGCGTGGGCTGGTGGTGAGGCCCGGGGCGTCGGTCAGGAGCACGGACTTGGGGTTACGTCCCCGGCTCTGTTCCCTGCCGGCAGATGCAAGGATTATAGAAAGACTCGTGTTTGCTCCAATCACACGCTTGCCAGCGCCGAAGTTGGCTATCGTGTCTTCCCTGGGAGAGTACACCAATGGCGACAGCGATGAGGGGGGCTGTGATGAGGGTGCCTTCGGTGTCATAACGGCGGCAGGGGACATCCACAGCATCCGTGTGACGGATGGCAAACCAGCAGGCGAGGTTGGATAGAAATCTTGTGGCCTGTGCAGACCGGCTGCGTCGACGGTCGCTGTACCGCGAGGGGATGAACGCTGACCTGCTTGCCTTGCCTGAAACTCGACGTGGCTCAGTCCACGAGCTAATGCTGACTGGTCCAACGCACTCAGGAGCTGCAATCCCGGCCCGCCCAACGCAACACCGCCAGCGTCGCCCACTAGTGCCTGCACTGTCTGGGGTTTGCTGTAGCCGCCGGCCGCGGCTGCAACGGTCCCGTAATGACCGGATTCCCCTAGGGAGCGTTGAGGCACAACCTGCGAGCCGGCAGCGTGGCCCCCGGCTCTCCCCAGAGCTCCTAGGCCGAGCTGCGCATTATTGCGCACTAGATCGTGAGGCGAGTAGGATCCACCTACTGAGACGGACCGCGAGTGAGGTCCATCTCCGGAGCCCAGCCTGGTGCCGTTCCTGCTTTTGCGGTCACCACTGTGGCCGTACCGACCCACATCCCTGATGTCGGCGTAAATACGTGGTGTAGAACGTGAGCGTCCGGCAGCTTCCGCAAATATGCGCTCCCAGTCAAACGCGGCAAGTTTGGCCGTTGGCATTGCTACCATCAGGCCAGCTCGCACTACGCGGGGACTGTCAGGAGACATTGCGCGGCTCGGCTCTGTTAGAACCAAGGGTTCAATCCGCGCCATTGGTTTTGACTGCACAGCTGCAAGCGTCTTTAGCCCCGCGGCTGAGCCGCTGCTGGTCTTCGCCGCTTCGGTCATTGTCGGGCGCTTCGGTGGACTATTGCTGGTGGTCGGCGGCGGCCTCGGTGGACCAATGTTGCACTCAGAACCTGTCGCATGCTTCGTGGCCACCGCAGTAGCGGCCACCACCGCTGCCGTTCGCGTCGGACTGCTTGCCCGCGCCCTGACTGTCCTGAGGTTAACAGCAGCAGCCTCCAGGCGAGTCGTGCGCTGCAACGCGGCCAGCGTCTGCGACAGCGCAATGGCCGTAGCTGTGGTCGTGCTACTCCAAGAGGGCGGCTCTATGGTGCTCCTAGGTCCACGGGTAGGGCTGAGTGCAGGGGACCGCCCCAGGGATTCTCGTAGGGGACTCATTAGCTTATCGACTGCAGGCTTCTGCGGGGATATGAGGCCCTCCATGTCTCGCTCGATGTCGGCAAGCTGCCGTAGAATGGCCTTGTCCGCCTCAGCACCCGCATCTATCTGGGTTGACGAGGCCAATCGATTATCCATCATGACGACCTGCACAAGGAGACAAGGCACAAGCGCGGATGAGCAGCAGCGAGGGAGAACACAGGGAAAGACCCTCTGCGTCGACGAGCATGCCAAAAGCCCTAACTGGAACTGTTGGCTAGCATGGCCAATTCTTATCGCAGTGTCGTGAACCGTGTTTCGGTGCCAAATTGGTAACACCGGCAGCCTCTCAGCCTCTGGTTGTAGCTTCTTATCGTTTCTGCTCCATATTCATACCCTGGCCGTGCCACATTAAGGGTAGCATACCTGGCTTGAACCCCCACAGTAAGCAAAATGACCATTCCCGCCCCTGCCGCGAGGAGCTCAAAGCCCTGAGACTTGTAATGCACGCATCGCAAGCCGTACAGCGGAGCCCGCCCGATGATGGCTGCACCAGTCTCTCACCGGTAAAAGAGAGGCTCTTGAGCTGAAGCCATCTGACACAGTCACATTTTCGTAGGTGCCCTCACTATGGCTATGCGTGCTGTTGACTTGCCGCAGGAGGGTATCCAATCGCTTTGTGATTCCCACGAGCTCAGGTAAGTCCATGGGTTCGGGGACGTTACTCCCTTTACTACCGGTCGAGTGGATGCGGGGCTCCTGCACGAAGATGCCAACCAGAAGTCCCAGCTCATTGGCCAAGCACGGGCTTCAAAACAGGAAATAGCAAAGCAGTAATGAATCCATGAGTCCCAAGGAGGCAGGGCTGCGGCAGTAGCACTGGGTATACAAGCTGCGGGTGGAACATTGTGCCCGATTTGCATGTGAGCTGGAGAGAGCCGGTAACATGTGTATCCTAAGAAGCTAAGTTGGCATGCTTGCAGTCCCACACGCAGCGCAGCCCTTTATGAGAACTCTACTCCTTTACGTGGTTTCGCCAATTCTGGCCTTTATCCGGCTTTTAGCGCAACAGCAAGACCCACGTCGTACCATCATAGCATGTTTACCTTGAGCGTTAGCGAATTCGGGCCCCTTGTTGGCGAGGGCGAAGTGGAATACCGTCGTCCGCCAGGCTCAGTGCCCACAAGCCTGTCCGGGCTGGTTGCAGCATCGCGCAGCAAATGCAGGGGCGTAATGAGTCGGCTGGCGGCGACAGGCTGGCGCCCCAAGCCGGAGCCGGCGCTGGCCGGTGATCTCCTTGGGCTAGTGGCCTCTGCAAGAGCAAACGAAAATGATGTTTGCTGCCGATCATCTTGCGTGGTCCGGTAGGACGCGGCTGTCGGCTTCCATTCAGAGCCCGATATCGACTGTTGATTAGCAGTTGCTCCTGGCGATATCGACCGTGGCGACATGGGTGAGAGCAACCGCATGTAGCGTCCCTCGCGTGGCGGCTGAGCTGCAGCCATGGACCTTACAGCGGCGCCAGCAGCCGCAGCGATGGCAGAGGCATAGCCCAGCCGGGGGCTACTCGTGGGCTGCTCCTTGCCTGGCTCTGACGCACTCGGACTGGTCATAAGGGTAGAGCCCTGCTGATGTACGCTCGCCAGCCCGGCTGTTGGCGTCGATGCTGGGGATCCCGGCGGCGACCTGCGCGCCGGGTCCCTAACCCCGACGGAGCTGGGGCTGCTTCTGCTGGCCGTGCTTGTGGCAAGCGAACCCGCGCCCGTCATCATGGGAGGTGACGCGGCCCGCGTGGCGGCTATGGCGGCTCTAGCATCCACTGAAGCTGCGGCAGCTCCCATGCGTGCAGCTGCCAACGGGAATCGGGCCAAACGCTTCAGGAAGACGGCGCCCGCAGCCGCGGCTGCATCAGCTACAGTTGCAGGGCGGAACAATTTGGAAGATGGAGACGTGCCGCGGCTGCGTTGGCCTACCGAACCTCCATCGCTGCCGTTGCCATTGCTGGCAAAGGTAGGCTTGTCCAGCTTCTGCTCATCGGTTCGTTCCATGGACCGCGATGGTGACGACTCGCATCGCGATCGATCAAGGAATATCCTGGCCACGGCAGCAGACCGATGTGGTGGAGAACGAGGAGGACTCGAGCACGGGGACTGCGGTGTGGAATGCACCGCCAGCATTGGTCCTGACCGCAGCCTGCTCCATCCCGTCACAGGCAGCACCAAAGGGGGCACGACTGCACCGTGTGGCTGTGTGCGCTGCGGCGGAAGCGTGCCCACGCCTGTGCCGGGGGTTTGGCCGATGCCCTGGTGTGACGTCGCGGTCGCATCCTTTCGCGGGCTGGAAGTGCGCCCCTCGCCGCGTGCAAATGACCCAACCACCTCCTCCGAGGATTCTCTTGCCTTAGCAGGCGCCGCAGCCAGTGTCACCGGGTCAGGATGGTGGTGGTGGTCGTCAGATACAGGAAAGGTGAAAGACAGTGCGGCAGACTGGAGCTTGTTCGTCAAGGCGTGTTTAGGGCTTGCACGTTTCGAGTCGTTGACGCGTGCTTCCCTGAGGCTCAGGCTGGGCATGGCATCATCCAAAGACAGACAGCTTCCATCGTCAGAGCTGCTGGAATAGGAAATCGCACGTGGCAACGGCGCCCTCCCTGATGCCACGGGGGAGGCAGGCCGTTGCTTTGGCCTAACGCTTGACGTTGGACTGGCGATCAGAGAACGGCCATGGTCCTCTCCTGACCGCGGCCTGCTGCTGGGGGGGCTGCTAAAGCGTGAGCTGCTGTCTACGCACCTGTTGACCTTGCTTACAGTTCGGCTGTCACCATCATGCTTACCGGCCGCCCGCCGGTGTGCGACCGGTATGCTCAGTAGTGCCGAAGCTGCCGGCCTCGACGGCAGCCCACGCAACGGAATACCACCCCCATCAGAACGCGAACGCAGACCGGCTGCGGCATCAGGTTCGGCACCAATGCGCAGTGTGCCCAGCCGCGGGCGCTGAGTTCCATCCTCACGCCGGTCAGGGCTGCCGCTTGAACTGCCAAATTTTGCAAGCTTGCGCTGACGCTCTCCGGTGACTCTATCCGGTGAAGAACCCCGACTGGATATGCCGTGCTCCATGAAATGAGCATGTTTTGCTGCGCCGCCCATCAACGCCTCCTGTGGCGGTGGATGCATTTTGGACTGTGGAGGGATCCCAGGCGGCGAGTCAGCAAGTGCTTTTCCCGTCACGCCAAGCGCGGCACGGACGGCACCCTCGACTGAAGTCCCATGCGGGAGGTGCCTTGATCCCAACGCGGTTGCAAGGCTGTTCAAAGCCAGCTCCGCTGCAGCCAGGCGCAGCCTGTGGCCCTCAGAAATTCCAGGCTGCCCGCCAAAACGTGATCCGATGCCGGCGTTTTGCGAATCTTGCTGCTTCGTGCCGCCTGCAGGGATAAGTGGGCTCATAGAATGTACGTATTCGATATGTTATTGGCGGCGAGGCTGCCTTACCTGTATCCGCTATGGCACCAGTTATAATGCGGCTTCGAGACTCGCGACGCAAAGCCTTAGATGCGCTGCTGAGGTTAGAGGCATTAATGGCCGGGGAAGTGAACCCCAGAGCTTCGGCTGAAACGCCAACCGTGAATTCCTTGGACTGGTGGTAAGGTATTTGCACAATGTCTTCTGTCGGTGACTCTGCAAAGTCGGGGCTCTGATGAGGTGTATAATCCACGCCAGCCTGTGCAGCTTGATCTCCCTGCTGAAAACCGGCTGGCTTTGCCCATGACTGCAAGCTTTCTGTACCTGGTAGCCCTGAGGATGGCTTTCCGCTCGCGTCAACGCTGATGTTTGGACTGCTGTTGCTGCGTGTAATTGAGGACCTGGCCCCAGGTGAGGGAGACGTGACTGTGCCGGACGCCGCCGCTAGTGCTTCTGCTTGTGGACCAACGGAGATCAGCGAGTGCTGCCTCAGCACCCTGTCGGTCATCTGAATAGCTTCATGGGTTGGACTGTCCGGAGGAGAGTGCTGCTGGGACGGATGTATGCACGCTTCGGGGTCCTTGGCTCCAATGAACTGGACAGTAGCTGCAGCAAGAGTGGAAATTGGAAAAGGGTTTGGTAAGCCCGAGCAAGGCTGCGAAGCCCTACATATGGCATCTGGGGGATGTAGGCTTAATTTTAAGGCTTACTGTTGCTGTGCGAGCGGGGCGTGTGCTGTGGCGATGTCCAGGCATCTGACTCCGGCAAGTTGTTCAGGTTGGAGCCCCCGTTATCGTCCCAACGGGGTCCAGTATGTCTCGACAGGGACGATTGCATGCGTTCCAAAAGCCGGGGCTGCCCGGAAAGTGTTGCCTTCGGTAGCACGGCATCAGAGACCTGCAAGGAACCTACGGAACTGAGGCTTTGGCTCCTGTGTGTAAGGCGTCCGCGATGTTCCGTCGGCTCCTGCACGGTCGGGGTGACCCGCGCCTGCAAGGATGCCATACGTGCGAGCGCTGAGTCCCCGACATAGCGGTCTGTTGCTGTTGGCTGGAGCCTTCGGACATTGCTATCCGCGGCTTGCTCGTTTCGCGCTTTCTGAGATGCAGAGGATGACGCATCCGGGCTGTGCGTCACGGTGTTGTTCGACATCACGCTGCTTGGATGTATGGCAAGCGCCCTCCTCTGCATCAAAGCTTGCGATAACAGCGCTGAGGTGAGCTGCAGGCGGCCATCGTCATCGTCGTCGCTGCTGCTTGCATTGAGGCTTCGTGAAGCCAACCGTTGGAGGCGTGGCGACAGCTTTTCCTGGCTGCTTCGGCTTCCCCGAGCAGATGATTCTATTGCCAGGCGCCTAGAAGCTTCGAGTGTTGCGCGGCTGCCACCCAAGCGTGAGCCAAGGCCAGCGCTGCCCCGCTTGTTGTCTCCAAGCAAATCTACGCCACGCGGCTGGCTGGAAGATACCGACGAATTGTTAGTAGTCGAGCTCCGTGTTTCCTGCTGCATCCCCCGGGGACCAAGATACTTGCGCAACTGAGAGACATTAAGTTGGATGTCATCCCCGCTTGAATCGCTGCCGCTCATCCTAACCAGCTTTACATGATCTTGTATAATTAGGAGGTTTGTGGGTTATCCTTTAAAAATACGTATCTTGTAGAATGCGTCGGTCAACTTAGCAGAAAGTCAAATCCAACCTATGATAATACGGCACGGCCATGATCGGGCCGGCCTCGCCCGTCCTGACGACAGTGTATGGGCATTTTATCCTTACTTTGCTCTTCTTATCTGTGCTCACTGCGTATCATAACCTTGGAGTTGGTCCTCTGTCTTCAATTGTCAGCTCCAGGCGACTGCAAAACGTTTACCATACCTTTCAATAGCGAAGCTAATAAAAATAATGTCCTTAATTGCACGGCAAGCTGGTTTTGGGATTTTCCGCAACGCCCACGAGTCCGCCGCCAGAATACAGCGCTTGCGAGTACCCAAAACGGTACCCAAAGCCTGTCTATGCAAGCCGGAGGGGAGAACTAGCGGCCCCTCTCGACGATCGGTTCTCCTATCGGGGTTGGCTGTCATATGCGTTCCACAGCTCCTTGTGACGGACCAGGCCTCTGCAGGAGCCCCTGTGGACGTCCAGCAGGGTTTGGATGAGTATGAACGCCTCGAGTCTGAAGGCAAGGCCGGAATGCTTCGGTCCCTGTCTGCTGCGTGCAATGGGTACGGGCGGGGCTTTGGCAGCCGCATGAAACAAGCACCTAAGCACCCCCGTGCACTGCACGTCATCACCCAGACCGCCACTTCTACTTTAACCGCAAGGTTCTCTGAGAATGGACACTTCCACGTTTCATCTCTCAGTACATGCAGTCACACTTAATATTATTATTCAAACTGCGGCCCGTGTTCTAGGCTAGCCCAGTAGGTAGGCGTGTCGTGTTCATCCTACAAGCTAGAACGATGAAATCTTAACCCTGCTCGGCAATCCGTAAGCACGCATTGGTCCACACTTTCATCTGAGCCGTGGTGTGCGGCGACAAAAAGGTTGAAAGAGCCCAATGCGTAAAGCGCTTCGCTTTGAGCCTTTTATGGTGGCAAACGTTGGCTGCTTGATGGCAGCCAGTACTTACCCATGGGGTCGCGGACAGCAGACGTTAGAGGTTCAAGCGGTTCTCAACTACCGCATGGTCTGTTTGTTTCTCGTGAAGGTTGACTTCCGCGTTCATACACCCCTTGCTCGCTCCCCTGGTTGCAGGAAAACTGAACTCGTCGAAGGCCTTCGAAAACATTAGGGCCAAGCTCAATTTCAAGCGGGGGTGCGTGTCTGTCTTATTAGCAATCGACTGCTTTGACAACAAGTAAAAGGCCACCGCTGTGGAGGGACATGGCTGCTACACCACCATTAAGCAGCACCACTGAGATTGGACGTCCAGTGATTAAGGACTGACGTCCAGAGCTGCGACGGTTTGTCGTCAGCGCAGTGAGAATACGAACGAAAGAAAGCATGGCAAACGCAGTCACATGGCCATGGGCAAAGTGCATGACACTGACTGAGCATGACACCGTATGTACTGATTTACCTGCTCTCTGCTTACTGTTGCTGCCTGCAGCCTTGATGGCCGTGTGTACGTTAAGAGCACGAAAGGCAAGATGTTCGCAGTGCGGCTCGACATGGAAACACCGGGAACGATGTTGATCCGGGACATGGAATCAGGCGAAGTGTACGGGCTTCAGACAGAGGGTTTCCAGCAGGTACGTAATTGGGGAGGGAAGGTGCGAGCCGCTATAGCGCACCCGCTCAGGGATGCTCCAACTTGATACGCGGTGTCGCGCAGCAGCATCCATCGTTTTTGTTATAGTGTGATCCGCTTTCCCAATACAATAAGCGATTGAGATCAGGTGTTTGTTGTCCTTTCCTTAGGCGGCACTTCTGAGCAACAATAACTTGTGTTACCTAGCGGTGTGAGTACCTTCAATGGACGCCTTTTGACTGCGCCTGAGCTTTTCGTAATACCTCTCCGTCTCCTGCCGATCATCTACCCCGTTAAGATCGACTTGACGAACGACCAAGTGGTAATTGCGCTGTTCGCTGACGGCAACTGGGAGTCAGCCATGTCGCCCATTACCTTCGAGGACGACGACGGCCAGGTGAAGACGCTAAAGCTGGAGGAGAAGCTATTCCGGAACTTGCCCGGATTACTATCCTCTGTGTCTGGAGATCAGGCCGAGGAATGAAGTGTATCTGGTTGGACGACCGCGCAACTGAAGCATAGAAAGCCACTCGTATCAGGTTTTGAGATGCTTATGTCTAAGGTGGGACGTCAGTCTGGTCGGTTAGGGTGACACGCCGCCTAAGAGCCCTATGGAACTACTGAGCTGTTGCAACCTTTGCTCGGGACGTTCAGGCTAGTTGGGATTTCTACCATGATCTATGTCAGCTTAAATAGCCATGTCATTAGCTCGACATAAACCGTAGTTGGTGCACTTTAAGGTGCTTGGGGGGCCTCCACTCTGCCAAATGCTGTTATGCGGGATTTTTATTTTGTACGGGGTCTATGCGGTATGGGTACTGCAGGCATGGCAAGCGGTTTTATCCAAAACGTGTTTTCCTTGCTAGACGCTGTTCCTGGTGTTATATGTAAATCCGAAACGGTATAGCATAAGGCCGTAAGCATGCGTGTTGGCCCATAGCGATACGCATGGCCATGTGCCAATGGCCCTACATGGATATGCACAGAGCAGGAGGTGCATACAGCAGGAGATACCATACCTTCGTGGAATACGAATTCTTATATACGGGATTTGTGTGTGTAAAGATTAACAGCGTGTGTAAAAATGAATCGCTCCAGGGCCCGTGGGACGTCGTGTACAGTTTCTTTAAGTCAGCATGTCGTTTACATTTCCCAATCTTCACTGCTATATGTCCACTGCGTCCTGTATAGAACACACCTATCATTTGCACAAAAGCTTAAGATTTGGAATTACATGGAATTACAGTTGCCGTGACAACTTCCTTTTAAGGCTTTGTCTTAGGGATTACATTTCGTCAAAATTAATTCGATCAGGTCAATGTAGCCCTTCCTCTAAAAATGCCTGTGATGGCCCTTTCTAGCGCGGAAGTATCAACGCAGGCAAACATCTTAATTGGCATCTTAGGTGCCGCATCTAGTGGCAATGATGTATCACATACTGCGCCTGAGCTACTTCAGGTGGACCCTCGCTCATTGATCAGTTGGCCACGGTCTTGCTTGTTACCTGAACTTTGCAAATTTCACCTTTGGTATTCAGGATCTTCTTAGCAAGCCTGCAGCAAATCCGCATCTGCGCAAGCTTGCGTATGAGGTCTGCAGGCATGCAAACTTGACGGAAACAGATTACTGGAAGCTATGGGAAAGCATAGCGGTGGGTTGATGCGGTGCTTCCTGCCTTTGCAAATCCTATCTGACTTACCTATACTTCACAGAGCGATGTAAACAACGGCGACCCGGAGGTGGTAGCAGCTGCGTTGAGGTCACTAGCTTGCTTACCATCCTCACAGCTGGCCGATCGTCTTGTAGTTGGTGAGCATGGGCGTATTAAGGGGTGGTTTAGCTGCGCTGATCCGGGTTATACACGGCTCAAGCCGCGTTTGGCACTACGCAGCGCAGGGAAGCGTACGAATGCCTGAACCAACGCCTTTGCCACTGCATGGACATGGACCACCTGCACCCTGCCATGCATGCATACGCAAACCATTGTTTCTGCGTGAGCATTTCGGTCCTGGCCACCTGTGTTGTAGCCTTCCTCAGGGGCCTGCATCCCCTCTGTCAACCCCAGGCCAACTCTCCGAGCTGCTGAAGCCGTGTCTTGCAGCAGAGGCGGCGGTGGTGCGGGCTGCGGCGGTGCTGGCTCTGTCACGCGTTCTGCTGCTGCTTGAAGTACAGCAAGCGGCAGCCAGCAGTGCGGGTAGGTGCAGAAACCGGCTAAATGCGTCTTCAGTGAATTGGTTGCAACATGGACTTTATGGGGGGCCATGCATGACGGCGAACTGTATCTGGCACAGTGCCCGTGACGCCGTCCGCATGTTCTCCTGGGGCCCTGCACGCGGACGACTGGGGATTGTCTTATCCTGCTTCGGGGTTGCATTCCCACGGCGCTTTTCCCTGTACGGTTTGGGTCGCCGTCGACAGGACTTGCCAATGCATACGAGGTGCTCTGGGATGAGGTGATGGATTCCCTACTGGACGAGCGGCCGTTTGTGGTGGGCCAGGCCGCAGCAGCCGCCTCCCAGCTGCTAGCGTACGGCATTGCCGGCGGCGTGGGCGGTTTTAGTGGCGTCTATGATGCCGGCGGCGCCACAGCAGCTGGTGCCTATGGCGACTCTAGCTCCTTGACTTCCTTCATGCTTTCTCGCATTGCCGACCGCGCGGCTCTGCGCCTATCTGCTGCATTGGGGCCCGTGCTGGAGATGTGCAGCATGGTACCAGGGCCGGGTCAGGTAGTGGTGTGCGAATTGCTCCTGGCGCTGACACGCCGCCTGCTGACGCATCCATTACGCGCTGCCGCGGTCGGCGCGGTGCCATGGCCCCCACCGGCTGGCGTCCTGGTTCCCAACCTGGCATCCTTGGTTACCTCCGTGGCTGCGTACCTTGCCAACCAGATGCAGTCCGGCGACGCGGCAGCGCGTGCAGAGGCGTGTGGTACAGTGTTGGAACTGGCAGCTGACCTAACGGCGGCGGGTCCAGCAGCAGGGGGCGCTGCAGCGGGGCTACCGCAGGGCCTTATCCTGGGGGCGGTGGACGCGCTGATGCAGCTGCGGGAGCGGGAGTTTGTTGAGGCGGGCCTAGGGGACATTTGCGAGACACTTGCGGACGCGCTGCCGGCGCTGCTGGTGAGTAGGTGTGCTGCCTACATAGCTTTTTAGGGGATGTCGCTGCTCCTGCATGCTCCTGCAGCACTAGTTTTGTTTCACTTTGCAGGACGCAATAGTGCTGGCAGTGGTAATTACTTTCATCATCAATCCTGGCATCCTTTCATGGCCGGCAGGGCGCCACAGCCAAATTACGTGGACATGCTCTTGCTGCCCTTACTGCCGCGCCTATGCCGGCTCTGCTGCATCCGGTCCTCCGTCTCCTGGCCCATTTCCCTATCCCGCAGCCCGCAGCCCGCGCTGACGTCTTGCGAAAGCTTTGGCCTCTAGCTAGCCGCATCGATGACGTGTCACGTCGCGCCCGGGTGTTCTCCATCGCGTGGAAGGCTGCCATTGCCTCTGAAATGGACTATCGCCATGGCAACGTGCCACAGCCCAGCGGCACGGCAGGGCTCCTAGGGGCGCCGGCGGGGCCGCCGCCACCGCCCTCGTCAGCTGGCTTGGATCCATTGGGACTCCTAGCAGACTTGACGGTACAGCCAGCGGCTGTTGGTGCCAGCGAGGGAGGAAAGGCAGGAAAGGCGGCGAGCGTCGTAACTGCGGTGCCGCCGTCGTTTCGGGTTTCGGCGCAGCTGGAGGAGCAGTACCTGGGTGCGATACTGGCCGGAAAGGTGCCTGCGGCGGAGGCGAGCGGAGCTTTCACCGTTGCGCAAGGTGTGTTTTAGGTGGCCCCGGCCATGACAACGATGAGGTGTTTTGAACTCCGAGTGTCGAGGTGCCGACAAGTGATAGCCAGGGGATAGGTGCATGTAGCCTTGTCATCCGCATTTCCGAAGTCGGACATGTGGCCGCTTCAAAGCCTGGCGTCTACCTGCCAGGCTTGCTTGGGGTCTCGAGGGTGATGTTCCCAATTTATAGCAGTGCAGACAGCTCTGTGGTGGGTCCGTAATGCGGGGTCCGCGTGCCATGCACGCAACCGGGGCTTGGAGACAGCCGTTTGCCCGTTTCCAACCTTGACGTAATCACTCGGACGCAACTGCCATTTCAGTGGTGCGTTGTCCTCGTCCCGTGTGGGATTGCCTCTCGGATGTTAAGAGTAACCATCCGCAGGTATGCTAGCTGCCTGGCTTTAGGGTTGAAGCTGGTGTGTTTTGCGGCCGCACTTGTCTATTTCCTAGGTGTTTTTTTCCTGTCTTTTATCGCGTCCCATCCACACCTGCTCTCCTCTCCTCTCCTCCGGGTGTTGCCATGGCACTCAACGGCTCGGTTGCGATCCACTGACAAACACCTGCAAACTGCGCAGCATCCGCCGCCGTGGCTTCGGGCCCAAGCAGCAGCTCACTGCTGGGTAGCGTAGCTTCCATGACGCGCGCAGCTCCTCCTCCGCCGCCGCCGCTATCGATGGCGCGCCCGGATTCGATGCGCAGCTCCGCCACCAGCACGACCATTGACAGCGCCAGGGGTGCCAAGCCCGAAAAGGAGAAGGAGAAGAAGAGCGGCTTTGCTGGCCGCTTCTTCCGCAGCAAGGTCAAGGCGACGAAAGGCGAGTCTGATGGGGACCATGGGGGCGTTGCGGCAGCAGCGGTAGCGGCGCAGGAACAAGAAGCGGCGGCCAAGAAAGAGGAAGCAGCGGCGACGGCGGCGGCAGCCGCTGCCGCTGCAGCGTCGTCGTCTCAGCGGACGGCAACCCCCTCACCCCTTAAGCCCCCACCGTCGCCAGCTGGCAGCGCTGGCGGCGCCATGGTTTGGGCCTACACAGCCTCTGCCGGTGGCGCAGCGGCAGGGGTCCTGGCCAGGTGAGAATCCTAATGGACCATCGCCGGAGGGTCTTTGGATGCTGTAGCCTGGCTGAGTGCGTGCATTAAGCAAGGTCCTGTGTGCTCGGTCCCGTGCTGGTGACCTCGTCGCGACGATCAGTATGTGTGTATATCGTACCTGGTCGAGATTGGGTAAATCCTGGACGTGCAAATTCGCCCCAGGGAGGTTAAAGGCTTCTTACTGTCTTCCAAAGCAACAACGAGGGGACCGCACAACTCGGATAGGAAAGGGATGAAGAAAGAATAGAAAGGAAAGAGAGAACCAAGACCACAAGACCGAACGTGCTACGGGAAAGTTGCCGTCCAGTTGGCGTCTAGTTGACGAGACCATGAGATGTGCCTTAACTCCCAAACCTGGCATGCGGGATCCCACCCATTTCACTCGCCTGCTTCATCCACATTTGACTAGATTGCCGACGCACAAAGTGTTTTTGTCCACGATATAGATGCCCGTATCGCCGCAAGGGTATATCCACTGTTCCTTAGAAACACGCTGCCTTCCGATGCGTGCTCTGTCCGCCGCCGCTCAAGCCTAACTGCATAGCTTAGACGACCTAACTGTGGCGCCTATGAAGCGCCAAGTGGCGGACTGCCGCATCGGGGTCTCATGGTGCGCAACCGCCTGTTCGCGCGCCACCCTCACGGTATCCTTGCCCCAATACCCAACGTCTGTCCATGCCGTCCCCGCGTCCCCCGCTGCCTCCCAGGCCATCTCCCGCACACGCCACACTACGCCACGAGCTGCTGCAGTGTTTGTTGCAGCAGCTTGTCCACCACCCCGCTGCCGCCGTAGCCGCGGAGCTGTGCGCGGAGCACGCCGCAGCTGTGCGCCATGACCGCAACCCGCCCACTTACTGTGCCGCCGGCGCCGCCGCTGCTTCCACCGCCGCCTCCTCCCTAGCGCGCCGAGTGGCCGACACCGTGCAATGGGTAGCCATGGTCGGCAGGGTGCTGGCAGGCTCAATGGCCTGCACGGGTTGGGAACCGTACGTGGTGCCTGCAATCACCACAACCCCCAGCACGCCGCCCTCAGGCTGTGTTCCAGTTGACTTCAACAACCTCACTGCGGATCTGTGGCTGGGGGTGTTGCAGGCAGCATTGCAGGCGGTGCGGTCCTCACAGGCGTTGCTAGGGCGCATGGTGGCTGAGGCGGTGGAGGCCGCGGCAGCGGCTGCTCGCGCAGGGACGCAGACGAGCGCATTTGCGGGGTTGGGTTATGGCATGCCGTATGGCATGGCGACAGGTGGCCCAGCAGCAGCGGTGCAGCAGCAGCAGCCGGAGGTGACGGATGAGGCGCACTACCGGGGGTTGCTGTCGTACCTTCAGGAGCAGTTTGAATTGCTTCAGGGACTTTTGCTGAAGGTGCGTCAGCGGACAGGATTTCACAATGCCCCTGCAATCTGAGAAAACTGAAACCCTTGGTCGTGTACCATTTGAAATTTTGCTTTGTCGCATTGCTGGGTCTTAGCACGTTACATCAACTTGCTGGTCAGTGGTTGAAGCTTCGCATTGGGCCAGGTCAAACAGCCCGCGCGCATGGGGAGGAATTCCTTGGACACCAACCCATATGGGCAAACGAACCATGTCCAAGTTCTCGTCAGGACCGTGACCACCCAGCATCCGCACACATTCAAGCACGTGCTTCCGCACCCTGATTCCTGTCACACATTCACACATCCACATTCATAACATCCACCGACTCATTAAATCGAGACCGCTGAGCCCTCTCGTTCTCTCCGCTCAGCTCTCTGAGCAAGAGAGTGGCTGAGTGCTTCTCTTGCGTGCGCACGTCCTCGATTTACACGGCCTGACCCACGTATAGTGACAAAATCCCCAACCCCCTCTATGCGGCGTTGCCCATGTGATGCTGATGATGCCTCCCCGGCTCCCGTTGTCGCCCGCACTCTCAGCTGCTTTCTAGCTGGGCCGCCCTCAGCGCCTCCGCCCGGCCACGCGTGGCCTGGGTGGCAGCCCATTGTCTAGCGCTACCGGGCCACTGGGACCACAGGTGGGAACTGCTGCTGGAGTGCCTGGACGCGCTGCTGGTGTACGGCACGGACGTGCTGGCGGCCAGCAGGCGGCACGACTTGCTGGGCTCTGCGCTGGCAGGAGGGTTATTCAAGGCGGGGCGTCAGGTAAGGGAAGGAGGCGGCTAGAACATGAACGCCGGTGGTGCCTTGTGGGTGAACGATTTGCTTGGATAGGTAACGCCACTGGGCTTCTTACCGCCCGCTGTCGAGTCCTGCCGTCCCGTCCGCGATGGCCTGACACTAAACCGACTGGCGGCGTGTAGGCATGGACCGACCCCACCAAGCCCTTCCTGTTCGACATAGCCTCCGCCTCAGCGTTGTGCGAGGCGCCCGAGTATGAGGCGCTGGGCCTGCTGGTGGCGCTGACAGCACTGCAGCAGCTGGCGGCCCGGCTAGTCAATGCGGTGGCAGAAGCGGTGCCGCACGGCCACGCGGGTGCGGCACACGGCCAGGCAGTCGCGGTGGCGAAAAGATTGGAGGTGCTGCTACGACGGTTTATTGGCACGGAGCTGGCAGGTGTGCGGTCAGGCCGGTTGCGTGAGATGTTGCGGAGCGGAATGTGGCCATGGCGGAGCGAATATGCGTGTAGAAGGGCCAGGATGCGGTCCTTTGACGGTGTTTTAGGGTGCTCATCTCTTGCGCAACACGTTGCCGTTTCTGCCCTTGCCTTTGCTTGCGCTGACCGGGCCTTGACTACTGTTGCATTTCTTGTTATCCTGCCCAGTGCATCGTTGCACTCACCATCGGCTGCTTATGCTGACCGGCTTTTGCAACGGCATTGGCGCTGGGTACCGTAATTGCCTGGTATCGCGTGTTACTGCCGTTCTACCTGCCCTCCTGACCCGGCCCCTGAGTCTCGTCGCGTGCCATGCCTGTTTGCCACGGAACCGCCCCGTATGGCGGCACAACTATTGTGACGACGTGTATTCACAGCTGCGCCACACGTGCGAGATTGGTGCAAGCGCATCCTCCGCTGTCTGACAACGATTATGACCTACACGCCGCCAGTAAACTTGCCGCCGTTAATGGCGGCGCTGGGAGTCATTGCCAAGCAGGTACGGACGGTATGCTGTAAGTAGGTTCGGCTCAGTTGGCTGGAGGCTGTGTGTGTGTGTGTGTGTGTGTGGATGGGGGGTACAATGCGTCGGTCATGCGGCAAGAGGGTTTTTGGGTAGATGCGTAGCCCGTAAGATTTCTGGATCTTACCACCTGATGAAGATGGGGAAGAGCTCCAAGCTAGAGAGCTTCGAGTGCCGGAGGCAGCGAGGCGGGATGGGAGTCATCCCGGACTAGTGCACACAGTCCGCCCGACAGTGTTGGAAGGCGTCATGGGAGCGTTTGCACCTCCCTTGCATGCACCCACCTTCTGGCCTCGCGGATGCTTTGACCAAAAAGGATATACGATGCCAGATACATAGATTTATAAGACTCGACACGGAAGGGGGGAAATGCTTGCAAGTCCCGAGTTAATATCACCTGCAGCTTTTCCAGGTGAATGTTTGTTCCGTAACGCGGCTTGTCGTACGTCGCACTGCGCAGGAACACGAGGCGGGCGGCTCCGCCGCACCCGCGGCTCGCGAGGACGATGATGACTCATCCGACGCTTCTTCCGGATATCATCCTGTCGACGGGCAGCCGGAGTTGCCACCGGCGCTGGCTGCTGCCGCTGCGGCGGCGGTGGCAGCCGCCACCGCCTCCACGCAGGCACAGGGTCTGGGACACGACAATATGGCGGTACCCATGTCCAACGGCACAGTGGGCAACGACGAGGGTGCAACTGCTGAAGGGGCTGCTGCTGCTGAGGAGGAGGAGGCTGGGAAGCGGCGCGCTGCACCAGGCAACTCCTACCTGGTAAGGGTAAGGGAGAGAGCTGGAGGGCAGCGAGAATGTTTAATGTTTGATGTTTAATGTGGTCAGCGGCGAAGCCACGCGCCACGCAAGCTATGCAAGCGGGTGGCTTTGGGCTATGGACTATTTCATCCCGCTGACTCTTTGCTGTCGCTGCATCGCCTCATCCCAATTCCGGTTGGCGGTATTGGCTGCCAGGGATCTCATGTTCAGCATCGCGCCTCATTTGAACGCATTCGCGTGTCCGGAGCTTCCCAGTCGCTCTTTTCCACTGTGCCCTGAATCTTGAGGCAGAGCTGCAAACCTCTTCCTTTGTTTGCCCGTTGTGCTGCCGCCAGGTTCGCTCAGCCGCCGCTGACGTGCCCATGTGGGGCTACCCCTTCGCGCCCCTCTCCGCCATCGCACTCCACAACTCCAAGCGCGCCCGCCGCCACCGCGCACTGTCACAACACCTCGCCGAAGCTGCCGTAGCGGCGGATGCGCAGCGGCCCATACTGGCCGCCGCGCTGCGGCCGCTGCAGCAGCCTGAGGACAACCACAGTGCCGCCACCACATCAATTGCATTGGGGCCCGTCCTGTCGTGCCGGAGCCAGTACCGGCTTGACAGCGAGGCATTCTGGTCTTCGCTACCTCACACGCATAGCCCCTGGCAGGAGCTCACAGGGCCTGCAGATCCGCTGCTGCTGCGGGGCTGCTACGCGCAGCCCAGCAAGGCGCGGGGTGATGCGGCCACTATCGTTATCTTTCTGAGCGCAGCAAACAGGTGGGTAAGGGCCGCAAGCGATTCGGGCTTGTGGTCATTGGGAGGGAAAGCACCGTGGCATTTTTAAAGGGCCTTTACTATTGGTATTAGTTTACTTCCCAAACACGTCGGTATAGGACTGCCTGTCCTCTTGGTTGAGCGGCTCGAGTCCCAGCTGCGGTCCCGGCTGCGGTCCCGGCTCGAGTCCCGGCTGCGGTCCTCTTTTTTTTGCAGCGGACGCATTTCTGCCTTCTAACTTTATCCACACGCACCATGTTAAGATGGCTTGGTCCTCCAACCCCCTTCTCGACTGTGATGGGAGCGGGGCTCCATCTTACCACCCTCACCTTTACAGCTAACCGTCATCCTCCCTATTTCCTGCTGCGTCCTTCGACCGTTCGCCCTCAGGCTCCCGGTTGACATTTCCGATGTGGAGGTTGCTCTTAAAACCAGCGGACCGCTGCTGTCCAGTACCCGCCGGGCGGCCGTCTGGGAGCTGCCCAAGCTGGCAGCGCACGACCGTGCAGCAGCGTCCTTCACGGTGAGCGGTGGCACGCCACTTGGATGGGAAACGGCCCGAGGGGAGGTTGGAACCCTCCAGGGAGAAGTAAAAGACTACCTTGGGCTAGGGTGACCGCCTGCTCGGGGGCGCGAGCACGGCAGCACATCTGAGCGCTGCGCCGGTGTCCTTGCTAGGGCAACCAGTAAACCGCACCTCCTTTGTTTCATCGCCAGGAGCCAATCACCCTTCTTTCGTGGCCATCCCCGCGTTTTCATGTCTGGGCTCGGCTTGGTAATTTCTCAACGCCCCAAGGGACGGCTTCATTTTTAAACTCTTACTGCACTCGGGCAGCGTACCCTTTGCGAGCGGGAGGCGGGGAGCCCCCTTCACCCGCTACAGAATTCCCCCATGCAGTATGTGAAGCCCATCTTTACCTTTGCAAACCTCTTCGACCAGTCGCTAATCTGCTTTGGGCCTCCCTGGACCTCAGTTCAAGGTGCTGGGCTACGGTAGCATGCAGCTACATGCTCGGCTGCAGCTGTGCCAAGGACCGGCCCGCACCGACTGCACGCCGCTGCAGCTGGCATGCCTGCCGCTGGAGGTGCCGGCTGTGGTGCTCTTGCGGCCCCCCAGGCCGCTGCCGGAGGCGGCTGAGTTCTTCAGGGCATGGGGAACCTTGCCCGTGCGAACGGAGCTGTCAGGTGGGGTGCGAGGTCAGCAGCACTGGCACTGGCAGGGGGCAGCAGGGCCCCGCGTTGCCGTCGGGACAACGACCGCGCATGGAGGGCAGTTAGGGAGGCGTGAAACGGATCTGGGGAAAACGGGAGTCAGTAGTTTTCTTATACGCCTGAAGCGAGCGCGGTCTATTCGCCTATCCCTGAACGCTTGCTTGGGAATGCGAATATGTTGATGGGACATAGAAGGCGTAGACAGAACATGTGGATGGGAATCTAGGGATTGTTGTGGAACCGAATGCCACAGAAGAGCCATGATGAGCTGTGTCTTGTTACTGTGCTGCACTGCATCCGCGCTCCGCATGCCCGTTGGCCGTAACCATCGCGGCATATCACCTGCAATGATGTCGTATCCCATGCCCACTTCAATGTAATACACCCAGGCGTCTGTACCTGGCCAGGCCTTGAGGGCGGCGCGCTGTTACTATCGGCATTGCTGCGACAGCCGCTTGGCTGCGTCTGGCTGCAGCACGTCCCGGCAGTGTACAGCTTCCAGGCGGCCTTTGCGGCGGACACAGCGCCAGGAGACAGCTTGGCGCTGGTGGTGACGACGCAGCTGATGCCCCCGGCGGCACCTTGCATCAGCTCCGAGACGTTCTGCACCTTCTCCATCAGGTGAGGTCTGTGGTCAGCGGGGTGCCGCGCGGAGCTGTGGTTGTGTTTGTCGAAGGATCCACAGGCTGCAGCAGCGACAGTTTGCAGCGAGAGGAAATGGGTACTTGGTCTGAGGATTGCTTGGGGGGAGCCCCAGGGGTCCAAAAAGGAGGTAGTGGACGGATAGCCTCTAGAAAATGTTGTGGATGCCGTAGGCCCGTGGTGCGGCCCTGGGCAGGAGGGCAAGAGCCCCACAAATTGATTGAAGTTCAGAACATGCTCCCTAATCCGACTGCCTGAATCCTGCTTGCCGCACACAAGTCCTCTCCCTCCCACCTCACCCTCTCAGGTCCTCCTCTCCAGACCTAATCCTCTCTCTCCAGAGTGGGGCCGCAGCCTGGCTAGCCCAGCTCACGTCTGGAACCGCAAGTCTAGGGGTCGCCAGCCGCACTGTGCAGCCCGCTGCCAGCGGCAAACCACCGCTACACCCCCGCGTGGCCGCGCTGCTGCAATCCTATAGCGCCAGTGCAGCACAGCTCGAGTCCACGTTTTTAATGCCCATGGCGTCGTTCGGCCTTTCTGTGACGGAGCCGTCCGCTTGGGGACCCATTACTGCCACGAACACGGTAATGCTGAAGAACACGGCATTGCAGGAGTGGCAGCGGCTGCAACGACAGGTGGCGTAGGAACGCTTGCGAGAAGTATGGCTGCTGCATAGGATCGATCGGGCTAAGTGATTCTCTGTGTGGCGGAAAGAGTATGTGAACACTGGTGTGTAGAGGGAAGAGCCTGTGAAGGATAATCTAAGTGGGGGATGACGCAAAGCCAGGCTGCTGAGCGACGGCGCCGCGCGCTTGGGAAAGTACCGGGAACGGCAGCCGTAAGAGGTGACTCAAGGAGGATCGTACCCAACCATGTGCAGTGTTGTCGGTTTCCGATTTGCGCTAATCGTGAGAGCAGGTGAGGATATACGCTCATGTCTGCCTGCGACAGCTGACCACGGGTGTTACGTGTGGTCTTTTTCAGGAGAGAGCATCTCTCCTTGTATTCTCGTGACGTTGGGGTGCTTCACGTGCGGTGGTCATGTATGACGTTAGCTCAGGGCTGATGCTGTTTCGGCGGGCAGCGCGAACAGCGCATGCGCGGGCAGCTAATGGCGAAGCCAGGCTTCAAAACAACAAGGCCATTGATGATGGATTTGAACTGGCCATTCCGGATTGTTCTTTCCTATTACAGAACATTACCTTATCCGCCTATCATCGACTTGGAAGTGTCCGCCCCAGTACCCAGACAGATTACCAGTACGGTTTTCATTGGGAGAGTCTGCTTTATTGGGTGCTGTTTGCGCCGGCAGGGCCTTCATGGCTGACACTGTCACGTGCCTGGCACCTGTTGTTAGGCCAGCAGTAATCTTTCGGCCTCTCCTTCCTAGGGTCGGCCTGCTCAAAGCATCAAGGTGCGTAGCGTATAAGGCCTGCGAGGCCTTCAGCCGCCCACTGTCAATGGGTTCAAACAATATTTTTGCCGCGATGGAGGAAATGCTAATGGCGGTGCACGAGTAATAACTTTACCGAAGCGAGCTCCGTAGTCCGGCGAGATGATGTCAAGAGCCCGTAGAAATAACCGGCGCTGTACTGCTCGCGTTGGGCGACTAGGTGGTGGGCGGCTAGACCTGAGCAGCACCCAAAAACCTATTTCTTCGTTCATAATGTGTACCATCCAGTCTGTCGGAAGGCCGTTTGGCGGCTGGAGTAGCGCAAGCCTTGTTGAGGCTGGTATAATAAACCACGGAAACTCCGGATTGACTGCCGTCAGGTAATGACTTGCCCGACATAACCGATTCAATCCCATGACGGACAATTTCAATCCTATGACGAAAGTTCATGTGTGCAGTACATATCGTTTTACAAAGGAGCAGGAACCCTGCTTGAGAGGCCGTCTTAAAGGACCCTGGCATGGTCTACCGACGTACCAAAAAGGAGAGCCATGCTGGTGTACCTTCTAAGCCATTCACTCCGTGCTGCGCCTTCCCAAGTTTCTCCCCCACCGCAGCAGCAGTCATATCTCAGCTTCAGCGACATCACTAAAAAGTGCCACATGTGGTGAAAAGGACGTCCGATTCAACAGCCTTTGCAGCAAACATCGCCAGTGCAACTAATGCCATAAGCCAGACCGACGTTTGCAAGGCTGTGTGCACAGGAACACTGCTTCATTCCTCTGACCTACAAGGTGACCCGGAATACCCAGGCTCGCCCAACATCCCTGACTTGTCTATGGCCCGCAACAAGCTGAGCCCCTTGTACTACAACAAAGCGAACTGTGAACAAAAGGAAAGTGTTCAGTCCAAAGTGCAACGTCGAAAAGACCTCCCGACGGGTGAATATGCTCTACCCAGTTTTGCATCTACTTCATGCCAGTCGCCGCAGCTACCTCAGCAGCGAAGTCGTTCGACTTCTTCTCCAAGCCCTCCCCGAGCTGGTACTTGATGAACCGCCGCACCGAAATCTTTTCACCAATGGCTGCGATCGCCTCCTTAATAGCGTCCGCCACCGTCTTCGAAGGGTCGGTCAGGAACGGCTGGTCCAAGAGGCACATCTCCTGGGCGATCTTCTTTGCGCGACCCTCGGCAATCTTGGCGCGGATCGCTTCCGGCTTGTTCTGCGAAAGGTTGATACATCTCCATGTCAGCCACCACATAGTTATGAGCAAAGAATTGTGGCAGATAAGCAGGTCCACCTGTCAGCCATACAACCTGTCGCTGCTTCTTGCCATCTGTGAAAGTTGCAAGGCTGCTCCTTCCCTCCCTCCCCTTTCTCTGCCCTCTCCCGCGTCGCACCTTGAGGTCCTCACGCCCCATCTCAATCTGCTTCTCCCGCTCAAACACCTCCGCCGGGATGTCGTCCGCGCTCACGTACTGCACGTTCTGTCCAGCCACAATGCCCATGGCAATATAATTGACCAGCTCGTTGAACTTCTCCGAGGCAGCCACGAAGTCCGTCTCGCAGTTCACCTCCAGCAGCACACCAAGCCGGCTTCCTGGGTGGATGTAGGATGCAATAACACCCTCCGCCGCCACGCGGCCAGCCTTCTTGTCCGCCGACGCCAAGCCCTTCATCCGCAACCACTCGGTGGCCTTCTCCATATCGTTGTTGCACTCCGCCAGCGCCTTCTTGCAGTCCATCATGCCAGCGCCCGTCTTGTCACGGAGCTGCTTGACTACGCCGGCCGACACCTGAACACCAAGATGAGGTGCAGCGGTGATAAGATGAGGAACAAAAGTGAACTAGAGAGAGATGTGTGGTTCGCAGTTTTGCCGCTTCCACGCCGGCTCGAAGAACTGCTCCCGCAACACAGCATGCAACGGTGTGGCCTTGCTGCTAAGTGACCCTACACCAACAGGCATCGTTGAACATACTAGACATACGTCGCTACCGGCTGCGCTGCATACGTCTCCCCATTGCTGGAACCTGCATCCAGCTGATGGCCGCTCCCACCTGCACTGCCGGTTTGGCCTCCACCTTAGGCTCTTCCTTCTTGGGCTCCTCAGGCTTGGGGGCCGCAGCCTTGGCTTGCGTCTGCTGGGCAACTTCGGCAGCGAAGTCGCTTGACTTCTTCTCCAGGCCCTCACCCAGACGGTACTTGGTAAACCGGCGGATCTGCATGCAGGTGTGAGGCATACATCTCCTCCTTGCTGAACGGCCTCTCCTGAACCCTTTACGCGTTTGCACATGCAAATGCTTCGTTGCTCAAGGTGAAACTGACGCAACGTTGGAGTCCTCACTACATGCACCCAACAAATATGCCTTTGAAAAAACTCCATGATGCACACCTTGATGTTCTCGCCCACGGCGGCAATGGTCTCCTTGACGAGATTCGCCACCGTCTTGTCGGGGTCCGACAGGGTCATCTGGTTTGTGAGTGCCATCTGGTTCTTGATCTTCTCAAGGCGGCCCTCTACAATCTTAGCCCTGCATCCGCCACCAACAAAAGCAACGTAATCAAACCACAGCCCTACGCAGATGAACCAGCAGGTGCCAGGGCCCCATTCCTATCGCAGCCGGTGCGTACGGAAGGCAACAACCCTTCTGCTCAGGCCGCTCTACAGCCACGCGGAGGCAAGTGGTTAGAATACCCGAGCCTCATCAAAGACAAATGACCGTCCGCCTCCGTCTGCCAACGAACCGAACCTGATGGCCTCCGGCTTGTTGGCCAGGTCCTCCTTGCCCATCTCCACCTCACGCTCCTTGGCCAGCAGCTGTGAGCCCCGGGCAACATTGAGAGACGGGCCGCGTTAGGAGGCAAATCGGGAGCAATTAAGCCAAGACCCGCCCGCATTCCTGACGGGTTGCCTCCGCCAAATGATCCATCTTAAGAGCCCGAAACAGAAACTAGAAGGTCTGTGGCCCAACCGTTTAAAGATTTATCAAGAAAGCCTCCGCCTCGGCCGTTTTCCATGCGCGGTAGACAAGTGCATTCAGTCGTTCCAAGGCACTTACTTCCGCGGGCACATCCTCCGGCGAGACACAGATGCAGTCGGTCGCTGCAATGATCATGCCCAGCTCGCCCACGAGTGCCTGAAACTTCTCAGAGGCAGCCACGAAGTCCGTCTCGCAGTTAACCTCCAGCAGCACACCCAGCCGGCTGCCGGGGTGGATGTAGCGGGCGACGGCGCCCTCAGCCGCCAGCCGGCCGGCCTTCTTATCCGCACCCGACAGGCCCTTCTTACGCAGCCACTGTCATCATGGGAGCAGGGGAAAAGTGCGGCTGAACCATGCAAACCTTCCGCTGCATTAATTATAAAACGATTGTGACTTATTACGATAAATGCGCTTTCGCTGTTCAGATCCTTAAGATAATGCAGGTTCACGATCATAACATCTGAATCAGAGATAACCTTTCCATATGACATTACAGCTAGGGCATCGCGTTGCCAGGGTTGCACGAGTCCAACGCAGACTACGAAAGCTCGTGTGGGCACACGCAGCAGGAACACGGCAAAATTCCCGACCAAAAATGAGACTGACTCCACAAGCCGAGCACCCAACCCCCAACGAGGCGCCGCGCCCTAAAGTCACACCTCAGCAGCAGCCTCCGCGTCACCGCCGCACTCCGTCAGCGCCTTCTTGCAGTCCATCATGCCAGCGCCCGTCTTGTCACGGAGCTGCTTGACATCGGAAGCAGAGATGTCTGGCGGGCGGGAGGGACGCACAACAGAAGACACTAACAAAAGAGGCCAACACCAAAGAACAATGTAGCGAGCTGCCACGCAGGGAGGTGGCACGCCAAAAGCAAACGCCACCAAGTACAAGTTGCACGAACATACAGCCAGCACACCGCAGTCGAAGCAACATGTGCTGCAGATTTACAAACCCACATAACAAATTCCCACGGGGCATCACCGCTGTTGGCGCAGTTACCGCAAACTAGCTTCTTGACCGACAATGTTTGTAACTGTAAGCACTGGCATACAAATTGAAGCCAAACGCAACGTAACGTGCGCCTCCTTGTGTAACAGTCGTCGCCAGAAAGTAAAACGTCAGTTTGCACACTGATCCCGTCTATAAACCGCTCAACACTAGAACCATTTCCAAAATGGCACTAGCCCCTATGGTCAAGGAGTCTTGCATGATGCGTCGCGAGCGCTGGTATGGTCGTCAGATTTGTTACTGACTTTGCACAGCAGCAGCGAGAACAATGGGCCGGCGCGCAGCACGGGCCGGCAGCTCCGCCTCCTCCGTGTCGTCGTCCAGCAGGTCCTCGAGGAACTCCCGGGCGCGGGCCTCCACATCGCCGTTGTACAGGTAGATCGGCACGTCCTCAGTGTCCTCCTGTCAGGAGCAACAAAGCACCAAAACAAATCAGTATCGTTCGCGCTTAAGCAAATCCTGCTGCAATTCCGAAGCCGGTTAAACCCCAGCAGCAACAGGAATTCCTATGCGCATCAAGCAAGCTGCATTTTGTTGCAGTTGATGGACGCCACCTATTGCCAAAAATCATTCTACGTCTTTGCTACTTGCACGATGTAGGGTGTGGTCACGGAGCATAACCAAGCAGGGACCTTTGTCAGGACACATTTAGAGGATACAAGCTCCCGCCAGGTCCATCCAAGAACGTAACACTCACAAAGTCTGGGCGCTCAGTGAACTCTGCCTCGCCCCGCTCGTTGAACGACATCTTCAGGCCAATGCGCTTCAGCACATCCTTGGGAATGGACTCGTACATCTCGGTGTTCCAGTACTCCACCAGCTGCACCTCATCGCCGTCGAAGTCCGTCTCCGAAGTTCCCAGAATTGCCAGACCAGAAGACGCCTCCGTCTGCATGACGGACGAAAATTGCAGGCAGGTGATGGAACTTGACGACATCGCCATTATCGCCTAATTGACGGCCAGCTGTAGCCAGCTTCTCATCTCATCTCACCAGAACATGACGCACATGAAAAGAAAACCATTTAAACGCTTGTAACCACGCATTCCAACTATTGAATGCTAAGTTACGCTGCACGCAGTCACCCGATAATGCCGGAGCGAAAACAAGGAATATTAGCAGAATAAGCATGAATGCAAATGCTTGCACGGCGCGATGCCATCCGCTTACTCTTTCCATTACAATCATTACCCCCCATCAGGCCCCAAACCAGCGCAGTAGCGTTGACTTCTCACAACATCACGTAGGATGCAGGAACCTGCGAAGTGCCTATGCTGTGTCCGTTGGGACCTAGCCTGCATCGCGCCAGGTGCAAGGAGCTTACCGAGCGGCTGGGCAGACCCAGGGGTGCGACCTGGAAGCCGTTCTTGCCCTTTATGAGGCCGGTGCGCATCTCTGCCGTCTCGTATGTGGTGTCCGCCTCCTCCAGGCCCTCAGCGCTGTAGCCCTGGTACTCGCTGGCGTCCTCCACGGGGCTGCTGCCCTCCACCTCATCCTCCCCCTCCATCAGGTCCTCGGGAGCAAACGCCAGCACCTCCTCGTCCTCCGCGAAAGCCTCCTCCAGCAGCTGGTCCAGCTCATCATCCTCGCCTTCTTCAATGCGCTCAAAGGCATCCACCGCCTCAGCTGCAACGTCCTCATCCGTGAAGTGGGTCAGCGTGATACCGCGCGGGTCAACCAGTTTGCTCTCCAGCACGAAGGCCGGCACCTCATCGCCTGGCTGGTAGAACTTCTTAATATCGAGTTCGTCATCGGCGAGCTCGACAAACTGCGGCATCTCGAACTCCGTGTCAGCCCACTCCGCGCGCAGGGCGGCCTGCGCCTCCTCCGGCAGCGCCGAGGAGGGGACCTTCATCTCATCCCGCGCCAGCAGACCGGTGAACTTCTTGCCATTCCAGTCGAAATCCAAGAACAGGCCATAGTCCTCAATGCGGCTGACCTTGCCGGTAATCTCCTCGAGGTAGGCGGGCCCCTCCAGTTCGTACTTAATCTACACATGATCGTGCATTACACAGATATACATATTCATGATTAAACGACCGCCACCATATGGGAAACTATAACATGGGGGCGTATGGACTGCGGCATGCGGCATGCGTCAGCAAGAGAGTAAAACAGGAAGCTTCCCCGTGCTTCAATTATGCAGAGCAGCTTGGCGATGTCGCATCAGGACTTGCTCCGCGAGGCCGTCGCATGCATCCAGGAAGCATTTAAGCCTCCTACAGCTCGCAAGTAAAGCGCACTACAAACCTGTAGGTTTTTTGAGTGAAACGACAGAAAACCAAGGTTTTCTGTGTACTTGCCGAGAGCGTACTCGGTTGAATGTCGTTGGTGCGTACGGCAGCACCGTACAGGGCTAAAGTAAGTCGCAGGAGTGCGACGGAAAGAGTAATTTCGCGAGTTCATAGCGTCAGTACTGACAGATGTCCGCAGCGGCTTCTGCCCTAATCTACAGCGTTCAGAAGCAGGTCGCTCGGTAACCAGGCTCGCCCCCTCCCACGGAAGCAAGCACAACTTTCCTGCCTGTAGGTACCCCTCCGTCTGTAAGACCCCTAAGCGATAAGGCAACTACTCAAGAAAACGCGGGGAACTCGGGTGCGGCATTGCTGTGCCGACATGCGCACCTCGGCTGCGTCCAAGTCGGCCTCCAAAGCAGCAACAGCCGCCTCCGACAGCTCGCCCTCGTCATCCATATCCATGACGAAGGGAATATCCTGGAAGCCAGGCAGGTCCGCATACACCTCCACTTGACCCTCCTCCAGTTCCACCTCCACCTCGTCCTCCTCCTCATCGTCACCCCCATCAGCACGCTCGTCAGCGACATCCACGATGTCATTGGCCACTTCCTCCTCCTCAGCAGCAGCAGGAGCCGCTTCACCGCCTGAATTAGCATGAAGTCGCGCGGTAGGGTCTCAGTCCGCATGCCAAGACCCACAAGGTGTGGCCAAGTCCCAGATATGTACGGCCTTTGCTCCCACCTGACGTCAACTCCAGCGACACACGCTTCTTCGCGGCATCGACGTTGAGAACCTTCACGGTCACCTTTTGCCCACGAGACACGACATCCTTGGCGTTCTTCGTGAACCCGGCCTACAAACAAGAGGGCGGATGGGGTCAGTGGCTTGCTCTCTGCCACAACCCAAGAGATTAACCTGTCCTGCTTACCGCCAGCTTTGAAATGTGAATCAGGCCATTGGTTGAGGTACCAATGTCGACGAAAGCACCGAAGTTCTCGACGGCCGTCTGCAATCGTAACCAGGAAAAGCTTTTGACGCACCTTTTATCCACAAAGGCATCCTCAGTTCAGCTTAAAATTACGCACCACGGTACCCTCATACTCGGCCCCCTCCTGAATGTCCTCAAGCCGCAAAAGCTTCGCCGGCTCACTTGCTGCGGGGGCCTCCGCAAACACGCGAACCGATGGCCTCACACCCTTGAAGGCCAGCTGCCGCCTGCTCATGAGGGAGGGAAAGAAGTTGAGCCCGAACCCTTTGCCCGCAACCTCCATGGTGCGCCGCTGCCACAACCGTACCTGCCGGCGACGGGGCGCAGGCGCGCCACGATGTTGCGGCCATGAGCCTGCAGCATAGATGACAATTAACTAAGCTGTAAGTAAAATATGGAGATCAGTGCAATTTGGACTACGGATGCAGATATGCACCTGCGCAGAGGCTTTGCGGCCCAATTCCCGGCCGAGCATCTTGTATGTGTATGGTGTGAATGAAAGAGTCAAACAGACTCTAAGGTGGAGGATTTAATGAAGACTTCGACCGGGAATTTGGCCCTGGGAAACTCATGGCTCCAGGAGGGTGCGAATTTCCTGGCGCAGAACAATTGGACCACCACTGCCTCTCAATTTGCATTAAAAATACATCGGTGCATGCTTACAATTACTATAGCAAGAACGTGCTATAGACAAAGGATACCACGCTATACTTGCAGGATAACCATGCTTGCACAGGCAAAACTACCGACTCAGAGGGCCCAGCGCATCAGCGTCGCGCGCTGTGCCCGCAAGCTGTGCATCGCATGCGTTGCGCGTCCATCAGGGAATTCCGCGCCATCAACGTCATTACGGTCGTCGCTGGATGGCGTTAAGGATCAAATGGGTCGGCCCCTTCTTCTCGCGGGTGCAACGATTGCACCGTTGTTGCTTCAAGCCAGCTCTGCACTCGCCAAGGATGGCGAATACGGTCTGCTTGAGGGCCGCACCGTCGCTCTGATTCACCCGGCTGTCATGCTTTTCCTGTTTGGTGGGACTTTGTACGCTGGCTTCCTGGGATATCAGTGGAAGCGTGCTCGTGAGCTTGGTGAGGAAATCCGTGAGCTGAAGAAGAGCTTGCCCGCCGCTAGCCCAGATGGCGAACGGCCTTCCTCACCCACAGACAGCATCATCGCCCAAAAGGAAGCGGTATGTTGCGTGCTTGAATGCGTAAGCAGAGAAGATTTCAAATCCAATAGTCGTTGGGACTTCAGATATTACTTCGTTGGATTGGTTAGTCGCTAACTGTTTACGGTTATTCGACGGTAGGGACGTTTAGCTCGTGGGAACGAGTAAGGTAACCCCGCCTCACCTGACATGTGCTGCTAATGTGTCATGCAGGAACGGAAGGAGCTCCTCAAGGGTGAGTACCGCGACAAGCATTGGTGGTGGGGCTCCCTACTGCTGTCGTCTGGCATCGGCATTGCGATCGAGGGCTGCGTCAACACCTACATGCGCACGGGGCGTCTCTTCCCGGGCCCGCACCTATACGCGGGCGCGGCCATCGTGGGCTTGTGGGCCGCTGCTGCCGCCTTGGTCCCCGCAATGCAGAAGGGTGACCAAAATGCTCGCAACGCGCACATTGCACTAAATGCCGCGAACCTGGCCTTGTTTGCGTGGCAGCTGCCTACGGGGTTCGATATTGTTGGGAAGGTATTCCAGTTCACCTCTTGGCCATGAGTGAATACTTGGATGTTGGGGGCGTTTGCCTCTGGGCTATGTAGTGTTTGCAAATTTTTCTGTCATGTGCGTATTGGCACATGTGAGTGTAATTTTTTCAGGGCACCATTCCTTATAGCCTCGCGGTGATACGAGAGCTGGGGACGCATTTTATCTGTAGACGCGCCTTGCGGGTTTGTGTGCCCTTGTTCCAGCCGCATGTATTTCCTGCTTAACTCTTTACACCACGATAACGTATAGAACCTGCATTACGCTGCGGTTGGTGCACCTAACATTAAATTCGGTATGCCACTGTACGATTATTCTTTGGGCAGCAGTTGACACTCAATCAGATGACGTTGACGAGCTATACCATTGCTTTTGTGAGGGAGGACTGAGTGAATGTAAGCGTTGGCCGCTCCACGTCGTGAGTAATATGGTTTAAAACTGTAAAGGTCATCTTAATTTCTGACTAGGGTTCTAGTATAACACAACAGCTGTAGGCCACCACGTATGAATGAGCTTGTTAAGGATTATGTACCATTCCGTAGTGTCTAATGCAATGAACCAACGAACTTTCAATTGACGCTCCGAGATCAATGTCCGATACTTCCAAAGAAATATACATCAACATATGATCTATGAACGAGCACCAAGGCCACAATCAACGGAACGCTCTCACTAAAATTCGCGGGACGCCGAAAGAAATGGAGAACAGCAGTGCCATCAAACTTTGCACTGCGACATTCTGTGCTGGAGTTATCTGTGGGTGGTTACTTAACAAATCCACCCGCAAGGTAAGATGGATTGAAATGCACCGCCTTAATGGCTTAAGCCAACACACCGTAACATTTCGGCCACCACCTCGGCACAAGCGCGGAATTTACGGCCGCCTTCAACCTTACGGTGAGAGCGAAAATGCCTTACACTCAACTGACGAGCACCATATCCCGCTGCCCTTCCTGCTGCCCCTTCCAACAGCACATCGACAGGCTGCTGGCGAAAATGCAACAGCGAGCCAAGAATTTGTAATTGCACTGACATCATAATATCAGCGCTCAAGGCGCTGCAACCTACACGCGACGTGACGCAGTACAACCGATGTTGCCTCACTAGTTCGGGTTAACCTGCATGAGCATGTTGCCGGAGTTGGGCAGGTAAACCACGTTCCGACTCTTCGACATCGTTTCTGCAACGTCCTTGGCCGCCTGTGGGACACGGAGATGTCGGGACGCGACCAGTGAATATCAAAACCAGTGGAGTTATGGGAATGCCTGTAGGCTATGTAAGCACGAAAGGTCCGTATTCCTTGCACGGCTATACGACGCCCCTCACCTCAATCTTACGAAGCTCGATGAGTCCGAAACCGAACTGCTTCGTTGCTTCCGAAATGAGCTTGGCAGCCTCGCTCTCACCCTCTGCTTTAATAACAGCAGCGTTCCGCTCCTGCAATTAACCATGCCGGCGCAAAGCCCAGGGCCACACCACGTTTACACTTTTTGCAATGGAAGGCATCCCTGATCCGACGTTCGCACCGATCCTCGCCAATTAGCCAACGAATCGTCGGTATAAGTGCTTAGAGGTGTCGCATAGAGACCCTGGGAGGATATGCGCTGGATATGCCTTGGCAACGACGTGCTCGCTCATGCGGAATCGAACGTAGTGTGCGAGAGCTAAAACCATTACGCCATGTTACCTGCCCCCGGAAATCTGTTTCGTTAGCCCTACTGCCGCACCTGCTCCGCCTTCATCACCACGAACTTGGCCCGCTCAGCGTCCTGCTCCGCCACTTGTTTTGCCTCTACGGCCCGCGTGAACTGCGACCGAAACGCAACGCAATTTACAGAAACACGATAGGGAATGTGCTACAAGGACATGACTGTAACCTAGTGCTCTTGTACTAAGGCCTGTCCGGCGTTGACCGCAGACAAGGCGTCACCGCACGCACACATGTTTGCGAGTAGGCATGCGCCTGTGGAGGGAACATGGCGAAGTCCCAGGGTGCACGAGTGCCGAGGAAGAAGGGACCCCGCACAAACCGCTTCAGTTTGCTTGCGCGCCCCTATCGCAACCCCCCTCCCCATGCATGCACGAAAAGCAAACCGAAAACATCAGCCGTCACCCTTGGCGCAACATCAGCCTCACTTCGACGAGGCGACGGGAGGTCCAGCCGTGACTTGCCTCACCACCGGTTCGTGTGCAAATGTAATGGCCGTGTAGTGCAAGCTAGGTAACAGCCCCCGTGCACCAGTCGGGGGCATTCCCGGTAGCTGGGCCCACGCGCATGGACCCATTGACCAGTATTTAATGATGGAAGGCAAAACGCCTCTGCGGTTCGTTTCGATATCAATTTGGTGCATCTAACAGTGGCACACATGATCCTACGGGAAGCCTCACCCTGCGGCAACTACAAGCGCTCAATGCGGATACCACACCGGCAGGTAGGCGCGCATATAAAAAGCAGTCTCACAGGCAGTCCCTCATGGGTCGCACCCCCCCCATGGTAGAACGGTACACGCCCCTGAACCCCAAATGCCAGTGCTTACCTCCGTCCCGAACGATAGGTGTGTAATGGCCACGTCGTCCAGGACAATCCCGAAGTCAGCGGCACGGGCCGTCAAGGACTCGCGCACCTGTCGGCCCAAATGAAGGCTCAGTAAACGAGCCGCCTTTAAGCAAAGAGGTATATGGCGCCACAAGGCTTGGGTCATAACCTTACCGGCAACAAAGCCGGGAGATCCTAAACATATGCATATCGTATGGTGACACGCAATGGGTGTCAAGTCGCAGGCAGGGTCAGGCTACAAAACTTACAGCGCGGGATACCCTCTCACGCTGCGTAATGAGCTGCTCCGCGTTGTACTGCGCCACGACCGCTTTCACCACCTCGTTGCCGATTGAGGGTAGCACGCGCTCCTCCCAGTCCGTGCCGAGCGTCTGACAAAGGGGCCGCCCCACATGTCAATACGGCATAGCTACATCGGCAAAGAAAGTCGTGTCCGACATACCTTGAATATGTGTGGCAACCGTGGCTCATCTGGTTTGCTTAGGATCCGCAGCGACATATTAACCATCTGAAGATCTGCAGTGGTGTCGCAAGGCTTTCAGCATCAAAACGTTTTCGTGTCGTGAAAATGCCAGTAGAAAGCTGTACAATGCTAACCTTTCGTTCCAGTGACTGAGCTGATGCTCCGTGGGCGCGTGCGAATATCCATGACGTTCGGCTGCTGGACCCAAGGGATCCTGAAGTGAGTCCCTTCACCAACTGGCTCCGGCAGCACTCCGCGGAAACGGTCAAAAATAATTGCCCGTTCGCCGCCATCGACTGCGTTGGAGGAGCGTCGCCACAGGTTTCGGTCATCCTGTCGCGCCGCCCCAAATCATCCTGAAAAGTGTATACCATGATAGCGCTCATACCATTGTAAAGGGAAGTTTGTAGTACGCTGGCGCCCACGCCAAGCCCGATAGCGTAACGTATGACCTTGTTCAGTACGTTGATGGCTACCGCAGCAGTCTCTGGGTTCGCCATCTTGACGTGCAAAGATCAGCACTACGCTATTATCTTGACTCTACGCAACTGCAAATAGAGTCTTCTTCTTTGCCAAAGTAGGTGTCCGAAATCGGTGTACTGCAACATGCGTCATGCCGTTCACAAGCACTAACACACCTGCCTGCCAGCACGATTGAGTTACACACACAAAATGCTCCCTGGGCTGAGCTGGATGTTTAACATTTGTGTGGTATTAAAACTGAAAACACGCCTGTGTAACCTGTGCAAGTGAACTTAAGCCCACGGTCGCCAAACCTGCCAAAGCTGGCACGTGCCGTCACATGCTGTAACGTGTTGCCAAAGCTGTCACACAATGTCAGCCCCTTCAGTGTAGAACACGTGTTCGAAGATCTTCTTGGGCATGAAGAGCAGCCTGGAGTAGTAGGAATGGTCTGAACCTCTGCCGTAAATATCCAGCAGCATACGTAACCCATACGTAACCCAACCAGCCCAAATGTAAGCCCTCCCAATCCCTAGTTAAGGACAGGGTGCCATGGCCTGCGTGCACTTTAGCATAGATGAACCGCATGTACTGATGGCGCTGGCCAATGCTACCACTGTCAACCGCGAAGTCACCCTGGGAGAGAGCAGGACGGATGGCTGTGCGCTGTGACCCGCGAGCTGTCATGCCACAGATGCCCTCCTCTCTCCTGAGGCCTTGGGTTTGCCTGGGCAGCACACTGACGGTCCTTACAATTCTTATGTGTAGTGCGTCCAGCAAACAGAACTGCGCTTTAGGCACGGCTGCACGCAACCAGAGGCATCCGACAGGGATTTGACTTCCCATACCGCTCGCTCCTCTAGATGAAAGCCAGCTCCCCTGGCCGTACTCCTCCAGCTGGTCCCACCTCGCACTCGCATCCCGGCCCCCCTTCGAACCCCTCTTCGAACCCGCTAGGGGGCATCTGGCCGAACTCCGTTGCGCAGCCTTGAACGAAAGGGCGGACGGACGGATGGACGACCCTTGCGGGCGGCAACGGGAGGGCGCTGCTTGCACCGCCTGGTCCCAGCCCTCTCAATCACAACCCAACATGGCAGCAGCGCTTATGCCGCGCATGGCGCAAATCATGGCAGTGGTGCGTATCGTTTATAAATTGGACTTGTAGGTAGCCACCGCACGCCGCGACGTAAGATGGGATCGACGAGGTCATGCAGCGGGGCCTGGCAAGTAGTGGTAGCGGGTATCACACACCAAGCGCTTCAGGGCCCGGAGAGAAGCCAGATGAACTATTGCCGCACGGCCCAGTCGACGGCAAGGTTCACGGTGAATGAACCACCACGTCGTTCCGCACCGCAAAAGCAAAGGTCCATTATGCAATGCTCCTTGTCGAACCCCCTCCCTACGTCTCCTCTCCAGCCCCTGTCCTGCCTCTACACCGCGCGTATCTCCTCTAGGTGTTCACTGCTACCCCCCCCCCCTCGATTCCCTTCCCCCGGCTTTCCCCTCTCTGCCCGCTGCCCTCCCCTCTGCTCATCAATCTTCGGTCCTTCAAAAGCTGCAGAAGGCGACTCAACTGCCGAAGTCCCTTTGCCTCCTCATGCGCCCTCCTACCGCCACTCCATGTCGTACACGACCTGAGGGTGTGCCGCAGCGTACCACACCACAAGGAAAGGGATGTTGTTGCGGACAGTTGGCTGGCAATCAAACATGAGAGCTGTATTCGTTGCATCAGTCGCATTAAGGGGCGAGGAGGGTACTGCGGTGAATTGAGGGTCGCCACGTTGGCAGCTCCACTTGTGTGTGGGGGGGGGGTGTCACACAGGGGCCATCGTCCGCGCGTTGTTATAAAACCTAAAAAAGCGAGGAAGGATTCGGAAGTTTGAGTTCCACAGGCGGTTTATGTCCCCACCACCACCACCCAGCTCAGTCAGTTTAGTTTGCCGATGGTGCATTCCAGAAGCTTTTCGAGACAGACCAGACACCCTCCCTTCCCCTTCCCGGGCCCCTGAATACGGTACAAACCTCCAACCTGGTATGAATTCCAATCCTTCTTCTCGACTGCAGAATGACGCCGACCGCATCGTTTTGGGTCCTGTCGGGCCAGGCATTTGCCCTTCCCGGGGCCAACTTTCGTCGCCATAAATCAGCCTTGTTGCCATTGCCCTTCCTTTCCCCCTCCCTCCCTCCTTCCCTGCCTCTCCCCCTCACCGCTAAATGGTCTGACGGGAAGGCGGGTGATGGGATGAAGGAGCCCAGCTCCCCCTCCGACGGGATGGGCACCGACCGCACCACTCGCAGCGCGGACTCCTCGTACCTGGCCACCCGTCGTATGTGTGTGTGGGGGGGGAGACTGGGGTTGCAGCAGCAGCAACAAGGCGGGTCGAGTGTGGCGACGACAGAGCGACTAGACAAATGCGACGCAACAGCAGGCCAGCAGAACTTCAGCAGCAGCTGCGGCGGCAGCGGCTGCAGGGACATTGCCACGGCGAGGTCCCTACCATGGCGCCTCCAGGCTACACCACCCAAGTACATTAACCTGAGGACCGCTAAAAGCTCGATGTGCTGCATGTTGAAGGGTAACTTTCAGACTCACTGCCCACCCACCCCCCAGACTCACTGCCCAAACAACCCCTCCCCGGGAGCTAGGACCCAGGACCCACCACACGTAGTCCAGAAGGGCCTTATATCCGGACGTGTAGTTGGTGTACGGCGTCGCCAAGTCGTCAGCGCTGCGCAGTACGAACGGCGAGGTGATGTCGATGCCCGTAACGGCGATAGGTGAATGCGGCGCGGCGGCAGCGCTATCGAATGCATGGCCGTCGGCCGCGAACAACGAGCTCAGGGATGCCGATGCCGACGCCGTGTCCACGGCTGTGGTGGGGGACGCAGCATGAGGCACGGCTGAACCATTGCCAGGTACGGCAGCAGGGCTGGCCGGCGTCGCTTGTTCCTCCACCGCTGCAGCAGGTTTGGCAGCTGCTACCGCTGCTGCGGCGGCAGCGATCTGGGCCGTACCCTGGGCCATGGCTTCCGCATCCTCCTCACCCTGCACCACCACCAGCACCACCACCAGCACCAGCACCACCAAGTTGGCGTGCTTTTGAATTACCACGGCAGCCACCCCCCTGAAGGGCCATGGGCCCGTCAGTTCCCCTCCATCCCCCCTGTCCCTCACCAGTTCTGGACCTAAATCTCCTCAGAGGCAGCTGTGCCCCTCCCCGAACATTAAGTGGTGGAAAGGCCCCTGGAGTAGTAGTTGGCATCACACGAAGCTACGCGGCCTGGGGACTGGGGCCCATTCGTTTCCAGCCCCATCTTGCCGTGTGCTCCGCACATCCCCCCTCCTACCCCCCTCCTCACCATGCCCCATTTGAAGGCGGCGCCCTGCACCCAGTCCCAGTAGTCGGCGGGCAGCTTTCCCCGACGTAGCAGCTCGATGACACCTGGACAGAGCAGAGCGCGGGGGAGCTTTTCAGGGCCTCCACACGCTAGGGCTATTCCCTGCTGGTTGCCTCACACCCATAAAAGCCACACGACTGCGCGCTAAAGGGGCCCACCAAGCCCTAAACCAAGGCCACACAGCTCCCTAATGCGTTTGGTCTCCCCCGTCTGCCCTTTCCAGGAACACACATCCCGCCCTCATGCACACGCACATACACAGACACACACAGACACACACCACCTCTGCTTCCTGCATCCCCTCCCTCCCAACCTTCACTTGATTCGTGGTTCGCCTTTCCCTCCCAACCTCCCTCCCTCCTGCATCCCAAGAGCCCGACCACCTCACCCGGGATGCCGTCATTAAGGTCGCTGTTCAAGTCGCCCACGAAGAGTACCGTGGGTCGGCGGGGCCCCAGCGCCCCCGCCAGCTCCGGGTCGGCGGCACATCGCTCCAGAAAGGCCGCCACCTCCTCCAGGATGGCGGCGGTGTGCATGGTGCGGATGTGGGGGGCGTACGGGTGGAAGAACAGATGTGTGTTCACCACACACAGACAGCCACCGCCACCTCCACCACCCGTGGCGCCGTGCCCCTGCCCCTCCAGTGGAGCTAGAAGCGTCGCCTGCGCGATGGTGGTGACCTGTTGAAGCGCCGCCGTGAGCTCCGGGCTGGCGGCCAGCAGCGGCTCGAACTGTGCGTGCAGGGGTGGCAGGGGGCGCGCAAAGGCCTCCCGCAGGCGGATGTCCTTGTGGGCCAGGGCGGTGAAGCGGCACGTGCGCCAGAAGGTGGCGCTGCCCTCCCGCACCCGGCCCTGCTTGTTGGTGTAGTGTCCGGAGTAACCTGCACAGCCGACCGCCACGCAGGGAGGCGACCACCGGGGTGTTGCGGACGGCGGAAAGGCGCACGGAGTGGGCTGGTGTGGTGCTGGGGAGCAGGGGGAGGCGCTGGTTTGAAATGGCGGCCTGGGACTCGGCATGGTCTGGATCTCTTTTGGAGTTAGCTAGAAATGGTGCTTATGTTTTGTAGACGTGGGGAAGCGGGATGAGTTGTTACGACGAAGCACAGATGATAGGTAGGTAGGGGGGATTAGGGGACGTCTGAATTGCCGGTGCTCCTTCCCCACCTCCTCAACAACACCCCGCCTGCTGGGGCTTTATCTCTTTCCCCGAATCAAGAAACCCGGATCCGGATTCAAATCCCGGAACCAGGTATGCGTACGCGGTATGTGCCCTTGTGACCAGCAGTCGTTACTAATCCCCTGCCACCCTAACCCCCGCAGCCCCTGGGACTCTACCTCCCTTTCCCCCCTCCGCCCTTCCGCTCCCCCATCCCCCTGTCCACTCCCCCACCTTGCAGCCCCAGATGCAGCGTGAAGAAGTCCGTGAAGGCCCTCTCGTCCACCTCCTGCAGACAAATCACATCCGCCCGGTACCCCAGCAGCTCGCGGAGCACCAGCGGACGGCGGTAGCCGGGGTCTAGACACCTGGGAGGACGGGACGACGGCGGCGGACGGGGAGGAGGAGGGGGGAGGAGGGGGGAGGAGGGGGGAGGAGGAGGGAGGAGGAGTGCGGCGGACGGGGAGGAGGGGATTTTACAGCACCAGGCGGACTCGGACATGTGACCCAAACCGGGAGGAAAATCGGGGCGCGATAATCAGTATTGGAACACCATATCCAAGAAACTTTTTGCCAGGCTCAGAGCAAGTTGCTCGCACCAGCACCAGCACCACCAGCAGCAGCACCGAGGGAACTCACTCAGGGGGGCAGTAGTTGAAGAGGACGTTCTGCGCGTACGTGGAGCCCGCGTACTGGTCGGCCAGGATATTGTACGACAGGATCCGGAACCCGGGCGGCTGTACGGCAGTGGGCGTGTGAATGCAGCGGATGGTCGCGGAGCAGTTCTGGGATGCATGTTGCACGGGGCCTATGCACCCGGGGGCCAGGGGTGAGCGGCGGCGGGGGGGGAGTAGGTCGGACTGGCGGGGTTGTAGTAAGCGGGTGGGGGGGAGGCCTTAGCAGAGTACTGGAGAACTGATGCAGGTGGGGAAGGGGAGCTTTGGTTTGGTATTGATTGATGGATTGTTACGGAGTGGGGAGGCTTCTGGGTCGATTGCACACATGGCTTGGTGTAACCTGGCTCGACGTACAAATGAGCCGGTAGGAGCCGAGTAGCTGTGCTTGTGAAGTCCAATTTGAAGCCATCGCCCTATCGCCCGATCTAACCCTTGCCACCTCGCAGCGCTATCCTGCTACGCTCCAAATGAATCCCCCTTCTCCTTTCCCCTGCGGTTCGGCAATTATTATTATTATTATTATTATTATTATTATTATTATTATTATTATTATTATATTGTTATTATCATTATTATTATTACGATTTGGGGCTGAGTTTCCAGAGTCACCTTGGGCAGTTGTGCCATGGCATTTTGGTGCTGCAGTTGGTGGTTCGCTTCTTTCTTCTTGCATCATTCCATGATCTTCCCCTTCGGATGACCCCTCTGGCCCCCTGGGCTCCGGGGGGATGTGTGTGTGTGTGTGGTGGTGGGGGAAGACGAACCACGTGTGTGTGTGTGGGGGGGAATGATGATGATGATGATGAGCTGCTGCAACCCACCCGTCACGCAGGAAACCGTCTCCCCCAGCCACAGCTCCATCTCGCTGCTGTCGACCACATCCTCCGCACCGACCACAGCCCCGTCGGAGACCGGGGCAGTAGCCATCTCCAAGTCCGGTCCCCCAGCCATCCCGTCATTGCCATCGCCCGGCTGCCGCTGCTCCTGCTGCTGCTGCTTGTGGTGTTGACACCTCCTCCGGCGGCTACGAAAGGCCGCCGGTGTACACTCCACCCTAAGTACACTGCCCTTATCCGCCGCTGTGGGTGTGTAGTACTGCGTGCTACAGCCCAGGTCAACCCAGCCGTCGCTACTGCCGCCAGGCCGCTGGGCACTCCAGCGCCACTTACAAGCGCTTGCGTCCGAGTACGACAGCTGTAGCACAGCGTGGTAGAATATAATCGAGGTGGGCAGGGCAGGGGAGGCGGTTTGTTGTGCCCTGTGTGCTTTTGCTGGGCGGAGAAAGAGCGAGGGAGGGATGTGCAGGTTTCGATACCGTCGTCGCGCCACCCACCCCCCCATAACCCTCCCGTGCCCCCACCGGTCAGTGGCGCCCAGCTCAGCCTGCTCACGACCCCAACATGCGACCCCCAAGAGGTGGTTGTCGGATATAACCCGAATAATTATAAACCAAGCAGCTGCCAACAGCCCTGCCGGCCCGTCACAGATACATTCCTTTCCGCTACCCGTCCTCCCTTTCCCTCTCTCCTTTCACTCTCACCGATACGGCGGCCGCAGTGGAGTACCCCACCATAGCTACACGGTCGATGGAGAGCTGCACAGGAGGCATACACACAGAAACAGACATACATGCAGGCAGACAGAGCGAGCTGGGTAAAGTGGTTATGCGGATTAAATGCCAATGTCCACACAAGCCAAATTGAGCCGTAAGAAGCTAGCAGGACTTGGGAGGTGCAGGCAGGGGAGCTGTGTACCGGGGCAGGCTCAGCCTTGGTCCGCTAGCCCGCTGCGCAGTAACAGATTAGTAGCGGAGTTACATCGCACCTCTCGGCTTTGATCGCAGCTCTCACACTTCCTTACGCACTTACAGGTGCCCACACGCACCCCCGCACCTTGTCCACTGTGGGCGGGTTTACCTCCACCACGAACCTCTCCCCCGCCACCTCCAGCAATGCAGCCCGCAGCCAGGCCACACCGTTGGGGAGGGTGCGGTCCAGAGGACTGAGCGGCCGGCGGATGTGGGGGAAGCCGGGGGAGGGATTGGGCATGCGTGGGGAGAGGAGAGGAGAGGGGTAGGTAGGGAATAGGGAGAGCAAGGAAGGAGGGCCCTGAGGACACACACCGAAAAGGATAGAATAATAGCGAGGGGGATATCCCACGGAAATGCTCCCGCGTGTATAGGCACTCGAAATGTCATCGGCTTTCCGAGCGGCCCAACTGCGCTGCTACACCATCTCCATGGTTGTAATTGTGGTGGTTGTGATGATGGAGCCATCGAGATCTCCCCTGGGGATGAATCAGCTGGGAGACGTCAATACACACACACACGACAGTGTCCCCAGCCCCACACCAGCAACCCCCCCGCCCACCGTGTCCCCTCCGGATCCTCGTACAGCACCGCCCCCACTCCGGGGGCGCCCTCGTCCAGGGAGGTGTCAGCGGAGGGGCCCGGGGGCTTCTTGCGCTTCTCCTTCTCTGCAGGGGAGGGAGGGAGCGGAAGGGGGGAGCGGGCGGAGGTGAAGGGGTGTCCTGGCGGGCTGCCCTGTACCGTTTCCACCCTCACTGGCCGGCTCTCCCCGCGGAGCCCCAACCCCCCCACTGCTCCTCCGCCCTGTGAGGCCAACCGCCAGGCACCTAAGCCTAAAGACCACCCGTCACCCGGGGCCCCCCCCAGGGCCTGAGCGGCTCTTACTGGATGGCTTGGCCGTGAGGTTCTTAGCGAGGCGGGTCAGGGCCTTATCCAGGGGCTCGTCGGTGGGCCTGAGTGGTGCGATGGGTTGGGTTGCGAGGCGGGGATGGTGTGGGGCGGGGCGGGATGGTCACAGACCGCGTGTGTATTGTGTGTTTGGATGATCTGAGCAGTGTGTGCGTAATGTGTGTGTGTGAGTGTGTCGGGGGGGGTGTTGGAGCTGAGGAGAGGACTGTGACTACCCTGCCGGGTGGGAGCTGCACGACGCGATTTGCTCCGTGTGCGTCCGCTGCGATCGCAATTACGTAGTACCTCGGGGCATGCTTAGAGCGCGCGTGTGTGCGTGTGTGCGTGTGTCACACCTTAGTTGTCACTAGGTTTGCCATAGTTACTCTCCGAAGGTGTAACGGGCTCGCACCTCATACGAGCCCTGAGGGGGACCAAGGGCCAGTCTTGGGCGTCTGTGTATGTATGTATGTATGTATGTGTGTTTGGGCGCATGGGTGCGTCTATGCCGTACGTGCATGCGCTTGATGCCACAGAGGCTGGCGGAGCCCCGGGCGTGACGCGGAGAGGGGGACCCCTCCACTGCGCTGCCGCAAGGAAGCCGGTTTGATTCCGCCGGCTCTGTTCCCCCCTCATCCGCCTAAGCGTTCTTCCCATGCACCAGAATGCGTCCCAGCGCGTGCGGCAGCACTTGCCATTGGGATGACGGCGACAGAGGGTTTTTGCACCACTTCAGATTTCCCCCCTCCTCCTCGCCAATCTGCTCTGTGTGTCCTTCTCTCCTTCTCCCTACCCAGCGCCAGCAAAAAATGTCCCACCTCCCTCCTGCTCCCCTCATGACGCTCTAGGGGGGGAATGTCCACTAGGGGGTTTCGGGGGTTCCTTCGCGTGTACGGCCACGAAAAAGATCTCCCCCTCCCTACACACGCTACAAATCCGAACGGCCGCAAAGTGTCCAGCTCGCCCGTTTCCCTTGCCTGTTCAGGTTACATGTCTTAGGTCCGATGCTGACCGTCACCACCAGCGTATCCCCCCCCGGGGGTGCCCGGACGAAGGCCTGGTCCGGGGTTTCGGAGTGGGTCGGGTAGGTGGGAATTGTATGATGGAAGAGGCGAAGGGCCAGCTGCTGACGTGGGTGGTTGGGCGGGTGGGTGTGAAGGTGGAAGTGTTTACACGTGCCCAGGGTGCAAGGCGGAATGTGTTGATGTGAGTCAGCGCCGTACGCAGGGGTACGAGTGACCCAGATCAGACTTGCAAAGGGAGTATGTGTGTTGGCTTTGGGTTGGGAGTTGGATTAGCTGGACCGGCATACGCAAGTTTGTTGTGGAATTGGCACGAACAAGCCGACGAAGTGAGTTAGGGTGAGGTACAGGACTAGGAGGCGCACCTATACCTATGCTGTGGAGTGATGCTGTTGCTACTGTTGTTGTCTGAGCTGTGGTTTCTCCGTGTCGTACCTTGGGTAGCGCGACAACAGCCTCGCTAGCAGACTCCATTGCTGCTTCTGCCGGGGGTGCGTCGACTTGCGCAAGTATAGCACTATTCTTGCCTTTCAGCCGAGCACCGCTGCTGCTACCTCGAGAGCTACTGGTGCTGCCAGGGCCTCCGATGCGGCCGGGACTGCAGCTGCTTATGCTCAAGCTGATACGTACGCCTTTAACACTACAAGCGTGGATATTCCTTGAAATGGCACTATGGGACCGCACGGAAGCTCTGTACGGCGCAGCGGGCCCTCGGCTGCGACCTGTCGCCGCTTCCGCTCCGGAACCCACGGCTGCTGATGTAACACGCGGCGGGATCCTGCTGACTCGTAGCGCTACTGCTGTTAGGCGATGTAACGGCTGATGAAATGCGTGGAAGTGGAAAATAGCGTGCATACAGAATGGCCGGTTCACCCTCACTCGGGTGTCCACGAATAATAGACAGCGTTAATGATATACGCTGATAAATTACATAAATATAAGGGTTAGACAGATGAATTTGAGAACGTCGGATAAGTATGAGCCCTGCACTCAAATCCTGATATGTGACGGCTTAGCAAGGGCGATCTGGGGTCGCATACATCAAAATCATACGCGCATAATGGAAGACCAACCGATATGCAGAATGACTAAGTGGTTTACGCTACTTTTTTACCTGTCATCTAGCGTACGGCGAGGTACGACCTGCTTAATGGTGACGGCCCCAAATACGCGGGGCAGGTTAATGTGCTCCTTACACCCGCGCTGAAGTGGTCAGCTATTTATAATAGCTAATTTTGTTATTAATTCCTACCTTCCAAAACATCTTTGCCGATAGCGCGGCCTTTTGTCAATCACGCGCGATGGTGACCGTGCCCGCAGTTGTGACCAAGACCGTTGATCGGCTGACGGCCGAATTTGACAAGCTCAGCACTACCCAAAAGTATGCAGTAGGTGTTGCAGGAGGCGTGGCATCGCTGTACCTGGTTGGGTCTCTGCTCTACAAGGGCAACGACAAGTCAAAGCCATCAACGTTTGAGCTGACCGGTGGCTCTATTGAGGCATCAAAGGTCAAGGAGGAGTTCGATGCGTACGCGGATAGTTATGGGAAGAACGCCGGCGAAGGCATTGTTGATCGTTCGAAAACCGTTCACCTGGTCGACATCTTTTACAGCCTGGTCACCGACATCTATGAGTGGGGCTGGGGTCAGTCATTCCACTTTTCCCCCAAGCTGCCGAATAAGGACTTGCGCGCTTCGGAGGCCGCGCATGAGGCGCGCATCGCCGCGCTCCTCCGTCTCAAGCCGGGCATGAAGGCCTTAGACTGCGGCTGTGGCGTTGGCGGTCCCATGCGCACTGTGGCCTCTGTCAGCGGTGCGCACGTGACCGGCATCACCATTAACCAATACCAGGTTGACCGCGCCAAGCACCACAACGCGAAGGTGCGCCGCGGGCACAGAAAATGTAACGCCAACATAAGGCGCCGCCATCTCATCGATGTCCACCATTTCCAAGCCACTGAGCCCTGCAAATTTTCATTGTTCCTTTACAGCAAGGAGTTGCGCCGCTGACCAATGTCGTCCGAGGCGACTTCCTCAACATGCCGTTTAAGGATTGTACTTTCGACGGCGCCTACGCCATCGAGGCCACCTGCCACGCTCCTAAGGTATCGAACGCATTCTTATAGCATACCACGCAAGATTACCTGTGTCCGCGTTCTCGATTTAAGCGCCTCTAGTTTTTGTTATTTACCCGTTAACCTCTTATCAAACCTTTCAGCTCGCAAAATACCTTGCCGTTATTTGTTGTTTCTCATATTCATTTTCTCTCGCGCAACAAATTTGCAGCTGGAGGGTGTTTACGGCGAGATTTTCCGAGTCCTGAAGCCAGGTTGCTACTTTGTGTCGTACGAGTGGGTATCGACGCATAAGTACGACCCCAAGAACCCCGAGCACGTGCGCATCATTGACGAGATCAACTTCGGCAATGGTCTGCCGGTGAGTCACGCGGTGCCGCGGGCACCCGGATGCATCACGTCCGTCTAAGCATAAGCAGTGCTAATCTGGGCATACGGAGCTAACTTGACAGCATCTACAACTCGCGCAATCTCTCAGCTCGTCTTAAGGTCACTACTGCTTGCACGAGGTGATAGGTGCTTATGGATAACGACAAGGAAAAGAGCCATCAGCATTTTTTACGTTGCGTCCTACACTCCTGCTGACCTCCGTGTTTTCTATATCCACTGCGCCCGCCCAATCGGCTTTCCTTGTACAGGAAATGCGCACTTGGAAGGAGGCAGAGGACGCGGGCAAGAACGTCGGATTCGAGCTGGTGATGTCTCTGGACCTGGCTACCGCGTCAATCGTGTCGGGACCATGGTGCGTTATAGATTGGGCTGGGCCAGCTTTTCTTAACTGGCTGGTCGGAAATGGCTGCGGGTTAGTGGGCTTCCGGGATGCCGGACGGTTTTCCACCGTGCTGTTTCGTTTCCTTGTTCCTGCTTTTTTGCTGTCCTGCTTTTCCGTTACTGTGGTACATGACGTCCACCGCGTCCACCGTACACCGCCGGGGTTCCCTTGCCGGCCCCGGCCCCGGTCGGTTGGTCCGTAGGGAGGACGGGAGCTCCCCGGGCGGAGCTCACCGTGGCAAAAGCACTGCCTGGTGCGCGGGAAGCGGCAGAGCGCTCCCCGTGGCGGGTGGCTGGGAGGGCCCTGGCCCCTGTTATGGGCTGGGCTATGTTTGAATGGGGCCTGGGTGTCGAGGTGTCGTTGCTTTATTATGCACTGAGGAGTATGCTCGGCGGCTATGACCCTTCCTTAAGTCAACAGCGGATTGAGTTATGCTACCCTTGACGGGCTGCTGCCTCGTTGCATGCCTTGTGTGCTCGTACAGGTACGAGCGCTTGCGCATGGGCAAGTACACTCACGCGATCAACCACGCGCTGGTCACCGCTGTCGACGCTGTTGGCATGGCCCCTAAGGTAAGTGCTGCATAAGCGGATGTTTATGGTCCATGTGGTTGAGGTGGTGCTTGTTTCCGAGTGCCCTTTTTCGTTCCAAATCAATTGTATGTGTCCGGCGGGTGCTAGCTCTTTCCTTTTGTGTGCAGGTATGCTGGACGGTCTCCATGATGTAGTCTTACTGGATCCCTGCATGTGGTTGCAGACTTGTTTTTTTTACCTAAATGTTTTCCTCTCACCTCCAGGGCCTCAAGGAGGTGCACCACATGCTGGTCGAGGTGGCGAAGAGCCTCATCAAGGGCGGCGAGACCGGCGTCTTCACGCCCATGCACCTGCTGCTGTTCCAGAAGCCGGAGGCCACTGCATCTGCCTAGGTGCAGTCGACCGCTGGTCGTAGTCGAGAGGTCGGGAACGGATAGGACAACCTAAGCTGCTGTCCAGCGCTGCTCTCACGATCGACTGCATGGAGGTTTGAAACTAGGAACACAGCCATAGGTGGAATGGTAACAACGGAATGCGAGATAGGGGTATGAGAGAGGAGCGAGGGGTGAATAAGTAACGAGGCAAGAGAAGTGGAGGTACTGCACCCTAGTGTAAAAAACGTGCTACAGTCGGTTGGCGTGGAGGCAGCAAATTCGCATCTCTGGCGAAAAGAATGAAGTGGGGCCCGGTATTTTCCCACAGCTGAAGGCGTGTTACTTTGGAGGACTGGCTGTGAGATGAGAGCTGAGGTAACAGCTATGCTTTTTGCTGCTGTTCAGGTGCTGTGGAGTGAAATTGGCTAGTTCTTATCTAACCTAGTCTAAAGGGGTGTTGGTTGGGTGTGAAGTTGTAACTCGGGCGGCGTGTGGTGTTAAGAGGCGTTGATAAATTTTCACAAAGTGATGCTGTTGCTGTTCAATCTTTTCTGGGAGTTGGTTCCTGCATCTTGATATGAATTCGGTATGTTGTTGGATGGCCGGTACGGGTTCACGCTGCACGTTCGTTTGCCCGGCCTAACCAGGGCCACTGGGCGGTCGTCACAGCGTGTGGCTTAGTAGCGGCGCGATTTTGACTTCCCTGACAGTTTTGGTGACGACAAGAGTTCACTTGCGACTTTTGTCGTTTACTCCGTGTAGCGTGAGAGACGCTGCGACATAACGACTGCAAGTTTGGCATGGTTCCGAGTCGATATTCTTAGCCCTCCGCCTGCTCGTGCTGCGTGCGTTTGTTGTACTCACTACTTGCAGCTGCTATTTTTCTCCAGCTGACGTAGGATTTACGGTCGCTATGCTAGCTAGATGGCTTTTGCGGTGTGAATCTCATTCTGCCCGGAGTTTTGACGAATGCGCGGACGCCCAACTAGAGCTATTGGCAGTCCTGAATGGAGTCTCGTGTGCATAAGCGCACCGCGAATGCCGCGGGAAGAAGCATCATATGCAGTTATGAGGTGAGAGGATGAGAGCGCGGAAAGGGTTGACGTTGTGCCCCAGGCCACTTGTGTCCGCTGCAGTGACTGATCGCCGTTTGCTGTGCGGAATCGTCTGCAGAAAGAGGGGCGCTGTGGATGGTGACCAGAACATGTAATGGTTGATTCAGGACAAGTCTTGTGGCCATGTGTCGTTGGCTACGGTATGGATCTGGCCATCGCAACTGTTTCAGGCAAAATTTGATCAAAATGTACGTCCAAGCTGGAGGAGGTGGGCTGGGGAGCGTACAAGGCGTGAAGGGCCCTGGGCGGGGGCGGGGCGAGGGTGAATTGTAGTACGAAGTATATAGTGCAGATCAGCTGTACATGATCTTGCAGTGTCAATATTGTTCACTGCTGCTGCTGCTGCGGGCGGGGGGCGTTTAAGGGGGTAAGAGGGGAGTCAAGGCGGGTGAAGGGACTTGGAGCGGGGTACCGGAGGCACGAAACTGTGGATGTTGGGTTTTTCCCCCCTCTTCCCCCCCCCCCGGGAGGAAGACATCCCAGGGTCGCCGAGACATGGGAGTGGTCTTGTTAAGGTCGTTGTGACGGTTAACCGGTACGGGACATTTGCGGTTGTGGCAGTTGGTGCGGATCACGGACTACTGGGCGAGTCTCAACTAATGTTACAAGTGTGAAACGAACTGTTCGCGATCCTTGCACCTGTCCACTCGCGGGACTCTTTCCAAACGGCATCCAACCAAACACGCCAGGTGCACGCAAAGGCCTAGTCGCCTACACCTCTAACTCCGCAAGGGGCCAACATGACAGGTCACTCAAATTCAGCTCCTCTGCTTTCCTCCTATCGGCGGACAGGGCGCCGGCTCATTAAGTTTCAATACATATGGAAACCTGCATGGGTACTCCTGAACAATACGTGAGCACCTATCCTCCTTTTCCTTGAATTCCGCCACAAGCACCAACAGCAGCAACAACAAAACAATGGTACACGTTCGCTGGCACAGCGTGCCCGGCAAAACGCCTAGTATGGTAACACGCGGCGCTGTCGCCATTTCGTCCTCGGCAAAGGGACAGCGCACCTAATACCTGCACCACTAGCACTTTTTGGGTGCCCGTAAGGACTTGAGAAGGCCTGTGGAGGATTCCCCGCTCACCGCCGCACGCGCGCTCAAGCGTACATTCATCTTACATTTGAGGTCGTACTGCTCGTAGCACAACGGGCTGGCCACCGTACTCGTGGCCAATCGCTGCTGCTTCAAGACTTGAACCGTACCGGCCATCGCCGCCACTTTGGCCTGGTCCCGCTGTTGGTTGTGACGGGGTTGAAAGGCGCGTGGACAGGGAAGAAAGGGGGCCGCGGTGGCAGGGTTAGGAAACGAAACAGCATTCCGCTGACTTGGTAGTGTGTTATGTGATCCAAAGCCCTTATAGCTCTGTTGGATTACGCCACACACTAGCGCTAAGGACTTCCGAACACCAACAGATAAGGCAACCACAAGCGGCGCGCTCGCATTAAAAATTGCCGGAGCCTACAACACAACAACTTGCATGCAAACAGCGCCAGGCTTACCATGGCACGTGGTACGATGGTTGCCTTCGCCAGCTGAGTTTGCTCCACAAGCGCTGAGAGCTGCGGTACCTGGAGCGGCGATGCCTGCAGCCGCCCTACCTGCGCATCAAGCACCTGGTGTGCCGGACCCACATCGCCACCCTCGGCCTCCACCGCCGCACGCTGTGCCGCCTCAATCGCATCCAGCGTCTCGAAGCGAGCAGCCGTTACGAACACCAGCTCCGCCGGCAGCTGTCCCGCGGGTCGCTGCTCCGCGGTACGGTGCACACGCAGCGTTGCCGAGCGCTCGACGCGGCGGCCGGTGGCGACGTCGGTGTACTGCAAATCCACCACCACCAACTCCAATTCCGATCGCTCTACCGAGGGCTGTCCCTGCTGCTGGCCTTGCGGTTCCGGAGCGCTCGCCGCCACCGGGCCGATGTTGAGCACCAGGAGGCACTCGCGGGTTTCCTCGGCGAACATATCGTTAAAGATGGCGCCGGTGGGAACTGCCGCGTCAGAGCCATCAGCACCCGCGCCCGCACCGCCGCTGCGGCCAGGGAGCCGGTTGCGACTGCGCAGCCAGTTTGTGCTCGTGGTGCTGGTGATCGTCGCAGCTGAGGTGGTGGCTGAGGCGGCTCCCAGGACTCTGCCGCCCGAGCGGAAGGCCGCCAGGGTGGCTCCGGACCGGGGCCGCACCTCCACGCGGACGTCTTTGGCTACCACCGCCAACAAGCCGCCCAGGGCTGCACGGCCGTGGATAAGGAGGGCGGGTGAGAGGAGATCAGGCACGTCTAGGGAGAAATGCATCGATTATCACGTTTCCAAAGGTTCAGGTGGTGGTGCTGGGAGTCCAAGGTATTTATTTCCAAGTGAGTGACGAGCCAATGAAGACCCAGAACAGGAAGTGGGCATGCCCACCCAAGTGCGGGGTGCTGGGTAACCATGACTGCCCTCCCGACCACACACCCTGGCAACGGTAACAACAACGGTAACAACAACGGTAACGACAACCATCTCACCGTCTCCGAAACCGCAAGCGATGTCCTCCTCACAGCTGATGTAATAGTACACGCCGCTCTGCGCCTCCGCTACCTGCTGCAGCAGCTCTACGCTGTGACCGTTGCCAAAGCCAAACGTGTGTACCGTCACGTGTTGTCCCGAGGGGGCTTGCGCCGCCTGAAGACCCTCGATAATGCTGGCAGGGTTAGAGGGTCCTGCAGGTGGGTTTCGGAGCGCGGAAAGAAGAGGTTGTCCATGGCTCTGTGGTCGATGGCAAGGAGGCTACGGGTCGAGGAGGGCATAGGGTACTGTGCCACTCACGATCATGATCACGAGGTTGGGTCCTACTTCTCTTGTCTCTTGTCTTGTTTTCGTTCCTGCCTGTCCCCTCCCCCGGTGCTCAGCTCATATCGTACGGGCGAACGCTACAACAGCGCAACTCACCGTCCGTTGCTTGACCGTCGGTGAACAGGAAGCAGCTGTGCACCAGGCTCAAGGACGAAGGCGACGATGAATCCGACGCGCCGCCGCTGGCCCCGTTGCCGCCGCCCAGATCCCTTTCCGCCGCCATCTGTTGCCGTAAACCCGCCACCAGTCCGTCGTACAACGCCGTACTGCCGCCGGCAACCAATTCCTCCACAACAGCGTGCGCCAGCGTGCGGGACGCGGGGGTCATCCTCAGCAGGGGCAGATCCTCTCTGACGTCGTGCGCGTAGCTGATAAGGCCCAAGAAGTCGTCCGACGTGAGCTGGTCGATGAGGAAGTGGCAGGTCTCCCGAACTAGGCGTATGGGGCCGCCGCTCATGCTGCCGGAGCGGTCCAGTACGCAGGTGAGGGCCACGCGGGCTCGCTCGGGCACATCGGCGATCGCCTGAGGACGGCAAGGCCAGTGGCAAGGGCAAGGGGAGGATGAAGAAAAGACAGTAGTGTAAGCCTGTACGGTAAAGCGGCCTGCGACAACAGGAACACCAGGGGTCTTGCCATCCACAGGGAAGCTGGGAGCTACTCGTCGACAAATGGGAGGGAGCTATTCGTTCTGCGGCGTCGTTGGCATGAACCCGTGGATGGGTACTAGTACAGCAGCTAGTTAGGTGGATGAAGCATGGCGATAAGGTGGCTGGCAGGGACATGGCGATCGGACAATGGCGCAGGCGGCCGAGATACACGAATGCCACCACAGGGTAGGGGTCACTGCTGCCGTACTGTGGCGCTGCTGTTGACACCTGCTCGCTTCGATTCCAGTACTGCAATTGAGGGCCCTCGAGGGGCCCCATGTCCTGATGCATCGCACCGTCATATCGCTCCGAAACCGGTTTCGGCGGACTGCCTCAATTCTCAGACCACAGGCAGACAACGGAACCCAAATCCCAATCACCCGCACCGTACCTTTATGCTGACCACCGCCCGCACGGCCTCCGCCTCCAATCCGTACTGATCGTACTCGGGTACGACAGATATGCTAAGCACATCGACCTCCTCAGCCGCAGTCGCCGCCCCGACAGCGGCAGGTGCAGCGCCAGGTGCAGCGCCAGGTGCAGCGGCAGGTGCAGCGCCAGGTGCAGCGCCAGGGGTGAGCCCACTGTCTACATCTTTTGGCTGCGGACTCTCCAAGGCGGTCTGTGGGACCTTGGATTCGGCGCTGCCGTTCCCTTCAACCCCATTGCTCTCCCGTCCCACTGCACTTGCGGGCGCGGCGCGCACAGCCTTCTCTAATGCTTGCAGCTTGGACTGTAGCTCGGATGGCGAGGGAATGTTGGAGACTGGGGAGGTGGAAGCCGAGGAGTCGGCTCCGGTGTCTGATGCGGCAGCGGCAGCGGCAGCGGCAGCGGCAGGCTGAAACAGGGCCGCGAGCTCCGGGAGGTTGGCGGCGGCGTCAAGAAGCTCGTGGCGCCGAGGCACCGGCAGCAGCCCCGCCTGCAGGTGGCATGTGAGGGGTTCGATGGAGGCGATGATGTGGAGGTGATGGGCAGCCGTGGTGGGAGCGGGACGGGAGCTCTCTTCTACTGTCCGTATGGAGCCGCGGACCGTCTGCATCATCGCAATTCGTGAACATCTACCCGGAACAAGAAGGTTCTTCCCCTCCACTCTTTGCCTGTGGACTCTCTGGGAGCTTCTGGTGATCGAACTACATGATAGACTGATTGACACGGCAACCATCCCCTTACCTGTGCAAGGAGTGCGCGGGTGGCACGGATCCGGTTCATCTCAGTGGGCTCTCCTTCCTGAAGCAGGGCCTGCACTTGACGCATGGAGGCGCGGGCGGGCGGAGGGGTGACGGGCCGCGGCTGCTGAAAGGCCCCCGGGGATGGCGGAGGTTTGGGAACAGCTCCATCAGGCGTCAAGCTCGTGTTGGACGATCTGGATCCGATCCGAAAAAGCGACAGAATCGCCTTCATAGCTAAGAACTCTGGAAGGTTGATTCGCTCGAGGTCCTGGAAGTCTAGGACGAGATGGGTGGCGATGAAATGAGGCGGGACTCGTAGCCTTGGTGAGATAGGTGACAAGCTCCCTGTAGGGCGTTACCAACGAGGTAGTCGATACGAATACCGGGACGTGGATGAGTTGCCAGTACAGGCACAGCCGTGTGCACGTGGGTTGCGGTGCGGCAGTTAATAGCTCAAGTCGGAAAATCGATAGAATTCCGTAATTAATTGCAAGCTGTAATTGCGTTTGCGCGGTCGCTTATGCAGCGGCGCTTGAGCCATCACGCTAATTGCACCTGCCCGATGCTAAGCCTCCGTAGATGGGCTAATTGGTGCACACACATTGTTACCGGAGTATCAATTTTGCATTGCAACCAGCAACCAGCAATCCGACAAGCACTGAGCAATCTGGCTCTTGTGGAGACTCTAGGTAAGGAGCTGGAAGCTGCAAGCATACCTCGGCAAGCTCGATAACTCCCGACGGTTGACCAAGGGTTGAGCTGAGCAATTAAAGCTTATCTGAGGGGAAGATTGGTACCGGATTGTGGTATGGGCCGCGGGAGTGCCGAAAGCTGCGAAGTTGCAGTGTGCGAACAAAAAGCCTGGCTCACCCGGTATAGCACCCTTGGTCCTAACCTCTATCTCTCTATTATTAAAAATTATTAAATTGGTTGTATTGTGTATTGTCGAAGTGGATTACACTTATTGAGCTCTCACGATTCACCTGCTAGACACACAACTTTTGATAATGTAAAATGACGTCGCAGCATGTAGGCAGGATTTTAATACCTGATGTAGAAGGTGCAGCTTCTCTTAGATACCTTCCAACGAACCCAGTTTCTTCCGGAGTTGGTTGGGCCTGACCGTTATGAGACGCAATGCGACGGAAACGTTAATCGGTAACTCAATGTGTCCGGCTTGGCGACTTTGCAAGGCTCTTGGATCGTGGATTTCTTGGGCCGTGGAGCACTGGAGCTTGCGACACAAATTCGTTTAAAACGTAACAAGGCAGAGAATTTGTCACTGAACAGATCATTCCCTTATCTTTGATGGCACAAATCTGAGCATCAAGCCTGCCCCGCCCCGCCCGAGATGCAACGAGCGCGTTTAGAGGTCATAGCCCGACCCCGACTGCCGACTCTTTGCGATTTCACTAGGCTGGAACCGTCCCTCTCCGCATAAGTACGAAAGCGGACACTATAAATACAAGTTTTGACGATTGTACTGTCCAGGCTGAAACGAAATCACGGTAGTTCGGCGTCCCCAAGTATTGCTCGCGGGCCTCCGCCTATATGGTTATTTTGAGATAATGGGATCATGGCTGCACGAAATGGAATCACCGCCCTTTGGATCTGCATTCTTAGACTGCCCAATTGGCTCAAAACCATCTGGTCCCACGACAATAAATCAGGCCAGCATGGAGGTCGAATGCATGCAGGTTCGTAAACATTTAGTTGTTCAACTAAGTGTGCAATCCGCCAAGGCCGTTCGGCACGCGATTCGGGACTTGCGCCCAGGCGCGATGCTAGTCGAGATGTGGCAGAGTATTTTCCTATATAAATTTATTTTTTGTTCCACGATTATTTGATTTGCATATGAGGCCTTTCAGAGCCCTTGGCGCCATAAGAGCGACGTGGCTCAGGTTTTCCTGGGGTAAGCGGCATCTACTCCCCGGTTTGGACCTGGCCAAGGCCCATGGTGGGCGTTGCTTGCTGCGTTAGCAAAGTGGGAAGCCCCAATGCTCCGGGTCATTGGAGTTGCCATACCCCTCGGGCGTTCGAAGGTACGCCGCCTGTCGTGATTGGGTTCCCTCTTCGTTGTCAAAAAGATAGCATCGACTAGCTGCAGGTCAGCGTGACCCCCTTGGCTGTGACTCGCCGGTCTGGGACGGTCAGTCAAACGCGGCACTACCCGACGTGGACTTGGTTCACCGGCACCATAAGGGGGATCTTGCTTATCGTTGCTAGTAGCGCCGGCATTTGGCAGGCAGGGCTTGGGCCGTTGGAGGTGTCGCCTGCTGGCCAGCCGCTTTCTGCTGCGCGTGCTGGAGATGCGGGCGCGGCCTGATGGGCCACATCCCACGTTCCCGTCCCACATCCTGCGTGCATTCTGCCGTGCACGCTCCGGCCGTTCTAGACCCCTGCTCCACAGCCATCCCACTAGAATGGCCGCAAAGGCGAGATGGGTGGGGGTAACTTTGCCTAGGACGTGACAGTCGCGCCCTCCACTGCGATGTTGTGTAACCCCCTAAGGTCTGCCAGACCACCAGAGCAGGTCCTCCCGGGTAAACGCCTCGGAGCACCGCCAGTCCGCGAGTGTGGCCTGATTGCCCGCTATCATTCATAGCAGCAAGCGCCTGCGTACTGAAATGGTCCATTGGTCCATGATCCTCAACCACCCATCACTCAAACCCATGAGGCGCATCGACGGCACCGAGTAATCTCCCCCCCTTCCACACACGCACACACACGCACACACACACACGACCCAAATCGCGTTTGTCCTCCGCTCATCCCCTCCACTCGACTCGCAAGACGTTGGGACACATGTCCCGCACAAGGACCCTTACAAGCCTATGATGCCGTCGCAGGTCGGCAGCGGTGCAGCCCACCAAGAGCTGCTTGGTATCCCTCATCAACCCTCCTCGTCCTCTCCCTTCCCCCCGCCGGCTCCACGTGTCACCCTTGCGCTCATTCCTCACACCCTCCTCTTCAACTCTTCAACTACGTCCGCTTCACGCCAGGAGCGCCTTGACTCCCGCCTCCGGGTCCCCTTGCTTCACAATGGACTCGCCCACCAAAATGGCACCACAGCCAGCCTGCACTCCAGCGGGGAGGGGAGCGGAAGGGGCGGGGTTTTGAAAAGGGAGAACCGGAGGGTCAGGAAAAGGAGCTAAGTAAGGGTTGAGGCAGGGGACGAGGCATGCAAGAGTTGAGGCCACGGCAAACGGAAAGCCGAGTTACATAAAGGACAAATCTGATCGTGGGTCACAAATCCCATGTCTTAGTCCGCACCCCGGCGTTAAGTCCCAAGCATGCGCGGTGGCAAACCTGTGTCCCTCCGGGCGCCGGGCCCGGGTACGTGTAAGGACTCACATTAGCGGCACCACCAGCAGCAGCACCACCACCACCAGCCGAGAGAGCGTTCCCATCGTTAGCCCTGCTCAGCCTTTCCCCCCCTAGGGAAACCTGGACACACTCAGCCAGCTCCGACATTTTGAAACCCAACAAACCCAACAAGAAAGGTGCCCATGCTTCCACGCACGGCCCTAAGCTCGATAATGCACGGCCCCCCCACGGCCTCCTCGCAGCAGAGGCCCGCGGCCAACAGCCGTGCCCACCTGTTTTACGAAGGCCACATCCTCCGGGGTGAAGATGCCGCTCTCCCCAACCATGACGATACCCCGATCCTTTACCTGCAGCAACAGGGGGGAGGAGGGTGGGTCGGGGGATGGGGGGAATGGAAGGCCAGGGGTACGGAACACACACTGCAGACTGGAGCGCGACTTCAAAACGCGGGGATCCGGCATGGGCGGTCGGGGGGTTATTGCTGTAGCTGTCAACCAGGAGGTTGACAGAGCCCTGAGGCGCAGTGCCAAACGGAGCTGGGCGCACAGAAGGAGGCGGGTAGAGGCTTATGAGTTGTACGCATTCGTGTGTATTTACACGGACAGACAGACAGACAGACAGACAGACAGACGTCGTATCCCAGACTGCCGTTTACCGGTAGCATGCTGCAGGGCACGTGCCATGTGCTCGTGCTCATACCCACCTAGAGCTGAACCACCAACGCCATCATTACCGCGCCAGAGGGGAGCGAAACCTTCAGCCCTGTGCTGCTCTCTTCGGCCCCCTTCTTGAGTCTTAGGGAGTCTCTAGGGGCTGCACGCCCCCATGGCACCCAGGACACACCGTCCCACGTCCCGGCTCCCCGTCCCGGCTCGTCCCCGTCTCAGCCGTCCGCGTCTGCAGCTCCAAGGTTCTCTGTCACCCCCCACCCCCCACCCCACACACACCGCGCTCCCCATCCCTCCGTTCCCCCAAGGGAAAACCTGTCACACACCCTCTGGCTTCCTCACCTGCTGCCCCCACTCGCTGTCCATGATCCGTTTGGTGGTGTTCAGATCCACCTGACAGACAGACAGACAGACACACCCGAAGAACACAGCCACAACCGCAGGCGCATTTCAACAGTGCGAGGGTGAGGGTGAGGGGAAAACACACGACAATATGGCACATGAAACAGGTGTCAACTATCCAGCTGGTTTCTGGCTCCTGGCCACGTCCATTCACAACCCAAAGAAGTGGCGCTAATTGCGGACGACGTACTGAGTTTTCCCGTACTGCTTACGGATTCCCGCCACAGACCAACAGGTCGCCATCCCAGCGCCCTAGGATTGCGCGGAAACATGCAAGGTATTGTGACATGATACGGTACGGCACACGGTACGGCACTGCACCGTACCTTGAACGTGCCAAGGTCCCTATTGTTAATGCCCAGCAGGTGGTTCTCGACTCCGGGTAGCTGCAGTACGCGGGCCAGCTCGCCCTCGGTGTGAACCTGGGGCCGTGTGTAGCGTGTACACACACACATAGGCGGAGCGGGTGGGGCGGAATCATATGCAAGAAAACCAAACGAGGGTGGGGTCGGGGATTTGGCGTGCCGCACTACAAACAAGATGAGCACAACATGGGCCAACTATGGATGCTAAGATACTCCCCCACCCCACCCCACACCCCATCCAACAAACGGCCACATGCCGATGCGGTCACAAACAGAGCGGACAGAGTTCAAGGTGGCAAGGGTCCGGGGCCCCTTTGGGGGGGACCGCGGAACGGACCGACTGGGAGCCGTAACGTGGTTCAACACAGACACTGAGATTGCTTTAGCATGCAACTAGCAAGGCCATTGCCTAATTAGTCCCCGCCCCGCCCCGGCGCCAGAGGGGCGTGTCTACCAGGGCGGCCCCTTCCGGCGCCCTGTCCGCAACGCCCGCACGCAGTACAGCCTGGGAGGGGTATCCCCGTCCTCCTGCGCGGGCCTGGGCCCGAGCGGCTTCCCTTGCCTTCCTTTTCCCCCCCTACACCCCCACTCCAGGTTCCCTCCCCACCCCCCACCTCTATGAGACAGGTCATCCCCAGGTTGCTCGCGGCCTTCATGAAATAGGCCAGGTCCGCGTTGGGAAGCACCGCAGCGATCAACAGAATGGCGTCCGCGCCGCTGCGGGTGTAGGGTGCGGGTGTAGGGTGCGGGTGTAGGGGCCGGGATGCGGGGAAGGATGCGGGTCCCTTGCGGAGGGGTGGCAGCTGCCGGTGGTAGGGGGTAGGGGTGTGTCCAGCTCAACGCTGCATGTAGCACAAAGCCTGTGTGGCGGATATGGTGGCCCCTGGCCATGTGACTCCAGGCCACAGAACCTTGTCCCCGCGACATATCGGATTTAAGCCCTCAGACCCTAGTCCGACAGCTGCTGAGCTGTGGTCGCCTGAGGGGAGGAGGCAGATGGACCCCCTCGGTGGCCAGTACCCGCCGTGAGGCTGAGGGACATGCGCTGCTGACACGGCACTCTACGACACGTCATGACGCGTCCTCAGCACGTCCTAACCCTCTACCCCTCCTCAATCATGCAATCCCGCAACAGCCCGCTGTCACACGCTGCCCTGGCGCCGGCGCTACCCTTGACACCCGTCACCCTACCCCTCGACGCCACCCACCATCGCCCTGGCGCTTCGCTCCGCACCTACCTAGCCCGGGCCTTATACACCTGGTACGCCTCCACAATGAACTCCTTGCACAGCAGGGGGCACTGAACACCCGCAGCACGAATGCGGGTCAGGTTCTGGAAGGAGCCCTGGAGCGGGAGAAGGGGGGAAAGAGTAAACACAGAGGAGTAATGGGGGGAAAAGGGGGGAGGGAGGGGAAAAGACGAACCAGGCGAGGGAGTGGAGGGACGGGAGAGCATCCACGAGGAGGAGGGGAGGGAAGGGGGTGCGGAGAAGGCAAGGCAAGTAGAGGGGAGGAAAGGGTATTGCAGGTTAGGGGATATATCGGTCGGCAGAAAAGGCGGGTTTCCAACCCAGGGTGGGGGAGACTCGGGAGGTAGGGAGCTTGGGAGGGTGGGACCCTCGCCATGCCTCCCCCGCCTACCACCTCCGTTACTTGCCACTCCTTAAGTTCCACGGCGTGAGATATAATTGCCTTGCTGCTTACAACGCCCCGCAGGACAGATGCCTCACCACACCTACCGGCCATATCTCCCCCTCCACCCTCCCGCTCCTGATCCCTGCGCTTGACCCTGAACTCGACACACCTGGTCTTCCCCGCCCGCCCGGCCCCCGGCCTTACCTGGAAAAACTTTGCGTCCGTGAGCACGGACAGACACGCGGCCCCGCCCCGCTCGTAGGCCTGGGCGATGCGCACCGGGTCGAAGTCGGGCTGGATGACTCCCTTAGAGGGGGAGGCCTTCTTCACCTCCGCAATGAGGCCAGGGCGGCCTGCGTATCCGGTTCGGGAGCAGATTCAGCGGGGCCCCTCTCAGCGTTGGCTTGAGACCTCTTCCCAGGCTCAGCATCCTAAGCGGCCTCAGCCAACCGCCTCGCTGCCGCCGGGCCTCATCAGGCGGCTCCCCGAGTTGGGGCGAGGGCAGGGACCAGCGGCATGCGCCCACCCACCTGAACACCACCCGCTCTATCCCCATCCCCAGCCCGCATGCCATACAGCTGGATCGCTAGGGAGTTCCTTTAGAAGTCAACGCCCTGCCTGGCTAAAGACGATCACGCGATGGCGCGTCGATGGCCCCTCCCGTCCAGTGGTCCACCCCCCTCGCCTGAGGATCCAAGAGCTGCTGCCGCGGCAGAAGCGGCGGCGGTGCATGCAGCAACCCCACAGCCCCGCCGTTCTTTCCCATAGGCGCACCCATTCACTATTCACCCGCCTCCCCCGTCCTTCCCGCTCCCCGGGCACCCCCGCAGCAGTATGCGGTAGCCGCAGCCCTAAGCAGGCTATCCGGCGCCAGCCAGGCATCCTTCCGTGCATGTAGAACGCATATGCCCCTCCCACCTGTCTCATTGGCCTTAGCCAGAACCGCCCCCCGGAAGTCCCGCGGAGGATCCATCTTCTTGGCCAGAGCTTGCAGCATCGCCAGCGGCTGCTTGTCGCGCATCACCTCCACCTCGCGAGCCTTCCACCTGCAGGGGACCCGTCCTGTTGCCTGAATAGACGCACTTGCGCACCGAGGACGGTGCCGTAGCAGAGTGCACAAGCCCCGCTACGCACCAGACGATCTCCTCCAGGATGTTCTGTGGCTTGTTTTCCTCGGGTAAACCGCCCACGCGAAATGCGTGAGGACCGCAGCTGCGAGCGGCAAGGGGTAGCAGGATGCCAGGATATACGTTGGTCATCCGCATAGGCAAATTGCAGGAAGCCACTGGCTCATCTTACGGCTGAGTCTCCAGCCCGTGCGGTGGTCGCCGGCGGATGGTCACCTCACCCATCTGCAAGCAGACCACAATGGAGCGGATCGCTTGAACTTTTTGCTACTATGTTACAGCTCACACCCAATTTTGCGTAGCTATTTCTCATAATGTTGTCAGTTGAGACACTCGTTATAAGCTTACTCACGGTTGCCTGCGCGCTGCTACACGTTACATGCACAGCTGTCCGCGCTGTCCTGGCGCTGCGGCGAAATCCAGCAGGCGGCCTAGCGACTTGGCCCTTAGCGAGCATTTTTGTGGATGGTCCAACCTGGAGACTGTTACAAACCCTAGGTAGCAGCAATATTGTCCTACTTGATGGATAGTTTAATGCATAAAGGCTTAACACGAAAGCCAGGTTTGCTGCTCGTCCAAATCCCGTCGCTTGTACGAAGTTGAAAACGAGAAACCATTACCGACATCCGAATCCATCAGCTTGCAACGGCTACGATGTATGCCATGCATTCTCGTTTCCTGGATTATGTCACAGAATGCGGTCCTCAAAGCAGTACCATGCTCGTGGCCATCGAGCCAAGAGCAAACAGCAGGACAACAGCAAGGAATTTGACAAGTACTACAGCGGCGTATATGGCTCCAGGTGACCCTGCTCACTTACTCGCGTAATCGGACTCGGTCGCTTGTGTGCCGACGCGTTGCATTGCGCCCGCGGCGGCGGCGGACCGACGACGCTAAACCAACCGATACGCTCCTCCTCTCCCTTTCCCACCCTGTCCTCCACACATTGCTTCCCCTTCCCTCGTTCTGACTATCCACCAGATGGCCAACCCTCCGGGAGGCCCTCCTGAAGCCCACAGTCCACGCGGCGGTGTACAACTCCTTCATCCACGCTGCCGCCAACTCAGCCTGCACTGATGCCGGCCTCCTCCCGATCCTGGGCCTGGGGCACCTGCACGCCTACCGTCGGGCCAAATCAACCGGGCCATACCCGCCTTCTCCCCTGGACTCCGCCTCAGCGCTGCGTGTGTGGTATTGGCTGGACCTGGCTTCCGTCCTCCCCGTACTGCTGCTACAACCGCAGCGGGGGCACCACGCCCTGGACATGTGCGCGGCGCCAGGAGGCAAGTCAGTGATGCTGGCGCAGCGACTCTTTGCTCCGCCGCCACCATCGCGGTGTGAGGCGACGGGACCTGCGGTACAGGCAGCAGCGGCGGGGGCGGCGATGGCGGCGGCAGCAGGAAGATCGCCGGTTGCTGACGCAGCGGCGACAGCGCAAGGCCCATCGAGACCCGGGACCGAGGCGGAATGTGGGGCGGCAGTAGCGACGGCGAGCACGGAAGCAGGGGCGGAAAGTGGGGAGGCAGCGGAGACCCCCTCCACATCAGGGAGGCAACAAGCAGGTGGCAATACGGGGGTGCAAGAGCTGCAAAGCAGAGAGCTGGAGCATGCAGAGCCGAGTGCCGATACAGCAAGGGCCCAGCCGCCATCGTCACCGCCACCGTCACAATCGCCACAGCCTCTGCCGCTGCCGCTGCCTCCCGGCAAGCTGGTGTGCAATGAGCCCGACCGACCTAGGCTTCAGCGGCTACGTCAAGTTCTGGAGGAGTACCTGCCACTGAGCGTCCGGGGGAATGTGGAGGTGGGGCCGCTTGGGGACAGGGGCCGCTGGGTGGTGTGGGAAAGGGAAGCGGAGTGTGCGCCAGTCTACCTGGGCAGTGGCATATGAAAAGCTGGAGGGGAGCTCGAGGGCTTGCGAGAAAGGCAGGTGGAGCGGTGCCCAGCCAGACAATGAGCCGCTGTGATTCGGGCACACCGGCCGTGATCGCCCGGGGAGTCCATGACAACCTTACTCCCTTCTAATCAGCCGCTTTACCAGATTCCAAATCCAATTGCGCAACGTTCCTTTGAGATCCTGCTTTGCGGGGCTTGAGCCCCGTACTCTTGAACCCGCACATCATCTCCTCCCCTGGCCCTGCGTTGGGATGTCGTCCGGTTCTGTTTCTCTTATCTCACCCGAATGACGCCTCTTCACCCCTTTCCCCTGCCAGGTACTGGGCTACCAGGGCCACACCTACTGGGGCCGCAACCAGGCCGCCTCCTACGACCGGGTGCTGGTGGATGCGCCCTGCTCCTCAGACCGCCACGTGATACAGCAGGCGACCACACAGCAACGGGGAGCTGTGGCCGCGGCGGACTGGTCGCTGGCGGGCTGCAGGCGCATAGCGGACGAGCAGCTGCAGGTGAGGCAGGACGCGGGTGGACGGGAACATGGTCGCGGGCAGTGATGGCGGGGTTGGAAAGCACGTGGCCATACGGGTAGGAAAGGTAGGCGGAAGGTTAACGGGCGTATGTGGCGGGTGGGAGCCTCGGGAGCAACCCGGCGAAGAATGATACGTGCTTTGCCGTGTAGGAAGATCTCATCCGCACCCCTGGAGCCACGGCCGCTCCTATATTACACGCACTGCCCCAAACATACAGACTGACATTTGCTTCTGCGTCCGAACCCTGGATTGATCCGTGGTTCGGGACAGCTCTGCCTGGCGGCACTACGCGCGTTGCGGCTGGGCGGGCGGCTGGTGTATTCTACGTGCTCTATTGCACCGCTGCAGAATGACGAGGTGGTGGAGCGGCTGTTGCGTCGTTGCGACCCGGGGGCTGTGCGGGTGGTACCAGCAATGGAGGTGCTGCGAAATGAGGTGGCGGAAGTGGAGGCGAAGGCAGGACAGGGAACTGGGGGCGAGGATGTGGCAGGGGTGTTGGGAATGGAGGCGACGAAGCATGGGGCGATCTGCCTGCCGGATCGCAGTGGTTGGGGGCCGATATACGTGGCGGTGGTGGAGAAGGTGGGGGAGGTGGCCGGTATGGGCGCAGCGGCTTTGTTGCGGCCTCGTCCGACGGGAGGGGTCGATAAGGATGAGGAAGAGGAGGACGCAGACGATGATCATCATGATGATGTTGAAAATGATGGGGAGGAGGAGGGCGTGTAGACCGACGGTCCCACGCGGCGCTTCCCATGCAAAGATACTTCTCGTCATGTGGAGCCGTCTAGATCAAAGGTTTCGAAAAGTAAGCCAATGGCGAGACGAACGATCTTGACACTGGTCGCGGTTAGTAGTTCTAAGTATAAGCAAATACTTACGAGTTGAGTCTGCGCCAACGGTGCACGAGAAGGGACGCGCCGACAGCCGTGACTGACGACATGTATGAATATTAACCATGTCGTATTCACGGCCCCCTAATCAAGTGCCCACTTCAAGCCGATTGCCTAGCTGACTTCCCTACCGGTCTGCTATCCTCAGCCTATCCTCAAGCCATACGCTTTCTCTGCCTTTCAGCACATGCCCGTGTGTGAATGGGGAATTACCCACTTCCGCATAAAAATGTAAAACGAGTCCGCATCATAGAGACGAATTAATGGATGCCGCCGCAAAATCACGAACACCTACGAAACCCTGAGTCATGCATGCATCAGCACGATCACGCACTTTCCAGGACGGTATTCCGGTCCCTAGTCCTCAGACGCTTGCACCTTTAGACAGCAAGGAGACTGCAGGACTCAGATATCTCTTTCCGTTCGCCACTCCGCCGCCGCATGGCTACGCAGCACGCAAAAGCAAAGCTCCTGCTTCACCCCAGAACGATCCCATCGACAGGGCCGGCTAGGTAAATTACGTGCAAGACTGTGACCACCAGGACCAAGCCCTATTACGAAGATCGCCCTCCCTCAGCGCCGGCGCCCAAACAGGATATGCAGCGGTATCGCCTCGTGCTGCTGCTTCAGCTCCTCGTAGCCGCTGAACCCCGGCTTGCCATCCGGATCGTCGTGGGCGTATTGTGCCAGCACCTCTTGGTACCTGCGCGCCAGTGGAAGTGGGGAGTCGCATGCGGCGTATATGTGGCGAGAGTGAGGAATGGACCCTGCAGAGGCTGAAACGAAATCCCGTCACGCAATGTACAACGCCACTGACCGCCTTCCCTGTGCCTAACCCAGCTAGCCCGGGCATAACGTGTTTCAATCAGAGAAGGCTAGCCACTGAAGGGAAATAAAACAAGTCCCTTTGAAAGGACAGGCGCATCCTAAGATGCCATGGGCAGCAGGCGCACCCACCTGCACTTGGTTGCCGTGGCGCCATGCTTAGACAGGAACTTGATTTCCTCCACCAACGGCACGCACACAGGCCGCCGGTGGCAGCTAACCTCGTACCTACAAGTGGTGCCAGGAGGGAAACACAGGGCTCGCATCCCAGTGCAACTCCTAAGCCCCCGAGTCAAGGGAGCAGTACAGACGTGAACAGAGCAGGACATCAAGATAAGCGCTGCACAGTTGTTTGCTGCCAAGCTGTGATCCGATTACCTTCAGCTGCAGCAGTAGGCTACTACAAAACAAGACAGCCATCCCAACCTCAAGCCAGCTCGGGTCCTGTCCTGCCCCGAACGTTCCCACCACCGCCGAACCAGCCCTGTAACCTGGCACTTTTAACCTGGCCCTGTAGCCTTTGGTGCGCAGCGACAACTACCCAAGTCCAGAGTATGGAGTACTTAAGGGAAAGTCTGGCAACGCCCGAAAACCTGTGGGCCCCACCTAATCCTGCCCGACCCGTCCCCAGACCCGCGCACTTCATCTGCTTGGACAGCTCCGTGATCAGGCGGAAGATGTAGCAGAGTCGCGCATTGCGGTTCAGGTTCCGCATGGCGAAGCGCTGTGCATTCATCGCGATCTGCTCTGCCTCTGCGTCGTGGCTCTTGGCCCACTCCAGCATCTGGGGAACCGGGCGGGCAGCAGACGAACAGGCGGTCGGGCAGGGTTAGAGCGCTTGATGTGTAGGCGATGGACAGGGAGAGAGGGGAAATTGTGGCCAGCCCTTGCGCACTTACAGGAGTGCGACTTCCTCACGGAGGCGCGCAACCTGGTGCAGGGTTTGGTGGGCGCACACTGGATACTGGTTGCTTTGCTGGCCATTCGCCATTCCCCAGTCGAGATTTCCCCAGCATGATTCCGATTACTCACGTCAATAATGTCGTTCTCGTGCTTGTACATGATCGGCACGTAGTGCTCAAACGGCTTGATGGCCGGGTAGTAAAAGCCGTACGTAAGACCCTCGGCCTGTGCCCCGGGCAGAACGGCAGGGAGGGCGGGCCGCCGCATGAGGCTTGTAAGGGGCTCTCGCGCGTCCGGGAATTCGGGACCAAGGCCATACAGCCTATGGGATTAGAGCAGGGCCGAGGACGATGGGAGCAAAAGGGCCGTTCCAGCGGCTTCCGTTTCGGCTTTTCAGAGTTAAGGTGGGAACCTCACATTTTGATGCTTTCCTTGGCATTGCATGAGGTCATCAAGGGAAGTATACGGCCATGGCATTCGGCATGGAGATTTTGGCTGCAGCTCTCTTCGCATGCTATCTTTCCCTCGAGTATCCCATCTCTCCTACCTTTAGCACCAAGCTCCCCAGCAGCAGGTACTTGTCAAATTTGGAGCTGATCGACCAACCTGTGTCCACAGTTCCGGAAAGAGGACAAGTTAAGGATGAAATACCGGGCCGGGAGGAAGCGCCATACATACAAGCTTGCAGGGAACATCGACAGCAGACGTCCATAAATGTTGTTGCATATGTCGATGCGAGCCAGGGCCCCAAGGGTCACACCCCTTACCGCGTACTCCTACCGATTCCCCTAATCCACCCACCGTCAGTGGACACGATGTACTTGTACTTATTCTGGTCGTGTAGGCTGACTGGCTCCGCCATCTGGCCGTTGGTCAGGTTGCGATTGAGTGCAGCTGTCAGCAGTACGTCCGATCGCTTATAGTAGAGGTCGCTGTAGTGCTCTCGCGGGCAGGGTGAAGGTTTGCCGTCCTGCATGATATGCGGACCCCTATAATACCAGGCACAGAAAACTGCACAGATGGGGGGGGGAGGAGGTAAGCATACGGAAAGAGTAAGGGTTAGCAAGCCGCCAGAGAGGCAGGCAAGCAATCAGACAGGCACCTAAGGTGGTGTATGATGTGTAGCCCGGAGGAATAATGTAAATCAAGGTCCAGGCAGAGGCATTGCGGAGGGAGACTTCTGGCACGAAAAAGGCGAACCCCCCAAACACGGAGCTCGTCCACAGACAAGCTGCGGATGGTGCCGTAAAGAACCTCTAAACGCGCGCCTGGTAACGCGGCGCAGCGACTCACTGTTCCAACGGCCGAAGGCAATCTGCAGCGCCGGAACCACATGTCACGTGGCCAGCGACAACGCCCAGTGCGGCGAGCGGCGCACAGAGACAACGAATCCAGCGTGGCGCCAACAGCGGGCCAGGACCCGAAACGGGACGAGGGCCATGGGAGGACCGGGCATGTCAGAGAGCAACGTGGCCTGGCACATGAACAGCGTTGTACACGCTACGCGTTTTAACGTAACGCACGTTTCCATCCAATAACCAACACTCAAGTAGTCAGCACAGGCAGCCTTTCAAAGCAGCCAAGCATGCACACGAATAGCCCCAGAGATGGCAGCTCACAAATTAAGGCAAGAGGCACGAGGCCGACCATTCCCTCACAACACGCTACACCTGGCTTCCGGACAGCGCCCCACGACTACGAATGGCTGTTCTTACAATCGGCTTGCAGCCAGTTGTGGCTGGGGGACAAAGGGAAACGAAATACCAAACCCAGAGACAAAACTGCGACCTGGATAACAACCCGGGAAACGGCCGGGACGTAAATAAAACTCAAAGTCCATGGTTCACCGGAGCCAAATGATGTGAGGTCTTTAATGGCCCAAACGCGACCTCGGTTGAGAGGGGAAACCCGTGTGTTGCGCAGCTTACCGGGACCCGAACATCCCAAGGCGTCTCCGAAATGCGCTGCACGGAGCCCATCAGTGCATCGAAACTGTCCCTTGGACACCTGCTCAATCGCGAGGAAGCGAGCGGCAGACGAAACGAATGACACCACCAGCAGTGAACGGAGCGCTGCTGACCGCAACCCTGACACCCTCATCCCTCTGCCCGCGCCCTTCCACAGAAGGGCGGCAGGCCGTGCAGCAATGCACGTCTTTTGCCCCAGCCTCACAGCTGCTGTGGTGGCCCATACGATCGTGTGCGTGTGTGTATGTATGTGTAGACGGCGCACAACTGAGCACCCCGGCCAATACCAGCAGTTACAGCAATCCCCGCGGTGCACGTATTGCTCGCAAGGCATGCCAGGCGGCTCTGGTCCTAGGCCCGTATCCCGCCATACCTGAACGCACCACTATACGGCACCAGAACCGCCCCGTGCTGCTCGGCTTTGCTCCACGCCAGGATGGGCGGCAGGCCGTGCGGTGGGAAGGGCCAGGACCAGCCGTCACCATTGCGGCTGGACTCAGCAGGGGCATTGTCATCATGCCAGTAGGAAAACTCCACGTCTGGTAAACTGTGTGCGACGGGCAGAGGGGTAAAGTGCCCATATTACAGCCCGGTTTTTGCAGCTAGGGGCTGTGTCGCCCCTCGACGTGGCTTACTGATCCCCGGCGGCTGGGAATGTCCTTGTTTCACGGCAAGGGCGCGTGTTGCATGTTGCAGCCGCGGCGGACCGCCGCAGATTAACTGCACATGTAATGTAGCTGCAAGAATTGCTGCAGTTGCCTCGGCCCTGGGCCCCGTTCAGCCTGCTCGGTCCCGCCAAGACGCCCTAGATCGTCTGCACCGCGCTCATCATCATCCACGCGCCAGTTTCCGCCGTTAAAATTACATAGCACGCAACATCCTTTTAGCTGGTCTATCCCTGTGGTTAATTTGTACTGCCGGTTCACTAAAACCGCAACTTAGTATTGTGCTAGCACCGTTAGCCCCGCTGGCGTTGCTGCACGGAGACCCAATAACTACCTAGAGCTGCTTTTAGGTCCTATCCTGTGAATGTTACTGTTTCGGCATGATCAGGGCACGCTTACTGGTAAACCTGCACATAGGGTGAAACATAGGGGAGGAAAGGGAGAAAGTCGCGGCAGCGGCCATGCAGTGTGTCGACCGCACAGAAATGGAGGCCAACCGAGGGGGTTATGGGGCATTAGAGAATGGAGCGGAGGCGGAACAATGATTTGCACGTGCGCGAGGTAACCGCAATTCCAGTGAAAGGGCGGGATATGCAACTGCAACCTACAGCTACAACTAAGCTTAGGAGGCATGTACGTCTGGTGAAGGTAACTCAAGTTTCACCCAGATTCGCAAGGTTCCAGCTTAGCGCACGCCGATGTGTCCCCGCCGGAGTATGAAGACAAGGTCTGTTGTCCATATCCAAGGGTTTATCCACTACTAACTACCTTTCCGGAACCCCACCTCAATCCGGACGCACCTGGCTGGTCTCGTATAGCTCCACAAGGAAGCCAATCAACTCGATGGCGCCGAAGCCGTTTGTCTGGGGAAAGCCACTGGTCACAGAAGGCACGGTAACATCGCATTCAGTACAAATATCAACAACTTACTTACTGGCATAAGGTTTGTCACGTATACGGTTCCATTCTTGATGAGAATGCGCTGCGACTTCACGCACGCATGCACACGAACTTCGGAGGGAGGACAATTGTCATGTAAGCTCCGCACCAGGTCCTCGGTAATTCCCTTTTCACCCCAGGCTTTCGTGTCTTTAAGCATACTGCGGGAGGAGAACGCGAGGTAACATGCTAACCAATAATCCATAGGACCGAACATCTGTTGGGCTGCCTTACAGCTTTTCTATTTCTGGATGAAGATCACATGTTGAGAGCTTCCGTGGCCTCCAACCTCCTCGAGACAGCGTCGGAAGAGCCAAGAGAACCACAACGACAGATAGCTGTACTAAGTAATACATAGTGGATTATAGAGCTGGGAGTAAGCCACATGCATATGCTAAACTGCAGTTATGACAATGGTTTGCCCTCCCCTCGCTGTTTGCCTGGCTTGCAGCAAGTCTTCTAAGTGGCAAACACGATGTACGCCATAATTGAGTCGCGTATGAAATATTACATCATATAATGGCAAGTATCAGCATACAGGAGGTCCTTAAGTCGGATGCACGAGAGCGACTGTTGCGATGCCGTACGGAAAAACCGCAAAAACCGTCAGGTCGGCAAGGGTGGCAGGCTGGAAGAAGTGTGACAGAAAGTGCCATAGACCCAATCTCCTTAATAACCGAAAGCTGAGTCACAGCTCCTCAACTGTAGTACTCATCGCTGCTTCAGCCGGTACTCTCCTCCCTGAACCGCCCACCATCTGCGAGCATGCGGGCAACAATGACGACATAAGGCAAGACCTGCTCATGCCCTGCCTAAGACGACACCGCATCATCCCTGCAAAGCCGCTGACTGTAAGACTTAGGATTACTGGATCTCCCTGAAGAGCACTACGCCGCAGAAGTGCACACCTGCAAGATATGCGCGCCACGCAGCTGGAAATCCCAGCCACCTTTCCATCCACTCTCCACCCACCTGAGAGATACGTCTGCCGAAGGCACCCTCGAAACCCGGGTCACGGCCATGGCCAGCACATCTTGTTGTCGCAGGTCTGCTAGGGTCTGACAACGGGAGCGAGGTTGGTTCCGAAGCACCCAAGTTAGATTCGAAAATGTGAACATCGAAGGGGCTGAGTATGAAGCCCGGAGGACGGACAGCGCCGGAATGAGCCACTTCGCCACATCGTGTCACCCGTCCCACGTTGCATGTAGCTAGTCCCTCTAATACGTCATGGAGCCTGAGCCACTGCTAAAATGCTTGCGCCATGCAAGGCGTACGCCCATTCCATGGCTGGGGGTGCTCGATGTGTTTGCTTTTCGGGTCAGCATCAGCAGAGTCTACACTGACCTGGTCCAGCCCTTCGGCATCACTGACAATGCACACGCAGACAACCGGTGCGTCCTCAACCTCCTGATCCTCGGAGCCCTTCCTCGCTCCCTTGCGGCCCCGCCCTTGCGGCTCCGCCGCCCGACCCGCTCCCCGTTGGGTTGGTGAACGCGCCCCGCCGCTGCCGCGCCGCCGTGCCAAGGAGGCTGCAGCTAAGGAGGCCTGCAGTGAGAGCGGAAATGTGGCCGAATCGCCGGTCATGCTGTAACCACCGCTGAGAGATATCGGAGTTGCGTTCGCGATGTCGATCAGCAGCCTGAGGCATGTCGTCGCACTGGCCCCTCCCGTAAGCGGCAGTTCCGCGATTCAGCCTTTACCTGCTCTAGTGCCAGCGCGTCCGCAACCTGCCGCAGCGCCTCCGCAGCCGCCTCCGCTGGCTGGCCTGATGGCACCAGGTGCATGTGCAAACCGCATCTGGACAGGGTTCTCGGGGCTCTGCTCCCGCCACGGCCGCCGCTGCCACCGGTGCCGCCTGGCTTGCTGGCGTTGATGGGCTGTGCCTGAGTGAGCCTGCCCAACCGTGGGGATGCCTGGTCAGGCACGCTGCAGTTTGCATCGGCCGACGCGGCTGCTCCAGGGTTGACGGAATGTACAGCAACGGGGGCTGCCGCCAGGATCCCGTCCAGGTGGCGTCCGTGCATCAAGAGCTCCCGGGCGTAAGCAAACTCCTGTCGGCAAGGGCAGGAAGTGATGGCGTCCGTGCGTGTGTACCGAGGGGCGGCTCTCTCCACCGGGTGGGGCCCTGTTGCGTTTCCTCCGATGAGGCGGTCAAGCTGACGGCTCTGACGAGGAGCCCCAGCCGGGGACGGTAGCTACAGCAAGCTACAACAGGGAGCCGCGCAGTCAGATGACCCTTTCTGAGAATTGTCATCAAACCCCAAAGCAACCCAAAACAACGGGTCGGCGCGACCACACGGCCGGCAATAACCGGAAATATGTACAAGAAGAAAGTATTAAGGGCACGTATCTAAAAAATTTATATTGCACCGAACAGTATGCGATGACGCAATCCCTCTCTGCGCACCTCCGGGTTGACCACGACCTTCTCAGTGAGGATGTCGCTGGAGGCTACCGAGTCCGAACCCGCGGCTGCACCGGCCCTTGGGTCGTTGTGTGGAAGGCCCACGGGAAGGCCCACTGGCCGCCCTCGCGTCCACATGATCTGCGTTCGGGTGTCGGCTGCGGTGGCGGCCAGCAGGGGTCCCTGATGTGCTGCGGCGAAGTGGCGCAGCAGATCTAGCCGGCTGGGGTATGCGGAGCGGCACATTGGGCAGTCGTGCACGTCGTCACTCAGCGGCAGCATTGAGGATGGCCGCCGGCGGGCGCCCAAGCCTTTAGAGCCTCCACCCGCCTTGAGACGTCCTTGTAGCCCCCTGCCCGAAGCGCTGTCGCCACTGTCCAGACTGGTGCCTAGTGTCACCGAAGAAGGGTTCGCAAGCGAATCTGCCACTGAACCATCAGCGTTGGCGCCAATGCCCGCTGCCTTGTGCTTCTTACTCTGCTCCTGCGTCGCCTCGTCGGCCCCCTCCTCCCGAAGGCCCACCCAGGTATGCAGCTGCTCCACCTGCCGGCGCAGCACGGGCGCCTTGCCCAGCGTGGACTCCCGCAGGAAAAGGTGTACTGCATGTAGGGTGCCGTACTGCATGAGAGTGCGGCATAGCTGGTCCAGCGCGCCGATCAGATCGGGTGACGAGCCAGCGCCAGGCAGTCCCGCAGCAGCCAGGCGTGTGGCACGGCCACTGAGGGTACCTGCGCGTGCGCGCTGCTGCTGGTGTTGTTGCTGCTCGGTGTCGCTGGCTAAGTCGACAGATCCCGGGCGGTGCTGCTGAGTGAAGGGTTTTACGGACTCGAGGTCCCACAGCACAATCAGTTGCGGAATGCTGGGTCGACGCTGCAATAGCGGCGGCAGCGTTTTGCTGGCTTGGGCGTCCACAGTGGAGCCGTCCACAGCTTGGTCGCCCGCACCTGCATCGGATATACCCAAGCGCGTCACACGCCCGGCTGGAGTTCAAGGGCTTGGCTGCTCGTGGCAGTTGGACAGAGCTGCTGCAATCGCCGCCACGGCTGTGGTCTAAATACATGTCCTTAGATCATCAATCTACCGTGGTGCACATCGCCGGTGCTGGATGGAGGGGCTGGCAGGCAGCAGGCATGGTTCGTAAGCACTTCCATGGGTGGGTTATGCTTTCAAGGTTGAAATCCTGCGCCGCGTCATTGGAGCGCGTACCTGTCCCAACGGCGGCTGAAGACGCACGTTGCAGCTCTGATACGTACCACTCGCGTAGTTGCCTTTTTGCGAGCGGTTGTAGCTTAACTCCTGCCAACTCATACTCAGCAACAAACCCGTCTGCAATGTCCCCTATGTCTGATGCAAAGGAAGTGCGAGATAAGGCGAATCTGAATGCCGTTCGGCTGCGGCGCGGTGTGCGCAGGGCTCTGGTCGCCGATAAGCCGTGCGTGGCTGTCGTCGTCGGAGCTGCTCGCATCGTCGGCAATGGAGCATTTAAACGAAAGGATGAAGCCAGTATTCGAAATTCGTATTACATATTAATAGCTTTACAGCGTTTATGAGTAATACTTGATAAGCAAAAAAGCTTCGACTTCTCGAAGCGAAGTATGAGTGTAGAGATAGGCAAGTTATTGCGAAGGAACTGCCGTGGTGCGTGGAAGTCGGGCGCATGCATGCATGCATGTGCCGGACCGCAGTACGGCAAGGGACGCCGAGCTCCTACTTGGGTCCCACAGGCGCATTGGTTCTTTAACTGCCGTTGTTTTGACTATTACCAAGAGGTGTGTCCCGCTGCTGGGACAGTGTCCTCTAGTTATGTGTTGCACCGTCTTTTCTTAGCAATACTAGAATCGAATGTCGGCTATGGAAATTGGCGCTGCGGGCGCAGAAAGATTAGTGCTCACTCCCGAAATGCGGGCCCTCTTCGAACAGCAGCTAGCTGAGGAGCGCGAGTTATTTCGCCAGCACTCACAGCTTACTTCGACCGGAGGCTGAAGGAGCACGAGGAGCTAACCCAGCTGATGTTAGCTCAGCCCGAAGCGATAATCTTTTACAATGTGCGGAGCCGCCGGCCCTTAGCCAGCCACCCGCAATTACGCGGATCCTGGGCCTTGGTGAAGGTTGTGCGCGTCGCTATTGAGCGCATTAACTTAATTTGAACAGCAATGGCGGATGATGCGTCCGAAGAAGGTCAGGCGTTGCTGAAAGCTGTCACGTGGTTAACCAACCTCCGCTATTTAGCTTCCATTGCCGCTAGGAACGCCACCATACATTAGGAGTTCAAATCCGTTATGAAATGTTGTTATCTTGAGTTGTGAATTCTAATGCGTACCACTTCGGTGTCGTTTATTCGAGCGTCTTTCACACATACTGTTACACAACTACTGAATTCTCCGGCTGTCACACCCAGTTACAAATAATGTTGTACAGATCCTTTGTCGTATTCGCCACATTTCCGGGGCAAGGTTTACAACCTGCCAGGACGCTGGGCAACGGAGGATCGCATGTTCGAGGACGCCCACGGACGAACCACCACCATTCACACTGGGCTCATGCGGCCAGCAGGCAGCGTGGGTCTCAACGGCTGGGCTAACGCGACAGGCTCCTGCAGCAGGCATGCAACCTACCCTGGCTCTGTCCACCGGCCCCCTTCAGGCACTGGCGGTGTGATGCGCCACAGCAACTACCGGACACCGGGCTTAACTACCACAAGTCACGAAGCCGAGAGCGCTTTCCCCAAGGTTATATCTAGCTAGTACTACCGCGCTTGGACTGCCTGCGCAGGCAGATGTGGCCGACAGTTTTTGGATATCGCGCATCGCCTGTTTATGTGGCCGTTCGGGCCGGCAGTTTCGTGGACCTCGCGCATCGACTGCTTGTGAGGACGTATGGGCCGGCAGTTTTCGTGGAATTGCGCATCGCCTGTTTATGTGGCCGTTCGGGCCGGCAGTTTCGTGGACCTCGCGCATCAACTGCTTGTGAGGCCGTATGGGCCGGCAGTTTCGTGGACCTCGCGCATCAACTGCTTATGAGGCCGTTCGGGCCGGCAGTTTCGTGGACCTCGCGCATCAACTGCTTATGAGGCCGTTCGGGCCGGCAGTTTCGTGGACCTCGCGCATCAACTGCTTATGAGGCCGTTCGGGCCGGCAGTTTCGTGGACCTCGCGCATCAACTGCTTATGAGGCCGTTCGGGCCGGCAGTTTCGTGGACCTCGCGCATCAACTGCTTGTGAGGCTGTTCGGGCCGGCAGTTTTGTGGACCTCGCGCATCAACTGCTTATGAGGCCGTTCGGGCCGGCAGTTTTCGTGGAATTGCGCATCGACTGCTTATGTGGCCGTTTGGGCCGGCAGTTTCGTGGAATGCGCATCGCCTGCTTATGTGGCCGTTTGGGCCAGGCAGTTTTCGTGGAATTGCGCATCGCCTGTTATGTGGCCGTTTGGGCCAGGCAGTTTTCGTGGAATGCGCATCGCCTGTTATGTGGCCGTTTGGGCCAGGCAGTTTTCGTGGAATTGCGCATCGCCT
>NW_003307551.1:815794-853445 GCF_000143455.1 Volvox carteri f. nagariensis | reverse complement strand
AGTTACTCTTTGGCTCAAAATATAGCGATCCCTCAGCAGCACTGATTATACCAGCGCGTCAAACGCAAGTTTATCCTCCGGATGCCGGACCGGCCTCGAGTCGGCCGACACAAGTGCCCCATAAGAGGCGTGACACGGCAAGCCAGTGCCCGCAACCAAGGTGTCCGCATTTCCCCGGAGAGAACACCGGTACCGACAGGCCCTGAACAAGCGCACACCCGGCGCGTGGATGACATGAGAGTTGTCCCGACATTGAAGGTAAGGAGGGCCGGGACGAGCTTGCCGCGCGCAGACAAACCTAAGTCCAACCAGCCATCACAGATGAGGGCCCGGTTGAAAGCCAAAACAGCATGTTGGAAGTTATTTATGCAGTCCCGCCTGGTCATGGCCTGGGTACTGTTCGGTTTCCGCTGTTGTGCGAAGCACCCTACAGCCTGGCCAACCGTCGGCCTAACAGCAGACTGAATTTTGTGATCACCGAACTGGTCGCCACTGGGGCGGGACCATGAGTCGATTGCCAACTGCGCTGCGTATTGCCCCTCGGTTTTGTTCCTAAAGAAGGCCACTCCCAAATTCCGCCTAATTTCTGATGCACGCTATGCTATATTATCGAACACCGTGTGGTGCCGAGCTACAGGTATAAGTCCCGTGGGATGCTTGTGGGAAGTGCCACAACCACACGGCTATCTGCCCACCGTGTCTCAGAAGTCCGGCTATCACCACATTGATATGCACAAGGAAGCTCGGCAATCTTAGGCTTTGCACAGCAAGGGCGAATTTTCCCAGGTTGTGCAGTGCCCAGTAGGCTGGCACCAGCCTGTTGGGGTTTTTTCGCACACCAGGGTGCGGGCGCCCTACCAGCGGCGAGAGCGGGTTCTCACCGACTTGGTGTTGACACCATCAACGGCTCAATTCGTCCCGAAAGGATGAGACTCGCAGTGCAGAGGATGGTGGAACCTGCGCAGCGTTCAACAGCTGTACTCCCTACTGGGTGCATGAGATCGCGGACCTTTCGGGCATGTCGCTATTGCTGCCCCAATGTGGTCCACAGTTTTACCGGTCCAGGTCTGGTCCTACCGCCAGCCATGAGCTGTCGGAGTCGCCAAATATTGCACGTTTCTTTGCAGTCTAGGGTGGGTTAAACTCTTTTGGCAACCTACCCACGCGCACCCATTTGCCATCCACACAGATGCTGTTCCGAGTTTTTCGTATGGCGGCTGGGTTGGTTGGGTCCTTGAGGACGGTGCCCTTGCTGTGGGCTGATGGGTATCGGAACTGGAGGGTCCATCTCAGACTCCTGGAACTGTCGGTGATGTTTAATGTGTTACCGAGCCTCATTCGGCAGGGGTGCTTGGACGCCCAGCGGGTGCTGGTGACAATCAAAGCCAACCTGCTAAAGACTTGATGATCCAAAGGTGGACCCCTTGTGGCCATGCACATGACGTGTGTGCACCACTGCTCTGGTAATAGGGCTTGGATCTCAGTGGATTGTTTCCCTCTTGAGTGCCACCAGTTCGCGGACGCACCCTTCAAGGGGCATGGCCCTTTCGTTTGGCTGCTAAACCCTGCTTTGTTTGCACAACTGGCCAGACCGTGGGGTCACGAGGATAATTTGCAGTTGCCTTAGTCACATCGACAGCAGTCACCTAATGCTCCCCCTTACAATTTCACCAGATACTGACATGCGACAGGGTGCGAATGTCGCTGGGTGGTGTTTCCGCCTTCGCAATCATCGGACAAGCCCTGATGCATGCAACCGCCACCATGCACGGCTTTGGTTCACCATGTCTCTCGGGCCTCATGCAACCTGGTGGCCCAAATTCATAAAATCCATAATAATAGTCATCATATCATCGTAATAATTACAGTAGTAGTAGTGATAGCTTAGTCTTGGCTGCAGCTTTTCCGTTCGTCCAAGCTAGTCTGTGTTACTGAAAGAGGGCATAGTCCCGTCCACTCGGGGTCACCCAAGGGGTATCCACCCGCCAAGATGATACACGATTGCATTCCCAGTGGACTTTGCCGACGGCGCCAACTTTGTGCCAGTGCCACCCCTGAAATGCAGACCCTGATACACATATCGTGCCCCACTTGTAGTGGTCCGTGTGTGCTGCAAGCGGCACCGATGGACACGATATGGGTTGTGCGGCATCGTCACCACCATCCCTTCCCTCCGCTGGGTCGTGGCCAACTCGGATGGCATGCTGAGCTTGGAGCAGCATACCACGCCGCTTAACACAACCATCCCACTAAACCATACAGACTGCTCCGGGCCCCCTGTGGAGGCTCTTTGTGGAGGCAGGGCTGTCTCCGCGCTTTGGAACACACTCACTGCACTCTGAAGGTGTGACCGCTGCCGTTAACAACCGTGCGGATTGCAGCTTGGTGCAGCAGCTGGGTGCTGGAAGAGTGCGGAGGTTTCGAGAGCATAATGGTGAAGACAGCACCGCGGCTGGGGCATGGGTGAGGACCCTCTTGACCTATACCAACCAGTGATCGTTGCACTTGTGGGTCCTTTCAAGACCTGTCATTACTATCGGCCACTAATGCAACTTTCACAATGGGTTGGTGTTGGGAGGGGGTTTCGCAACGGGTTGCTTTGCTACGGAGTTGTGCTTGCGGTTGGCGGCTTAGCTACTGTAACGCACCACGGCAGGACTGAGCAATAAGCTTCGACTTCTCGAAGCGAAGTATGAGTGTAGAGATAGGCAAGTTATTGCGAAGGAACTGCCGTGGTGCGTGGAAGTCGGGCGCATGCATGCATGCATGTGCCGGACCGCAGTACGGCAAGGGACGCCGAGCTCCTACTTGGGTCCCACAGGCGCATTGGTTCTTTAACTGCCGTTGTTTTGACTATTACCAAGAGGTGTGTCCCGCTGCTGGGACAGTGTCCTCTAGTTTCCCCCCACCCACCCACAGGTCGGTATCGTACTAATTGTCCTTTATTATGGGTTTAAGTTTGGAGTACCCGTATCGGTGCGTTCTCTCATCAATTTTCTGTGCCTCGTCGTTCCCCCCACCCACCCAGGGCAACCCCGGGGGTTGCCACAATGCAGCGGTCCCTGGTTTGTCCTTGCTGGTTTCGGGTGGGTCGCCCGCGTGGCTCTTGTCGGGGCGCTTGAGGTTGCAGATTCGTTAACGGTGCAACACAGGTAACTGTCATTACTATCGGCCACTAATGCAACTTTCACAATGGGTTGGTGTTGGGAGGGGGTTTCGCAACGGGTTGCTTTGCTACGGAGTTGTGCTTGCGGTTGGCGGCTTAGCTACTGTAACGCACCACGGCAGGACTGAGCAATAAATGATAGAAGCAAAGCCATTGACGATGTTATATAAGGCGATAAGATGAAGAGTCATCCAAAGACCTCACAATATTTTTGACCACTGATCAAATCACTGGCCAACCCTTCCTGAAGATGTTGAAGTGAACAGTTCTCATTTGAGGACGTTGCCTAAGAACGCTGCGCGTTCCTATATCAAAATAATCTTCGACTCCTTCAAGTACTATACGGATCAAGTCCTGACACTCATCCTTTGTAAAGTTTCAGATCCACGCGACAACGTAGCGAACGATGTACCGCAACCACTCCCAAGAACCCCGGCCAACCCTGCTAGCATAAATAAGATGCCGTCTTCTATTCAATGCAACTTGCCAGCGAGGCGTACCCCCTCGCATGGCAACACAGCGTGATAACCCTGCAATTGCATGCTGCACCTGCGCACTTTCACACATACACCGCACAGAACCGGCACACACCATTGTCTCTTGCCTATTCACGCAAATGAAAGCAACACGCGTCCACTCACAACACCTCAAGCAATTCGCCCCAGCAACACCCTATCCCCTCGCATCCTAAACGCTGCTCACATCACATGGCAACGGCAATCGGGGCCCTTTCCATCGCCATATTCACTCGCCACGTCAGCCCGATCTCCTTCTGAAACCACAGCCAGCTTCTGCCGCAGTGGGCGTGCTGTGCCACCGTTGCTGCGTGCGCTCTGTTTTGCGCCGTTCTCTGCCATCTCCACCGCGGCGGCGACCAGGGCTGCAACAATGTCCTCCGCCAGCAGCAGCCCATCGAGTGTCCGGGCCATGGTAGGACTTGGTTTGGCGACGACGTCTGACCGAGCAGGTGATGTTCCAGGCCAGGCGCCGCTGCTATTAGTGCTGGCGGCCGCCATGTGTCGGATCACCGCCAAACCGCGCGGCTGGTACTGAATCGCCTTGTGTCCCGAGCCCGCAGCCGGTGATTGCTTCAATGCTGAGGACGGCGTCAAGGGATTGGGCCCCGGGCTGCTAGCCGTGGTCCTGTATGCCAGCGGAGAGCCCGGCGCTGGGATCTTGGTCCCTGGTGTCAGGTACGCCACCCGTGGGAGGCGCGTTTCCGGCGCCTTATAAGCAGCTGCAGGAGTGTTGGAGGATCGCAAGCGCCCCGCGGGGGCCCTTGCAGTGGCAGAAAGAGAGAGTGTAGCGCCGCGGTGCTTGGGCGTAGCAGAGGAAGGCTCCGGTGTCCAGTTGCCGGCAGCTGACGCTGGAGAACGGCTGGGTGTGCAGTTTACAACTTCTGGCGCCGGCGCAGTCCTCCTGCGAGCCTCCGGAGTCCGTTGGACGGATACTGCCGCAGGGGAGCAATTACTGCTGTCCTTGTAATCTGGTGGCTTGCATTCCTGGCTGCCGCCGTTGCTATACGGTCTCTGGCGAACGGGTGTTATGTTGCACTGCTGCGCTGCCGAGGGGGCTGTTGGCCCTATCACTTGGTCAGAAGGCCGCGCGCTCTGGGTAACGCGGGCGGTCAGTGAAGTCTCACCATTTCCGGGGCTGTCCGCGATGGATGAACGATCCCCAAGGCTTTTGTTCAGTTTGTTCCTGAGGCTGTAGCGCTGGATTTGCCTCTGCAAAATTGGGGACGGACCCGAGCCCCATACTCGCCGGTAAATATTGCCTTTCGATTTGGACGACCCCAGTGGTGTGTGAGAATCTTCGTCTTCATCGGCAAGCTGGATAGATACCAGCGGTTGTGGTGTATGGTCGCTGTAGCCTGCAGGCTGGTACCCAAAATCCGCTGCAGCTCCTGTAGGAAGCGACGTGAAAGCTGGCTCGGCCTTAGGAGATTTCAACAAAGCCCGATCATATGAGTATCCTGCAGCATGTCAGGAGAAGAACGCATGAGGCCACTGTGAAGAGGGGCAGACTGTAAGAAATACAAAGTTTGACCACCTGGGGAGTTAATCGCCAGATAAGCCTGCGCTGCATCACCCCATTCGTCTAGAGCTCCTCCATCGACGTCACTTTTTCCATTCTGGAAGGTCGGTGCTGGTCCGGGGGATGTTATGTACTGCGCGGAGACCATTTCGCAGACGCAGCGATAAGCTAAGGTCAATCCTTTTATGGGGTCAAAATAATCATCGCCTTATAATGTTGTTGCGCAGTCTGGACGGCGACAGTTGTTTGAGTTTGTGCTGCGAACTGTCGCTGAATTTCTTATTATCGCTCGTCCATAGTATCGTACTATGATAGCCGAGGACCCAAGCAGGTTCCAAGCGAAAGCACAAAGTTACAGTAACATCATGTATCTATGCTAATGTTTGCTATCGTTGATTAGTAGCGATTCGCAGCGCAAGCTCCGCCGCCCACTTTCGTGGCGAGCACGAATTGTGTCTCCGCTTGAGCAATGAACTTGCTAGATAGACATGTTAATCTTAACTGAAAATCTTTTTAGCCCACATCCTTAATTAATACGGCGTTGGGCATTAATCGCCAGTACCATGTTGGATAGGCAGCTGAGCTCTGCTGGTTGCTCCACATCGTACGCGGCTTCTACTCGGCTCGCTACTCGTCCGCGTACAAATTGCAGACGCCGTGGGTCTCGTGGGAGGCAAGTAAAGCCATGTTTCATCTATAACCACGCATATTCCTTGGCTGATAGGAGGTGCTACTTTTGACTGCAGGTGCTCCGCACAACAGCGGCCCTACAGAGGTTCGTATTCTCCCGAAAGGGTGAGTCACTAGGGCTGCTGGGTTCAACAACACCGCTGAAGAATTGAAGCGTGAGCTGTTGACGTGGCGGTTTTGCCTCCCTCCCCGCACCAGGAATCATCTCGCGGAACTGGACAAGCCCATCGGCCTTTGGGTTCCGTTGTAGCCAGCGCGACAACGGCGTCTCCGCCGTTGTCTCGCCATAACGGACTTCACTCTTTGCACCCCGATCTCAGCACAAGCATTCCCGATGCTATCCCCAGCCTGGAGCAACTTGAGGACCTTCGCACCCGGGCCATTAAGGCTTCACAGGCGAGGGCGGGGACTCTTATACGGGGCGCGGCTTCAGTTCGCGGTGCCAAAAGCGAGGGCACCAAAAGCAGCAGCTGCGGCCGGGTCAGCCAACCTTTTGCTGATACAGAAGATTTTCTTGCTCCTGATGACCCAGCCGTGGACCCACCCCCTGCACCTTCCGCGGAGAGGAGAGAGTGCCCGACAGCGGATCCTGCTGCTCCTGCTCCAATGGCTCCGGCGGCACCCACCCGCTCTATGCTCTCCCGGGCAGTACCCCCTCCCCAGCACCCCTCCCGCCCCCAGCCGTCCCGGGCGGGAGCTTCGGCGGCACAGAGCCGCAAAATCGCCTCTGGCTCAAAGCGCCCGGCCTCTCATTCGTTAACCAAACCGCCGCCTGCGTACCGCACAATGGCGATCAAGAGCGAACGGAACTGGCGGCAGCTGCCGGGCCTGCTTGCGGAGATGGCGCCGGCAGGCCGGCTGGACGCATTCACTGCCTCGACCTTCCTGACGCACCTAGCGCAGCTGGTAGCCAAGTCCCCGCCGGTATCGCGAACAGACCTGGCGGCTATTGAGCACATGCAGGTCCGGTGATGGGGCGTGAGACGTGTGCTCTAGCAAGACACTGGGGGCCGGGTACGGATGCTGTAATTGCTGCAAAACACTTGCGGGACACATTACGTTAACCCATTGAACTTGTACGAGGTTGCTGGAAGATATATCTTCCTAACTCTTAACTTCGTGTTGTTACAGTCCTAACTCTTTGGGCCTGTGTTCCTAGTTGATGACCGTCCTTAACACTAGATGCCCTTATCTTCGTGTTTCATGCAGACGGTCTTGTTGGGTTCTGTGGAGGCCTGGATGCACGAGTACCGAGCTCGGCAGGTGCGTGGGAGGCCGGGTGAAATGGAAACCGATTGAGCAACTCTAGATGTAAGGAAAGGAGTAGAAAACGTTTCGCCCTTGAAGTTGGCACGGCAACCTCAGCAGCTTGCAACGAGCTTCCCTGCATCTCGCCTCTCCAGCTGCTAGTGCCTCTCCGATGCCTCGCCTTCAAAGTCCTGTCGCTAACCTACTACTGTGGACGCGTCTTACGGTGGTATTGCACAGATATCCAACATGACCTGGGCGCTGGCTCGCCTGGGGCTGCCGTCCGGAGCTGCTTTCGTGCGGGAGCACCTGCTGGCCGCCAGCTACCCGCTGCTGCCCTGGTAAGAGAGGCCCGGCCGGTAGTCCTCCGTTGGCGCTGGATTCAATGTGCGCGTGATGCTGGAAAGCGCAGGAGAATAGGCAGCGGCGCGGGATGTGATTGCTTCTGGGTACAACAGCGCTACGCTAGGTTACACCTTTCAGAGCTGAAGGGATGTGCTTCCTCGCCTTCTCCCACCAGAGCATAGCACCACCATAGCTGCCGCACGCACGGCTTCCTGCGCCCGCCCTCGCCTCCTAACCGTCACATTCCCTCATTTCCTGTCCTCGCGCTCACTGGCTTTTGTTGCCGCCCAGGTACGAGCCCCAGCACCTATCGAACACCTTATGGGCGCTGGCTACCATTGGCGTGGCGCCCGACGATGAGTGGCTGGAGGAGTACCTCACGGCGGCGTTCGTCGCGTTGCAAAAGAGAGCGCTGGCGCCGCAGCACCTCGCCAACGTGCTGTGGGCACTGGAGCGTATGGGGGTCATGCCGGATCAGGTGCGACGCTGGTGTGGCCGCTGGGCGGTCCGTGTGGCCAAAGAGGGCACCGCGCGGCTACCACTCGGGCCAGGTTGTCTGATATAGAGCTTGGTCGTTAAAAAATCGATGTGCGGTGGTTCGGTGATTTCGTGATCCTGGTTGGAGGGAGGATTGCGATGATTGCAACGGGGGCGGTAGGCGTGATACCTGTAATGACCGCGGTGCCTTCCTATTGACACAACGCCGCCTCTGCCTGTTTCCATATGTGGCGCAGGAGTGGATGGCGGCATATTACGACTGCGTGCAGGCTGCTGCGCCGGTTGCCAACCCGCAGGACTGCAGCAACATCCTATCCTGCCTGGCGCTCATGCGCATGCACCAGCAGCAGCCCGCCGCCACCTTGACATTGACGGACCACCTAGCGCAACGTTTGCAGGCGTTGCTGTCAGGCAGCAATGGCACAGCGTCTGCCGTGTCAGCGGCGGTCACGCCGGCGGCAGCGGCGGATGCCGCTGTGCTGACACCCACGCCGGCACACAGCGCCGGCGGCCGCCTGCCGGAACCTGCCGGTGCCGCTGTCGACGTCAGCGATCAGGCCATTGCCAACAGCCTTTGGGCGCTCGCGATTATGGGCGTCCAGCCCTCGGGGAGCTTATGGGATGCGATCATGGCGGCGCTGCGGCAGCGCCTGGCAGATCCGACGCGGCTAGCTCCGGGCATGCACCCCGTGGCGTTGACGATTATTCTCTGGGCCAGCTCGACGCTGGGTCGACTAGTGCCGACAGCGGTGACGGGCTTGATATACGGCCGGGTGCGGGCGCCGCAGATGGACGCCATGGAGCCTCGTAGCTTGGCGACCATGGTGCGCTGGGCTGTGAGCTGATGAGGAAGGGATATGTGAGGGATACGTGGTGGCCCGGGTTCGAGGAAGGAGGCCTAGCGGTGGGCCGGAGGGGAGGAGACCCTCAGCAGAGCGCACCTGGTCGGGAACAGGGACCGCCTCCGTCTGGCACACTTTCGGCCGCCTGCAGCGATTGCGCCGGGAGATCAAACGAGTTACTCCGCCTTTCAATTCCTGGCGATGTTGCCTAGGTTTCGGAGTATCATCACGGCTCGGTATTCATTATCATTCACGCCCAGTATTCACGGCCCGGCGTGTCGTGCTCGAAGCGCCATGAAGTTGCAATTACCAACTGAAGGTGTAACACACGCAATCCGCGCAACTGAAAATGTAACATACTTACACACGCGGCTACGTCGGTGCGTGAGGTCGCTTCTATTCGTGGACGTGTATCGTGTCGACACGTGGCCATGTGCCCCTGTGTCCCCCTGTGTGTGTGTGCGTGTGCTCATGCAGGTATGGGCGCTTGCCACTGCGCCCCGGGAGCAGGCTCGGCCCCCTCCTGACTGGGTGGCGGATGTCGTGGCGGTCTCGGGGCGCTCTCTGGCGCCCATGGGGGCTCAGGTGGGGCGGCAGGGGTGGGGGCGGCGGGGCCTGGGTTAAAACCCTTAACTCCTTAAAACCCTAAAACTTTATGTTGAGCACTAGGCGGGAAACTTGCCTAATGCTTCTAGGCTTCAGTGGAAGATTGGGATATCCATCCTGGCCCACGGTCTGCCTGGCTGTATCTGTTTCCTGGTTATTGTCCAGGTGCTCCACAACCCCCATCCGCATTACGTAGCATGTTACTGCGCTGCTTCAGCCCTCCCCACCTGGACGTGCAGTATGTTGAGGACCTGTAGTACGCTGTATGTCCCGTGTCAACCTTGCGCGGTCTCCCTCAACCTGATGCCGCGCTTTGCCTCCCTTGCTTTCCTTCCAGGCTGTCAGCAACTTGCTGTACGGACTGTGCCAGCTCGGTGCGCGGCCGCCACCCGCCTGGATGTCTGCCGTCATCAACCACTTCCATCGCAACCTAGGACTTGAGGTAGGTTGGAAGGGGGCGGACAGGTTGAGCGATGGGGGGGTTGGGCGGGACCCGCCACACTGAGTGAAGCGGCATGCGACCTTGCGTGGATAGATGCGCGGCTATGGCTAGGCCGTCCGTTTCAAGGCGGGTTTTACGGCGAATAAGAAGCTACGGAAGTGGGTTAAGGAAGGGGCGAATCGCGACGTTAGGAACCAACGATGCCGTCTTAAAACTGTGACACGAACCGTTATGTTCTCATGCCATATGCTCTCCCGCTCCGGCGCCCATTGCTGACGAACTCTCGATCTGGCGCCCGCAGGCCAGCGGTCAGTCGTTGAGCAACGTGCTTTGGTGCCTGGCCAAGATGGGCTACCGCCTCAACGTGGAGGGCATGGACATCCTCTTCGGCCTCGTGCGCAGCCAGCTGGCGGCTTGGCGGGAACATAGCACGCAGCAACAACAGCAGCAGCAGCAGCAGCACGGCCGCAAGCAACAGCAGCTGCAGGCGTTGTCGCCGCCGCCCTTTAACTCGCAAGAGATTTCCAACGTGCTATACGCGATTGCCAGCATGGGTTATGAGATCGATCCCGAGGGGGAGCTGGCGGAGCTGCTGCTCGACGCTGTGCACTTCAGGCTGGGCGAGGCGAATGCACAGGAGCTGAGCAATGTGATGTGGTGCCTGGCGGTCCTGCAGGTGTGGGGGGCATGAGGCGGCAACTAGGTCCTAGCGAGAGGAACAAGTCGTTGGATTTGGGCATACGGGTAAGGCAATGGATGCCTGTAGGCAATGTGGCTTGAGGTACCGTCGAGCAGGAGCGGCGTGTCCCTTGGATTGGCCGGCGTGTGAGCTGTGCCTGGCCACATCACGTGTTATCCTGATTTGATAGCGTCAAGGCTGCAATGCTGCAGGGTGATTCGTCCAAGACTGGTGCGGCGGTTGAAGCATTTTGCTTGCATGATCGGGTACCAGCCTTCGGTCTTTGTCTGGTAGTAGTGGTAATTTTTTCTCTCTCTCTCTCTCTGAGTTTTAGAGTGATTATTGGTTTTATTTAGCTCTTGGGTCCCTCAGGGCTCATGTGAGTAGATTTCTTAGTGTGATTTGTGTGCGCCACACCTCGGATTGCGTTATACTTATATACACACACACCACTAGATTCCTGCTCATCAGAGCAACACTATAACTCGGTTTAGGTTTGGTCGCGTGTCCTCCGCTGTGCGGGCGGAGGTGGTTCAGCATTTACTTGCCTTAAGTAGGATGAGAGACGCCTGCGATGGGAGCGATGATGTGCATGTACCCGGTTTCTCGGAAGTGCCGACCTCAACGGTTACCTCACATTCCGCCTCTGCCCTGCGGTCCCCCGTCCCGCCTGCAGATCCGTCCCTCGCAGCCGTGGCTTGATGACTATTTCACAGCTGCACACTCTCGCTTGCCTACCTTCAAGCCGGTCGACCTCGCTCAGTCCCTGTACGGCGTTGCCAAGCTACGACTCCCCCTTCAGCCCCTTCCTGAGCTATCCAGAAGCGTAGTGGTGCGCAGCCCGAAGTGCAGCGCACCACTCACAGCTACTGTTGCTTCTGTTGATACGCGCGCTGTAGTCGAGGTGCCGGCTTACTCCGAAACCACGTCCACTGCTACGGCCTCGTCCACGTCTGCGGCAACTAGCTGGGCGGCCGCGGCCCTGGACGCGGCGCCGCAGCTGATCGCGTCCGCGAACGCCCAGGACCTGTGCAACTTATCTTGGGCGTTGGTGCAGCTGCGGGTGCCTGTGCAGCCCGACTCGGCCCTGGTGGCGGCCTTCACCGCCCGGCTGGTGGCGCTGGCGGGCAGCTGTGACCCGTCGCAGTTAGCGCTGGGCGTGTGGGCGCTGGGAAAGTGGCGCGCGCGGCCGAGCAAGACGCACATGGAGCGACTGGAGCTGGCAACGTTCCGACAGGTGGGAGGGGGTTCGCGGTTCCTTAATGCAAGCTAACCCTGTCCTGGCTGCATCGGTGAGGGACGAGACAAGGGATACGGGGCCGGTGTGTTGGCCCCGGGGGGCTTTTGGACAACTTCTCAAACAGAAGGAATGAAGAGGACATGGCCCTCTTATTGTCCGTTTGTATGTTTCATGTCCCAAGTGAAGTGTCGGTTCTGGCAGTGATGTGAGTCCCCCGCCGCTCCGTACCCCCTGTCTCAGGTTCCGTCCATGCGGCCTCACGAGCTAGCCGCCATGCTGAGCGGCTTCACCGGCATGGGCCACACGGCGCCCGCGGAGTGGCTGTCGGACGCCATACAGCAGGTGGCGGCACGCAGCAGGGAGTTCGGGCCGCAGGTAAGAGGCTGTGGGTGAAGGCGGAAGGGGAGGAGCAAGTCGCTGGCATATGCGATTTTGTGTCTTGGAACGTGTTGAGATGTGCGAGGTGTGTTACCTGGGCAGTTGAACCGTCTGCATATCTGTCTCTGTTGCAACTGACTGACGGACTGAGTGGGTGGTGGTCGTACTGGCCGTCCTGACGTCGCCTGTCTGTCCCGCAGGAGTGGACGATGGTGGTGTACGCGCTGGCACGCATCCAAAATGACACCTCGCTTACGGAGATGGTGTTGCGGCTGCTGCCCAAACTCGACCGCCTGCCGCTGCCCTCGCTCATTCTCATCTCCTACTCCTGCGGCTGTATGGGCCCCAGCCCCATGGGACGGCAGCTAGTCAGTCGCTGCCTGGCTTTGCTCGCCGCGGGAGGAGCTGCGTCTCCTGCAGGCGACCGCGTCACGGCTGCGACACCGGGAGAGGCGACGAGAAGACCGCGTGGCAGTAGCACGGGCCGGGGGTTTGGGGCTGCGGTCACAAGAGCGCCGGTGGTGGCGTCGGCCGACGGTACCGCGACGGTCCAACCGCAGCGGAGCGCCGGCAGCGGGGCGGCAGCGGCGGCGGCGGCGCCAGATGCGGGTCTGGCAGCGCGGCCCGTGGCGGTGTCGTCGCTGACCCCTGCAGAGCTGAGTGCGCTGCTGTGGTCGGCCGTCCGTGTGGGCGTCAAGGTGATGCCGCGGGACTTCCTCGACCAGTTCTTCAGGTACGCTGCGGAGTTGTGTGGGCAGAAGAACCATCCGAGGTCTTTCGAAAATCTGCCTGTCGCGGATCGCCGTTTGCGTTGCGACGCCTGTACTGGCATATGCGTTCACGTCATGAGACGCGTGCAGCTTGTATTCTAGGGCACTCTCCACGTCTATGTCTCCACTGTGAACCCTGAATGCAATTCGTCTTCCCTTCCCCCGTCTTACATGTTGTTCGTGGTTCGTGGTTCTTTATCTTTTGCGCGTATCGTTTTGTTATGTTGTTTCTTTGCCAGCTGTGATTTTCTTTCCTTCTGGACTGTCCCTTCCTTTGCAGTTGCACGGAACCGCTGCTTGAGGAGCTGCCCGCCAGCCTGTTGGCCGCCTACCTGTGGGCGGGCGGCCGGCTGAAGATGTGGCTGCCGTCCAGGTGGCGGCAGCTGCTGTTGAGGCGTGTAGAGGCACAACTCTCGGAGATGCGCACCCGGGAACTGGCCATGTGCATGGCGGGGCTGCTGTGGCTGAGGTGAGGCAGGGGCCTTTTGGATTTTCAGTTCCGCCCGCCTGGTTAGCCACCTGGCTTGCTGGTACGAGTATAATTTTACATGTTTGTGCAGGCCTTGTTTAGATTGGAAAGGGAGAAGTTTCGGGAAGCACGTGCTTTGTCCTGTCATACGGGATTACGGGACGAATGGGTCCCTGGCGGGGGATGACCACCACACCAGGCGCTGAAGGGACCTTGTTGCAGGAGCCTGTGGACAGCCCGCGCTTACAGGCAGTCGTTCGTAGTCCGAACAGCCTTGTCGTCATGTCATTCCCGCATCACGCCACTCAGCATTTGCCCACGCTGCCATGCAGGATGTGGCCCACGGGCTCGCTGTTGCGGAAGCTGCGCGGCTGCTACGAGGCCCAGCGCGACGAGATGCCGGAGCGTGTACGGAAACACGCCGACACAGCACTGGCAGTCCTGACCAAGCGGCTTGCACTGGCGCAGTACCGGGAGCGCAAGTATGGCTGCAGCCGGACCACGCGGCTGCGCTGGCTGGCCCGCGTGTGGCGAGGGAACTTGCAGGCTGTCGCTGAGGGAAACACCGGGTACCAGGGCAGTCGCGCGGCAGCGGCACCACCTGCGGGCTACGTGTCCCGGCGCCGTGCGCTGCAGCTGGGCGTACTGAGGAGGTCAGCCCAGCGCGGCAAAGGCACCGGCCTGGCTGATAAGAGCGCGAGTGGGCAGCCGGCAGGAGAGAAGTAGGGGATGTGCGGCGAGGGGATGACTGTTGGAATGTTGTTTTCGTGGTGGGACGAGAGAAAGCAGAGGAAAAACGCGTTCGAAAGGAAACGAGGTGGGACATTTTGGTAGGGCGTCATGCTTAGCCGGTCCTTAGTCGGGCTTGGCTTAGTTTACAAAAGAGTTTGATCTGAAGACCAAGCTGCAATGTGATGTTGGCGTGTTGCACTTTAGAGAGTCTCGCAGCGTTGTGAGAGAGTATCAGTGTGAATATGAGTTGTGAGTGTTGCACGCAGTGAGCCCGTTCGTTGTCAGTGTAGAGCAGGATTTGCTTTCCCTTTTAAGGTTGTTTGCCGCAACCCGTTAGAAGCCATGGCTGTTTTCTCTGAAAAGGATTTGATTGATGCTTTCGTTTCATGTGTTCACATCTGCCAAGCGAATGTTTACTTTGCAGGTATAACCTGTGAATAAATGACGGGGGGCAGTTCTGTGCCCATATGCTTACCCTACCACAGTAATGAACGCCGAACTGGCAGCAGGCGGGAAGTGGGGGAGAATGCAACACAATCGAAACAAATAGTGCTTATTCAGAGGGAAGTTGGGTAGAGGGAATTTTGAGGGTAAGGTCACTGGACAGCCAACTTTGTCTAGCGCAATGGGGGGGTTGGGTAAGGGAGCCGTGGCAAGCAAACGGCAAGCGCGCAACTGGAGCTGCACATCTGAAGCTTTAAGAGGGAATGCGCGAATGCGCTGCCCGTGTGCATTACAGCAGAAGGGTTGATGCGGGTTGAGCGTGTGCGGTTGAGGGCCGGCAAGTTTTTTCATGGAATCGTTTTCAGACCGGCATCAACCAACCAACCATGTTGCAACCAGGTATCGGATTGCTTTTGTCCACCTGCCCCCGTCACGGTGGGCGCCGCGGTCCCGCAGGTCCGTTCCACACCCCCACACAGTCCGGTCCCCACACCATGCCAAATTGCATGACGCAAGCGGCGCAAGAGCACAACCTTCTTGTGCAAATTCTTAAACACGATCTTTGCTAAGTATAAGCTTTAGCCAACACAACGACCAACCTGTCCCTTGAAAGCACGTGTATTGCATTTTTTAACATGAACAAACAACCTTTAGATCGAGCAGTCTTGTTAAGAAAACCCGCTGCATAACAGGTATGACATCGTCAGCCTCATGCACGTGGCGCTTCATGCAAGCACGCACGCATAAGAGAGAGGAGGACACGCGAGGTCCCAGAACCCTGTACTGCATACTGTCGCTTTACCTCACAACAGACACGCCTTCCATAAGACTTTTACCTCGTAACGGGCGCCTAAAGGGAATACACACGCGGGTAGCAGTGTGCACGAATTCTTTCATGTGTACGATGTATGCAACCTGTCGTGCATCGCGAGCGCATCTGCCTATCTCTTTCCACCACACAAAGCCTAGTGCCTGCATGCCGAGGAGGTCAAGGCAGGTGTATCAAGGAAGGATGCTTTCACCCCGAAGAGCTGGCGGCCTGGGTAGCCGATTGCCTGCGAACTCATGTTGTCTGTCCATCACGCAAGAGGCCAGGACGGATACTGACCTGTTACCAGAGATGACATCAGGACATGGCTGATCATACTATAAACCCATTCGTCGCGACGGAAGGGTGCGTGTATGTGTGTGTATATATATTACAAGACGCTGGTCGCAAAAGCGCGCAGCGCGGTAATTGGCCACCTTAACCGACCGAAGAGAGTCCCCAGGTGGTGAAGCCCTGTGACTGCGCAAGTCAACCATAGAACGTCTAAAGCCCCTAAGGGGGACTGTGGGTCACGAAGACAGCTTACCGTAGATATTGGCACATGTAGCAAACGTTCATACTAAATGCCCGCATGAGGGCATGAGGGCATGAGGGCTCGCCCCAATCAGCTTTCACGTCACACGCCGATGCCTCTGACCTGCCCGCCAAACGTGCGGGTGCACGCGGCGCCTATGAGCCCTCCCTCTGCTAGGAATCCCTCAGCATCAACCAACGGATCTCCTGATTTGCGCACCAACCCCGCCCCAATCGCCAGCCAATCGGCAGCCAGACATCCCAACGCAACACCCTACAGCCAAACCTCCTGGATGCTTCGGTCTAGGAATTGCCGACGGACAACACGCCGATAGGCACTGATGTCTTCTTCTCCTCCGCTGCCTCCACTAGACGGCCAGAGCACGTCGTCGACGGACTATTCACCCCTCGTGTTAAGCCATCTGCTAGTCACATCCTGTTTGACCGGCTAAGCAGCCGCTGGTCGGGGCCATTCCCTTTGTTATCGGTTCTCCTTGGGCTGGCTGGCTACACCGCCGGACGGACTGACGGACTGGCCGCCCGCCCCCGGCAGTCAGCGGGTTCGTAACACACGCGCTGAGGAGCGGCAATACTGCACACCCGACTTCCACGTCCCTGCCTCCCGACCCACACCCTCCGATCCACTTCCCTGCAGGACGACCCCCAAGCTCAGCAGCCACACCGTCACCACCACTTAAAAACACAAACCGCACGGGAGGACACACGGATGGTACCATACCATATCGCTTGCGGGACATGCAGCTCCCCTACTGCACCCTCACCACCATATGTTACACATCAGTAGTGGCACCGGACTCGCTCTCCTCACACCCGCCTACCACCACCTTGACTAAGGTGGACATGAGCTCCACCACCCACATACATACATACCCCTAGGCCTGACTTCTGCTCCCAATCGATCCAGTCGACCCGGGTTCAAATCCGCCTGCCAGCTCCTCGGGTGTTTGAGGAGTGATGAAATGGGAGGTGGCCCCCCATCATATGGACGGTGTAGGACGTGATAATATCAACTTGCGAGCTGACCAGGAACTAAGTTGATGCGCCGTTGATCCGCTAGATTTGGTTGGATGCTGGTGGTGAGTTGCCGAACCCAACGAATACATTCTGAAGTCGGATGGGGTGACGGATTAGGGTGCCCCTCTAGCAGGGGAGAGCAGGGACTGCCCCGGGAAAGGGGGCCGCTGGCGAAGTTAACCACCCTGTAACAACATACATACATACCGGCGTTTGTGCGTTCAGTCACGCACCCATCCATTCAATCACCTATCGCAACACCCATCTATCACACCACGCTGCCCAACGCGACCTCCACCCCCGTGCCAGTCAATTCAGCCACCCATGGCCAACGCGATGACGGCGGTGGTCACCTCGTCGAACTTGTCCTGCGCCTCCTGGTGCGCCTCCTGGGCGGCCTGAAGGTCCCCGGCTGCCTCTCGTAAATTGCCGGCCGCCGCATCTGCGCCTGCCTGCTGCAACGAAGATCCAGAGCGCTGTAGCGCCGCCGCGATGGGGTTGTTCTCCTGCAGATCCTTAAGGAGGGCGCGAACCGTCCGGATTTGCTCGAGCTGCGTCTCCAGCATCTGAATAAATCGACCTGTGGGTGAGCGAAAGCGCGCACGCGCGCGTGTATTTCTTCATTTCATGTCTGTGGATGCGGCCCGGGTACGTAAGGGCTGGAGGATGGACGTGTCTGTAAGCGTAAGTAGGTGCGCGAAGATTATAGGTGCATGGAGGCCGGGTGAACGGCGAAGGTCGTGACGCTTAACAGCTATTTCGGAAAGCTTGGGGGGGTATGGGGGACACCGCCAGCTCCTGCGATATGGTGCTTAGTGCTCTTCTCCATTGGCCAGGCGTCTGGAGGCGCCTCCCAGGCTTTTTTAACCGTCCTGAAGGCAGTCTAGCTAGGCAGCAAGCCGGTATGACCGGCCTACCATAGGTCCCTGTGCCAAGAACGTGAGGGTGGGCGCACAAGGACGCTCATCATCCGTGCAAAGCAGCACTCACGCGTGTGTTTCTCACACGCCCGCCGGGGGCTCTTACCCGAGCGGATCCTCTCCCGCAAGGCGTTAACGCTGGCCAGCACGTTGGTTAGTTCGTCCAGGAACAGGCCCTGAAAATTATCCTGGAGGTCCTGTGGTGTCAACGGTGCGGGTGCGGGTGCGGGTGAGGGTGCCGTGCGGGACGGGGGATGGCGTCGGCGCGTGAAAATCAAAGCTAATATTGCTTTACGCGTACGTACGCGTGTGTGTTATGAGGCCATATGTGCATACGCGCACGGTAGGTATCCATGCACGTATGCGCGCATGCGCGTATTGGAGTAAAATTCGCCTCGCATGTGTGTTGTACACTACATGTACGTGTCCGTACGCGTGCGTACGGACCCCCGAGGTTTCACAGTCGGGTCCGCACCTTAGGGATCCGCACGGGTACGGCACACATGCGGGGCGTGGCACACGTCCCCTTCCATGTCTACCTGAAGGAACGAGACGGCCTGGACCTCCAGATTGAACAATCCGAAGAAAAGGTTGGGGATGGCCGGTACGAGCGACAGGGCCACGGATGCCGTACTTAAAGCACCTGGCACGGCAATATCCAAGTACGGCACACATGAACCACAAAGATTCGCAGCTTAAAGTGTGTTGCGGAAGCGTGTATCGAGGGCAAGCGACAGGAGGGGCCCCTGCCAGGTGAGGCTCTTCCGTTACTCCTCGTCCAAATTGGATTCGGCTGTTTACGTTGCCATGCGTCCTGTCGTTCGCTATATATGGCTGATTTGCTGCTGGCATATGGCATTCCGTGCTGTCTGGCGGCCCCACCACCCTTACAGCCATACATCAATACATGTAGCAGCTCTAGACCTCAAACCAATGCCCAGTGCCAACCTGAAACGGTGTAAACAGTCCCACTCGCCAAATTGAAGGCAGCCGAGGTGATGGCTGCGGAGTTGACATTAGCCTGGATGGAAGAGGCAGGAGGGCCGTGCGGGTGTGTGGCTTAACATTGCAGGGCAGAGCAACGAAGCCGGCTTGAAGGATTGCATTGAAGAAAAACGTTGGTAGAAAAAAACGGCTCATCTGGACAGCTGATCATGGTTAGATTTGTAGCGCGCACATGCATTTACATGCACAAATACATACCAACCCCTGCCTATGCATACGCGCATGAACATCCATACGGGGAAACCGGACACACGCGGCGTTAAGGGTATGTTGCCGCTGCTAAGCTGCATCACAAATGCACGGATGATGTACGACCCACCCACCCACAGGTCTGCATACCTTACAAAACTAATCAGGTACGCAACCAGGCAACCAATTAGCCGACAAGCCAACCAACCTACCAACCAACCAACCAACCAACCAACCAACCAATCACCCAGCAGCTCGGCCTGCCAGCTCGCTGCCCAGCCACCAAGCCTGACACTCACCGAGATGGTATCCAGGAACTTTTGGAACTCGTCCCCTGTGAGTGGCTCTGTGGACTTACGTAGCGAGTCAGGGTCAAAGTCTAAGGAACCACCCCGGGGACCTCCTACTGGGCCGACTCGGCCGCCACGGAACGCCCCAAGGCTGCCGAGGCCGCCGAAGCCGCCGCTATTACGGAAGCCCCCGAAGCCGAAGAAAGGCCCGCCACCACTGCCGCCGACGCCGACGCCGCTGCTGCCGCCGTCGGTGGCATGGCCGGAACCGCTGCGGCGGAAGCCGCCGCCGCTGCCGCGAACGTCACCACCGAAGATGAGCGGGTCCGTGAACTGCCGCAAGTGGTCCATGGCGCCTTGGAGGGTCAGGCGCCTCGTTGGAGGAGCACCCGGCTCCTTGTTGTTGTGGATATTGTTACCGTTCTCGTTGTTACCGTTATTACCGTTGTTTTTCTTGCTGGAACCGGGGGGGCTCATGTTGGCCAGGAGGTTGTCAAAAAGGTCGAAGCTGAACTGCTGGGAGCACTGCGGGCCCCGGCGGGGCGGCACGTGGGCACGTGAGCGGGGTCAGAGCTCGTGGCGGGGCGGCAACGAACGCGGAAAGAAGGTCTTTAATGATGGTGGTAATGGTTTGAATAAGTGGATGTTGCATTGCGTACGGATAGAGACTGCTGGGAGGAAAACAGTTGTGGAGGGCCGTGTTGGTGACCTATTGGGGGGCTGCTGCGGGCTGGCGTCTCTGTAATTTGTAAGTCACAGCATTCCCACCCAAGCATCCTAAGACACGGCAACGACCTGCAAGCATTCCTTATCCATACGATAACGGTGCATCACAACCCCGCGCAGCTGCCAAGTAAACACTTGTAGCACACAGCGGGGTGTTGTGCGACGCACAGAGCTGCACCGCACCGCGGGCAGGGGACGCAGGAGTAGCAGCAATATTGCGAAGGCGAAGCCATAGCTTGCGTAGAGAGGCCGTCGGCCGCCTAATCGATGACCGTCGCGGTCCGTCATCTGGAAATCTCTACCTCCCGTCTCTCGCTCGTGTGCTGGTTGGTGCCTTGGCTTGCTGGTCCTCTCCAGACCGCCGACACTAAGTTATACCTCTTTGAGAAGTTATAATTAGTGTTAAGGCTAATATTTGGGGAGAATCCTTATTGCACTATTGTCAAGACGATTTGGAATTTTCGACGATATCGCTCGTCCCGTCGAACGATGTGGCCCTTCCCCTTATGTGCGACCAGGTGCGACGTCACGCGGAGCTATGCGGGGACCCCAATGCGTGCCAACCAATCAACTAAGTATGATTAAATTCCACCGGAATTTTTTTAGTATTTTTTATTTAACCCTTCGGCAGTTCAGTAAAGAATGCAGCGTTCGCGTAGCTTGATTACTTTCGTTAATTGGAACGACTTCACGATAACGGTGTTGCGTGCGAGATAAAGTCTGTCACAAGCTGTTTTGAAGCTCTCGGACGGGCCAACACGGGGGCCAGCGCTCACGTGATTTGCTTCAGTAAGACCCCGTGCGTGGCTGTGAAGCATTCGCCGGTGAACCTCCGTGCCCCACGTGACCCCCTCCTCATGGACGAGCCGATGTAGTCGTGGTCGTGAAGTATGTTGACGGGCGACCGTTGGCCCCAAGCCCCCGATCGCATCGGCCGGGCCAAGCAAAGGGAAGATCACACACGAGGAGGGAGCAGTGCCGTCAAATCGATGCATTTATGTATCTGCACTGATATCCTTTTACTTAGGACACAGTCCTAAAAATAATTCTGCATTAACCTTCCTGCTGTTGGTTAGAGTTGGTCGAGCAGCTGCGCTGTCGTTTCATCAATTCCCCGAAAGGCTCCTACTTCCAATTGCGTTTCCAGCACATCAACGGGTCATAGATCTCGTAGATATCAATTTTAACGTTAAAAAATATTCTTTAAAAGCGAAGTAAGACAGTACTAGTCTTCTTCGGTACTGTGACCTGGTGAAACCCAGGGCGACATAAGACCTCCGGCCCAGAGGCCATGCCGACCTCCGCCACCGACACGGCCATATTGGCGGTTCTCATGTTGCTGCTGACACCTCATGCGGTATGTCGATATACGCAGGTATATGTCGATATACGTCCCTTCTTAAGGGCTCTTACTGCGGTACTTGAGTTCTTCGGTAGCTGAGGTTTGCGCGTGTTTAACCGCATGATGGTGGCCTCAAATCGCTAAGTGGGCTGGTAACATGCATGAGCGGACGCATACATGGAAGCCAACCCCCACAAATCAACACGAACCAGTCAGCAATGGTCCCTCACTGGGCACACGGGATTGCCCGGGTGTGCCCAGTTGCTGCTGTTTCGCGTATTTGAGCCGCACGCTTGTCACGTACGTGATCGCAACACACCACGAGGGACACACCACGCTCCCTCTGCCTCACTCACAACTTCTCGCTTCTTGAGAAGGCAGATAGCAGCTGCCGTACCCTGCGCATGCTGTATCACCTGCCCGCCGCGGCTAGCTCCTACCCCCGGGAGTGCGGACTCAACCTCCCCCCTTCTCTCCCCCTCCCCTCTCCCTTAAAACACCCTCCTCCCAGGCTGTCGTACGGGCCCAGATCCTGGACATGACTGCGCCACCAAAAGGATCTGCAGCACCATCAGCAGTAGCGGCAGGTCTTGATGCTCGTAGCCACAATAGCGCTGCCGCAACTAGCCCCGGTGGCGGCACAGGCAGCGGCGGCACCTCCGCCTCCGCCGACAACGGCAACAGCAAAGCCAGTTTCGTAAATCTCGTAGATGCCATAAACGCAGCCGGCGGCAACATTGCCAACGTAGTTGGCATATTCCGCCCCAGCCCCTCCAACATGACCGCCGCCGCCAGGTCCATGGCGCAGACAGGTTGGGATGGCTTGAAAGGCGGAGATGGCGGCGGCGGGGAAGGCGGTGGCGGGGAAGCTGGTGGGGGTGGGGGCGGCGGTGATGGTGGAGGCGAAGGTGGCGGTAATGGTGGAGGTGAATCTGAAGGGGCCCCGGAGCCCGAGACTCTGGCGGGGCAGAAGGTCCAGACACTGGCGGAGTCGCAGCAGAAGATTGAGGAGGCGCGACAACAGAAACAGCAAGCTCGGGGTGCGTTTCAGGCCCATCCATCCATGGTTTGTGGCCTTTCGCTGCGTTTTATTCCTTTCCTTCCTCTCCTTCCTTTCCGACGTGTGCATGTACCTGTGCCAGCTCGTGCGGGCAGCAGGAACTGGGATATGGAAAGACCAGGTGGTGTACGACCGGTCGGTTCCATATGTCGGTGTTTTTTCTCATTATTTTGGTTACTATCTGTAATTGGGATGGGGTGCCTTCGACCTCTCCAGGCCTGCACTCCAGTTCCGATTTCCCGGGTGCACCTGAGTAATCCTGAATTGTCTCGGGTCCCCTCCTCATACCACTTGCACTTGCAACTCCCCTCATCTCACGGGGCCCATTTGCAATGCCACGGGGCCTCGCCACTCGGCATTGTACCGCGATCGACACCATTACTGCAGCCCCTGGCGTTGGCGCACTCTCCTCTGCGGCCATGGCATCTTGTCTACTCCATAATAATTTTTGCCACACAATTCATATGGTTTGTACGACTACATGGCCTACAAGTATGAACGTTTTGTCGTACAGAGGACGCCGCCGGCAAGGTGCCGGATAGGATCCGTACGGGACTCAACGAGACGGAGTTTGCGATTTTCCTGGCGGACTTCCGAGCCAATTTCGGATCCGGTGAGCCCGTTGAATGAGGAGAAGAGATGCACAATATGGAACCACAGTGGGAATGTGTGTGTGTGTGTGTGTTACACCCCGGTTGCACAAAGGGCTAAAATGCGGGTGGGCTGAAGAGACACCCGCAGCCGAGAAGTGTACAGAGGCTCTGGCACACGTGGCAGTGATGCACGGGGAACAGAACGAATTAGCCGGCATGTTGCAGGTATGCATTGTAAGTATGTATTGTGTCGTATGTGTGTATATGTATGGACGTGTGCGGCGTTTTGTCCCCGCACATACTACAAAGAGGAAATTGGTGTTGCCTTAAACCGGACAACCGGTACCGATGCACTCGCATTCGGACACACGTGTCTTTCCGCTGCGACTCGACATTTCTTAAAGCCTCCTAGCTAGATGCAAATACACAGCTTATCATCAGCCCCACCACCAACCCCATCGCCATGCCTCAGGCAAGAACATCGAGAGCCTCCGGGCCCTATACCAGGAGACAGACGTGTACAAGGCCAAGGATTTAGCCACCAAGGTCTACAATACGCTCAATTCAGCGGCACAGCTGGGTATCGCCGCACTGCAGGTGCTCGTGTGTGTGTGTGGTGGGGGGATAATCGTGGTTGGATGGTAATGGTTAGGCTGGCGTGTATGGGGAGACACGGCCAGTCATGGAAGGGCGGATCAGGAGGCTTGGCCCTGGTAGTTGCATGACCGGGGTTGCCAGCTCAATGTCGCCTGTGTATTACCGGGCGTGTTGTGGAGCCACCGTGCTGCTGGGACGGGTGTTACTGTGCTTATGCTCTTGTGTGTTTGTGTGTTTGTGTGTTTGTGTGTTTGTGTGTTTGTGTGTTTGTGTGTTTGTGTGTTTGTGTGTTTGTGTGTTTGTGTGTTTGTGTGTTTGTGTGTTTGTGTGTTTGTGTGTTTGTGTGTTTGTGTGTTTGTGTGTTTGTGTGTTTGTGTGTTTGTGTGGCTGTGTGTTTGTGTGGCTGTGTGTTTGTGTGTTTGTGTGTTTGTGTGTTTGTGTGGCTGTGTGGCTGTGTGGCTGTGTGGCTGTGTGGCTGTGTGGCTGTGTGGCTGTGTGGCTGTGTGGCTGTGTGGCTGTGTGGCTGTGTGGCTGTGTGGCTGTGTGGCTGTGTGGCTGTGTGGCTGTGTGGCTGTGTGGCTGTGTGGCTGTGTGGCTGTGTGGCTGTGTGGCTGTGTGGCTGTGTGGCTGTGTGGCTGTGTGGCTGTGTGGCTGTGTGGCTGTGTGGCTGTGTGGCTGTGTGGCTGTGTGGCTGTGTGGCTGCGCTTGCGCTTGCGCTGGTGCTGGTGCTGACGCTTATGCTGGTGGTTAGTCGGATGGCGTAGTGATTTGGCGCTATTGATCCTAAGCAGCTCTATCGCAATCTGTTATCCGGTCGCGCGGTGTACATGCGTTGTCACACATACTGACATACAAACAACGCTCACGCCAAAACGCAATTTAGCGACTTCTGTATATGACCAGCTGAGCGAGCTGTGAGGTAGTGCACAGAAGCCGCTGCCCCCAGAGCTGCCCGCACACACCACATCTGCCCCTGCTGTTCCCTCCGGCCGCAGTCTGCCGTACCCCACCTAGGGCCCCTTTCCTGGCCGCGGGCCAGCCCGCCCTCCCCCTCCAAAACCCCCCTTTGCACACCTTGAGGGTAACTGTCGAACTGCTGGCGAGCTGGGGAGCCCCGCGTTTCCATGAGTGGCTAGAAACACACAAGGTGTTTCCCACAACGGGGTAACACGACCCAGGATGGGTTAGAGCCATATCGAACTCGCTTGTCCGTCCGCCACCACCCGACAGCTGACGAGCCCAACCCCATTTCCGCTGGACCATGCACCGCCCAGGCGGGTCCCTTCGCCCTGATTGGGCTCATCGTGATCGCGCTGGGCCTCGCGTCTTCCATCACCTCCCTCGTGGCGGGTATCCTCTACGCGGCCGGAAGTGCAGTGGGACTGTACGCCGACATCGACACCGCGATCAGCAGTGAGTGCAGTGCGGCCGCCAGCAGCAAGCGACGGCATGCCATCACGTGACGGCGGTGGTGGCGGCGGCGGTGGCGATGGTGGTGGCCGCAACGGCGGAGCTGGCGGCGGTGGCGGCGCCGGCGGAGCTGGTGGCGGCGGAGCTGGCGGCGGCGGAGCTGGCGGCGGTGGAGCTGGCGGCGGCGGAGCTGGTGGCGGTGGCGGTGGCGGCGGCGGTGATATGAGGAGCGGCAGTAACAAGCAGGAGAAAAAGCCCGCCATAAAGTAAGTGTTTGCCGTAGGTACGTAGCATGAATGCTTGCTCTTACTCTACTACCGTACAGTCAGCCGCTCTTGGCTTTAGCTTCGCTGCGTCGTAGCAAACATAGCACAGGGCCACAAGCTGTGCGGTGGCAGCCGTGATGCATAGTGCATGATGCATGGAGCGCATGCATGCATGCATGAATGAATGTACGTATGCATGCATGGAAATATGTACGTGTCTAAATCCTAAGCATTATCTGTGCCCTGCGTGGCCGGTTGCCTGACGCGGATGCGGCCATCGCAGCTGCTTCGACGTCCAGAAGAAGGCTGCTAAGGGTTGGATGTACAACACGGCGAAGTACGCCAACGACTTGAACAAGTGAGCCTGTCCGATGTCGTAAATCCAGCGCGTCGAGTTGTACTTTGCTCGGCCTGTCTTTCACACGAAGGCTTGTTGCGCAGGGAAAGTGCTATGTGTTGTATGTTGGGTGCTCCATGTGTGTATGGAAGCCTGCCATAGCTATAGGTACGCGTGCCAACCATAGCTAAAACCCGGTCTGATGAAGATGATGGCGTGAAGGCGGTGCGCGTGTCTGGATCTGCGCCGGGTAGTGGGGCTACGGGGCTGCGGTGTCTGTCAGGGGCTGCCTAGGGCAAGGCCTCCATAGGTTCGCGCGTTGTACAGCAAATGCAAGCGGCGAGATGACCGGAGCGCGGGGGCACAGGTGTGGGGGGGGCGTCCCCGTCTGCTCGCTCCTTGCCTACCGTTTCCTGTTCCCGGCTATGCCGCACAGCACACAACGCCTCGGGCTGCCGGGGGAAAAGTTGTAAAAGCTGGGAACTGGCTTCAAAACTGCGGGGTTGGCATTTACAGGGCTCGTTCGTTCGGGCATCCTGGCCCATCACATCGCCCAAGGCCGTGTACTTGCATGTGCAGTCACAGGTTTTGTGCTCACATGATGCACATCCACTTCCGCCACCACACCCACTCGCACACTCACACGCACTCACACACACGAGCGGCCCGACGCCTGCACGGCCCCCATGCAGGTATTTGATGCCGTACGTTTTCCGCGGCGGCGCTGACGGGCTGTTGGCCATCACCGAGGGCATCTTGCGGAGTACCATCAACTTGGCTCGGATGGTCCAATCAGCAACCTAGCTGGCAGCCCCACCTAAGCCTACTACATAGCTGGTCAACGATGTTGGTGCGCGTGTTTCCGTACCTTCGTTACGGTAGCAGTCGCGCGCGTGTGAACCGCCGTACAAATAACTTCCGCCATGCAAAGAATACATGGACCTCATTGTTTGAGCCGTATTAAAAGCCGCGCCGTGCGTGCGCGCGCGCATGGTCAAATGCTCGGTTGTGGTACGGTGTACGGTAACACCGCCGGTTTACACTAATGTATCCACCGAAGAAGGCTTACCGTGATCAGCTGCTCGCGTGCGCGTGCTGATTGTCATGTGACTGTGTGTGATTGATTCGCGAATACTTGGGCTTTTTCTGTATTAGTGATGTATTCGTCGTGCGTCACACGGGCAGAGCAGTACTGCGTTTACCATCTGGCGCTTCCGTGAACCCCCGGTGACCTGAACGGGCGCTTCCGTTCCACAATGACGACGCAATGAGCGTTGACCTGAGCGTGAAGCAATGGAACCCATGGATCTCGACCTATGATTGTGTCGGATACACTACAGAAACGAGCTTCCGCCCTGTGTGGACGCGGGGCAAAGTGGACGGGTTCTTCGGGGTTTATTGCAAACAGCGTTTCCAGAGGCCTCCAGAAGTATTCCTCGTGCCACCAGCTGTGCAACACTTTCCGTTTACTGGCCGCAGTCTTTGCCTTTACTAGCACCACGCAAGGGTAACCGGTTCTCTGCCAGTTATAAATGTAGGGGGTACTGCTCTCAGCCAAAAGGTAATGCGTGAGTACCGGCACTGGAATTCATGAATGCTGGATAGGGCCTTGGTGGACAGCGGGTTTAGGGCTGCGGATGGATAGGAAGGTTATGGCGGGTGGGCGGTCATGGGGCACCACGCGGAGGGACGCACAACCTTGTGAGAGTTGGATAGATGCGTGCGTGCTGGAAGTTACCGGAAGCTTCTGGAAGCTTCCGTCCCCGTGGGTTAGCCGTCATCTGACCCAGTTGTGGCAGTGTAGGGTGCGAGGTGGATTGACGGTGCGGGGCAGTAGGGACAAAACCTGTCTGAGTATGTCTAGTAGTATGTCTGTTTCACGGGCATGGAAGGGGAAGGGTGGCACGGGCTGTGACAGGCTATGCCGGCGCAAGCAGAATAGGATAGAGTAGTTGTGACTTGGGAGTGAGGATCGTGGTGTTGGATCTGTGAGGTATGCATTCTCAAACAAGATCTACCATGAATTACGACATCAAGTTGTTACGAGAGGAGCTTTCGAGCCCATAGTAGAGCAGTCTAGTTCTAACACGGGAAGCGTTTCAAGTGAAACGATGAAGCCAAATGTGTTTTTATGAAATACAACAAAGAACATGTCGTCAATATGCATCTGTGGACAGTGATTTGCCCTCGCCCAGAGGCTGTCATTTAAAACAAGGCTATGGTTGGTTATCTGTCAACGGAATGCTGTAGCGGGCACTGCCTTGGCAAAGGTCAACAGCGATCAGCGAGTTGGTGCAGTAGTGCATGATATGACTTGAGATTTCGGCGTGGGCATTTGGGTATTCATTGACGCTTGTTGCGCAAGTTTGGTAGATAAGATAGCTAGGCTGGCTACTGCCTTGCCCAGCTTACAGCAACAACACAGTGGATCTCACGTAGAAACCTAGGATTAAATTATACGCTGCATGAGATAAACCCCAAAAGGGAAAGCAACATGCTGCAACAAGCCACAATGTGCAGTACGGTGTCGTTACTACAGGCATAACGCACTATCAATTGCGTTTTAAGCAGAAGAAAACTTGTAAAGATAAAAGGTCAACCACACGTACCTGGCGAAAGGATTCTTTCCTAAGTTTTATAATTGCAAAATCCAACAGTGGCCTTTGCGACAGTTCTTGCATCCAAGCTAGCGCAATGCCTGGAATGCTTCCTTCTACATCTACAGGAATGGTGAGATCACTTGAGGACTTTAAGCCCCGTCATAGCGGAGCAGGAAGTGACGACCCAACCAAACTGCTTGCAGGAGTGGGCTGCTCATCTTGGGCTTCCTCCGGTCCGAGCTTTGCCACCATCATTCGGCTCACCGTGCGCAGTAAGTTTCTAAGGATTTACATACCTTGCCTCACCTTCATACGTGGCAAAAATGCTGAACCCATTTGCATAGGGAGCGCCCACCACAGGACGCCTACACAATCAAAAGCGCCGCACCTAATAAAAATATATAACGAACTCACCATCATGGCTGCAGGCGCCACCCTGCCCTCGCTTCGTCCGACGCGACCCATTCGCGGGTCACACGTCCATCTTCAAGCCGCCTGTCCAGCAGCGTTTCAACCTTGTCGTTCCAACCTCGCTCATCGAGCGAAACTTTGACATGAACACTGTGCTGCAGCGCGGCCTGAAGGTCGTGTTCAAGCGACGCAGCTGCGACCCGTCACAACCGTCGGAAGCTCTGGCGGCAGTGTACGGCTACGTCAACCGGCACGTCAACCCCATCGGCCTCACATCGTACCGCGTTTCAGGGCAGCAGCCCGCCGGTGTGGGGTCCGGATGCTCTCTGCATGGATGGTCCGTGGAGGCGGGGTGCCTGGTTGTGGAGGTCGCTTCCCGGCATCAACAGCTGCTGCAACAACACTTTGGGGATGTGCAGGTACGCGAGCTGGTTTTCGCTTGCAGGGCTAAGAGGGGCATCTTTCGTGAGCAAACCGCCTTAGTGAGGGGGAGGGATGCTGCATGTGGCAACATGGTTGGTTGTTGTTGATTTAGCGACACATTGAAACAAGGTGCCAGCATATCACGCGACAAACCCCCAACATGTCGGTCCTTTGTGCACGTCTTACAACCCCAGCTGCGGCAAACTTAAGCGACGTTGCCTCGTCGACGCATCGCAGTTGCTTAATGTGTTGCGCATCCCAACCCCGTAGGGCGTTGGGTTTTCTTCCATCGTCCATGCTGTGCATGATGTGCACTCTCCTGCCGCCCTATGCACGCTCCAGCCGGGTTTTATCCGAGCATCTCTCCCTTCATAAATTCCTCCTCGGCCCCATGCAAACGTTCCCTGATGCACAGGACTCTACCCCAGCCCCAGCCAGGCGGCTTTTTGGCGACTGCCTGCCCTCTCCAGCCACTATTCGTAAGCAACGGCCGCAGCCAGAGGAGTTGCCGCAGCAGCGGCTGCACCACACAATGACGCACCAAGAGCAGGATCAGGGGGCCCAGCAGCTGCAACAGCTGGAGGGAAGTGGGATCCCGCCTCCGGAGGCGACGGTTGCAATATTGCCTCCGTCGGCGCAGGTGCCTGCCACAGATGCCAACCACTCAACGGGAGAACCGGACGCCGTGGGCACCAGCAGCCGCTGCCAGACGCAGGATTCCTCATCGTTGCAAACATCCGACTTCTTGTCAACCACCCAAGGCACTGCAGCACCCTTGCCGGTGGGTGACGCGGGCTCCTAGTGTTCCATGGCAGCAAATCCAAAGTTGGGGCTACCAAAACGCAGAAAATGCTCTACCCTCAGCTTGTGCTGTAGAGTTTTGCAGTCCGCTGATGATTTGCTCGTTCGCTTACTTTCTTCCATGAAAACAGGTAGCACAGAAGCCGTCCCGAGGGCCGCAGCGCGCTGGCAAGGTGGTGTCCAAAGGCCACGATACGGTTGCCACAGCTGTACTGGACCGGCGTCCCAAACGGCACCGGCGATGCCCTACCTGGTACAACACAGACGCTACAGAGGCCAAGACAACTTTCGCAGGGATAGACCTGTTGCTCGCGGCACATATGGAGCTTACGCAGCAAGAAGACGGCCGACCAAAGCGCGTCCGGCGGCCAAACAGCCTATTCATGCAATGATCCAGCTCGTGCAGGCGTCGGCTGAACAGGGCCGAAGCAGCCGAAGCAAATGTTGAAATGTGCGGCTTGCATTCGTTTGCATAGCATTGCTATCAAGCTACGGGCAAATGCATACCCCGCCACAAAGTTACGGCTTGGATGGCGGATGGGGCAATGAAACTCTTTCAATATGATTAACGCAGCATCGCTGCGAAATCAACGGTTTTGTCATGTCTCACACGTGCAGCAGGAATGCGGGTTTTATGTCAGGACATCCGACCAATTGTAACATAGTTGATAAATGGCCAACCCAGTTCCGCTGTGCGCCAAAAGTCTGCTATAATACCTTGTCATGTAAAATAGTACAACGAAAAACAATGTGTCTGTACACACGTTCGGCATCGCCTTTCCCCCAGGCCAAAATCCTGCAAGTCATATGTGGAAAAACAATCCCGCGAAGAAGGCCGGCATGTGGAGTGCCTGCATGCCCCCGCCCAAGATTGCGTTGAAAACGTCCAGGTTGGAAATCAACAAACACACGACTAGAATCCAAACGAGCTGACTTCCAACCACTATTCGCATGGAGCGCAACACCCTTCCTTCACGACTTCTACCGTAAAAGCTTGCACAGATTTGAAAGGTACCGCCCACGCGCTGCGTTTTAATACTACCCGCTTCCTCGACCCTCATCACGCGTCCTCATCCTGGCCGGCGTTGGGCCCAACGACTTTTGACAACTGTCGGACGTAAGAGAACACAAGTGTCCAGCATCCTTTCCTGGCCAAACCCCCTGCCTGACCGGAATTGCCTGTCCTGAAGACCCCACATCGAACCCTTCTCTGTACCGCCGCTCGCTCGCCAAGCCATGCCACGGATGCTTAGTCGAACGCCCATTGGTTCTCGCGGCGGACCTCCTCCTCCTCCTCCGGCGTGAAGTCGTTCTGCAGGCAGAGGCGACATACGGGACACGAGCAGCTTTGTCCTTCAACAGGTCAGCAGCGACAACCCATAACCGTGGCAAGATCTGCTGTAATGCGCTCGTTGAGAGAACGGAGTCTGTTGTGCGGTGGACATAGAGTAAGTTGGGGGAAGCTCCCATCCATGGCCCCTGTGTAAGTCTCGCTGCAAAATGGCATCCTGAGGATAGCATCCTAGGAGCTACTCCTTTCAACCCCAAAACCCTTCGCCGCATGCATCTTTGGATTGGCACTGCTAACACACTAGCCAGCACCGGGCGTACTTGCCCATCGGACTGACAGCCCCCTAACCTTGCCCATCGGACGGACAGCCCCCTAACCAAACTCCCCAAGGCTTGGAACCGATACTCCTATCTCACCTTGATGTTAAACGTCTTGCGAATTTCTTCTGGTGTTTTCCCCTTAATCATTTGCGCTACCGTTTGGCAGGTAAGGTCTAGAAGGCCCTTGATGTTAAGATAGTTCGCCGCCTGGAGATGGACACGGCCAGAATACATATCGTTACCCCTGTCACATTCCTTATGGAATGGAGTGAAAGGTTAAGCAAGCACTCCTCACCAAGATGAGGTCGAAAAGGGTAGCTTGGTCCACCTTCACAAACTCTTCGTCCCAGCGCTTCACTTCGTCTTCAGTCTTCATCGGCTTATCGTCTGCACCCTTCTTCTCGGCCTCTACGTGATATTTGCAATACTCGATAACCTTGGCAAGGATCCGGCCAGAAACATTTGGCAACGGAATGGCGTCGTCTGTACCAGCATCTTCTACCAAGTTCTTAACTGTCTGGGACTGAAAAGCAGCTTCTTCGTCGACCTCGAACATCTGCGTGTCCGAGCTCATAAGCTTCACCTTGCTTCCAGACATTTTCGAAGTAATCTTACGTTTAAAGCAATTGTTCAAGACCCAAAGAACCCTGCTTAAGGTATCAAAATGTGCTGGCTGCCGCCGGACGGAACCAACTTAAGCTGCCTTAATGGGCCCTGTGAAGTTTGTCAAGTCTGTGAATAGCGGGAGTATTTAAAATATATCAGAAACATATCAGACGATTAAAGAAGGCCACCTTCTTAAAATTACCTTGACTACTTGAACCTGTGGCGCCGGGGTCCATCTTTTATGCGCTATCATATCAGCAATGGTCAAGGGCAAGTCGATCACATGCGCTTTTGAAAACTGCGTTAATTGCATCCGAGGAAAGCATTCTGACCTGCATGCTTGATGACAGGACCAAAACAATGTTCTTCAATTTTCAACGCCCGAAACCGTTACCGAGTGCACTTGTCACAAAGGATAAATACGCCCAGAACCATGTTGTATGGTATAGTGGTATTCCTGCATGCGAACGATTGGCACTATCGCAGGTCCGCACTGTGCAATATAGGGTTTGTCCTATTGATTTGATTATTGCGGAACGACCGATTTGCTGATGCTCGCGTCATGTCAAATTGATTATTACATTCTATACAGCTTGCAGACAACATGGCTTCCCACGGATGATGTCAAACGCCGAAGCACATTTCAGCACGCCGTTTGTCTGCAGAGTGCATCCGTACACCTGTGGGGCATGGCTGAAATGGCGACAAGGTAAGTGTCATGCTCTATATCAACATTTATCTGCTGATTACACGCTATGTGATTTACGGTTAGCACCCAGTACAGCTTGTTGTAGTAAGCAGCAAACCTGGTCATAGAAGGGGTGGTACTCTCAACAAGAGATATGCCTGTTGTATTTTGAGGCTTTGCTTATGACGAAAGTTTGATGCGTTGTATAAACGAGCGAAGCAACCTTAATAACGCTCAAGATGCACTCCTGAACCCCTGCTGCGACGCCGCAAATTGACGGCTGGGCTTCTTCAATCGTCGACAAAATTCTTCATGGCAGACGCTAAACGGGTATGTGTTGTTTTCCTATTCCATGGGGGCTTCCGGTGCTTGCTTGTCGTGACTCTGAATGATAGGATTAACGCAAGATGATATCATTGCTGAAAATTGGATTCAGAGGGGGCGTCCGTTGCTTTCCTGCTTTCCCGCTGAGAATGCCTGAGTATTAACGGTAGGGTTTTGGCCTCCCAATGTCACCACGTAGGAAATTTCCGGGTTCTTCTTGTCAGCGGAAAAGTTTGCCTCCCACGTGACGGCATTGGCTAGCCCTGGCTGCGTCACGACTCACGTTCGGCTCTTCCATAATGAGCCCCAGCACACCGCAGCGGTCGTCGACGCGCTTAGCCGCAATACTTCCGTTACCAGTCTCGACATCTTTGAGCTGGATCCGGTTGCGGCCAGCGCTCTGGCGGACGTGCTCTCGGCCGCCTCGCCGCGCATTACTGGCCTCGCAGTGCACCATCCCCATGGCCTAGGAGCTGTCCAAAACCTTTGCCGCGGCATTGCGTCCAGCTGCAGCCTAACTAGCCTCCACCTCTCCCAGCTGGACTCAAAGGGCGTTGACGCCCTCGCAAACGCGCTCCTCGCTTGGTCCGATGAACACACGATGGGCTTCTTCCCACGTCTCCAGCACCTTCGACTGGAAAAATGCACCTTCTCGCCTGATGTGGCGGCTTCGCTCGCAAGTGCTTTGGGACGACAGGCGGGCTCTCTGGCGCAGCTGGAAGTCTTGGATTCAGCGCTGGGGGACACCGCGGCCGAGGCGCTGCTAGGGACCCAGCCTGGCTTGGCGCAGCTGCAAAGCCTGAACGCCCCGGAAATAGTAGCAGCTTCCACAGCAGTCTTGCACACATTGGACTTGCCCGCTTGCAACGTGGGACCGCGGGGTGCGTTGTTCGGCGTTGCGGTTGGAAAAGAGGGGGGGAGGGTTCCCATCTGAATCGAACAAGCAGCAGTCCGACTAGTGTTTTCTGTGCAAATATACTGACACCACGCCGTTCATAAAACGAGGATGGTATTGTGAAAAGGATCGCGACGCGACGCGGATAATGGCTTAGCGTTCCTTTGAAATACATGTTTGTCTGTTTCATGTGTTGTTTCCCCAGCGCTGCAATGACGTTGCTGACAACAACATACAAAGAGAGGCGGAGGCCAACAAGTCCCCCCCTGTCGCTGTTTTTTGCAAAGTGCCTGGTCCTCTCCCTCCCTCTGCCATTTCCTTACTCTGTTGACTCTGTTGAGTACATGTCCCTCCGTCCTATTGGACTGATATAATAATCAATTGACCCGTAACCCGTTATGAGAACGAAACCTGCGTGAATGCACCTACCTGCGTCCGCCGTTGTCTCTCTCTCTCTCTCTCTCACACTCCCCGGCTCGGGTCGGTCCACCGGGTCCCTTCCAGGTGCCGCCCAGCTGGGCCGCCTCCTGGCCGCAACACACAGCCTCCACTCCCTCAACCTCTCAAACAACAAGTCACTTGGATGTGAGGGTGTGCGCGCCTTGGCCGCCGGCTTAGCGGCTAACCGTACGCTTCTACGACTGGACATGTCGGGCAGTGGCATCGGCGCCACCGGCGTGAAGGACCTGGCGACGGCGCTCCGACCAGACGGGGGCGGTGGCGGCGGTCCGCCGTTACAGCAGCTGATGTTGGGTTTTAACGCCGCGGGTGCGACGGGGCTGGCGGCGTTGCTGGGAGCCATGTCCGGTCCACAGCCTTGCGCGCTCCGGAACCTCCAACTGGATCACAACCACGTGAGGGGAGTGGAGCTGACGGAGGCGCTGCAGGAGGCACTTGTGCCGCCGCCAGCGCAGGCGGCGACGGCAGCGGCGGCTCAGCCGCCGCCGCTGTCACGGCTGACGGCGCAGCTGAAGCAGCTGTCGCTTGCCGGCAATGCGCTGTACGACGTCGGCGTGGCAGCGCTGGCGGCGTTCTTGACGGAAGCGCCATCCTCCCTGGAGCTTCTGGACCTCCGTGAAAATGGCATCTCCGATGCGGGCGTGGCGGCGCTGCTGCCGCTCATCGCGCCGCGTTGCAACGGTAGCGCATCAGCACCCGTTTCAAGCTGTCGCGGTGGCGGAGCGCAGGTGCAGGCGGCGGCACCAATGGCTGCTGGTGCTGCTGGTCTCCAGGGTTTGTTGCTGGATGGTAACCGGCTGCACAACGCGGGTGCCAAGGTCTTGTTGGAGGCCGTCACCGCGGCCCCAGGCCTGTGGAAGTTCTCCGCGGAGGCCAACAAATTAACAGGTGGGCATGTCTGTGTACGTCTGTCTGTGTGTGTGTGTCCGTCTGTCTGTGTGTGTGTGTGTGTGTGTGTGTTTGCGAGCCACGCCTCTGTGGAGTGTGGGGCGTGATGTAAGCGAGGGCGTCCGTCTGGTTGTGTGTGCGTGTGGGTATGTAAGGGGCCGTGTTTTTCCCTCTGCCTACGTTTGCACATGCATGGGCCCGAAGGTTCCTGCCCGGACAGCGCCACGCTGTACATTCTTGTTACTCGTATGCATAGAGGGTGTGCGTGAGGATATGGACGAGCCTCGAGGGGGAGGAAACGGGCGGGTGCGCTACTCCTACCTACCTTTCTGACCCCCTTACCCCTTTCCCCTTCTCGCCCCTCTCCCCTCTTTTGTGCCCTCCGCGACTCCTCCATGCGACGACAACGATTGGAATGTGGGTTTCCTTGGCTGGCCCCGGACTGGCCCCGGACTGCCCCCGGACTGCCCGCGAATCCGAACAATGATATCTACAGACCCGGCGCTGCGCCTGTCTCTCACACAGCTGAGCCAGCTCCGAGCCGCCCGGCATTCACAGTGGGTTGTGCTCGGCCGCTACAACTCATCATCGTCGTCATCGTCATCTGATGACGGAGGCGACAGGCACAGCGGCGGTAGCGGCGGCGACAGGCGCAGCGGCGGCGGCGGCAGCGGAAATGGGTCACGTAGGAGTCACGAGGCAACGTCCGCAATGGACGTTGATGACGCCGCGACTACACAGGCGCCGCTGCAGGGCAGCGGTAGCGGCGGCAGCGGCGGCACCCAACCGCAGGCCAACCAGCAGCAGCTGCAGCACCTCAAACATCGACTGGACGAGGTGGACGCGGCGACGGACGGTTGTGGCGCTGCAGGAAGTGGTGGTGGCGAGGGGGCCTGCAGCCAGGACGGCGACGACGGGCGGCAGTTGCCGTCGCGACGCAACGTTGTGGCGCGAGGCCCGGAGGAGCCGCCCACTAGCGCTCTCGTGTTGCCGCCGCCGCCGCCGCCGGCGACGACGACGACGACGACGTCGTGTACGGGGAGCGGGGTGCTGCTAAGAGGTGCAGGTGGTGGAGGATGTGGCGATGGTGATGGTGTGGTGGTGGCAATGCCGTCATCGTCTTCTTCCGGGGTATCGCAGCCGCGGGGGCTTCAGCGGACTGCTACTGCTGCTGCGGTGGCGGCGGCGGTGGGGGACCGCCCTACAGCTACTGCCTGGGTCACCTGCTCGATCCCTACGGGCGGCGGTGGGAGGGGCATGGCTGCCGGATCTGGCTCTTGGTGGGTTGTTTAGGGCTTAGGGTGGATCGGGTATGCGGGTGCGAAGTGCGATGTTCCGCGGGTGCCTTTAGGGGGGCTACTTTGGGCTTTAGCGAAGGTTAGGTTTACAAGGGGTTTAGTACATGTTCATATCAGCAGGCTGAGTGGAAGCGAGTTAGGGAAGGAGGCGTGCGTCTGTGTAAATGTGTGTGTATATGTATGTATGTACATATATGCATGTATGTACGTATGTATGTATGTCGAAGGGGCGGTGGGAAAATGGCCCCCTTCTGGCAAATCGACCTTGCGCGGCTCCTCGACCGCGTGCAGTGTAATCCGGAAAGGTAACGTTCCGGCGAACTTTTCGACTTCCCACTGTTTCGGTCCCAATTTGACGGCTCTGTTTCAAGCTTCCGTTGGGGTTTTCGTGTACGGCATCTGCAGGTACGGCATCTGTACGATCCCGGACAGCCGCGATCGATGCTCCGGCGGCGGTGCATCCTCACTGGACAGCTTCAGCAGCGACACCAGTATGATGCTGCAGGGAGGGGACGGAGGCGGAGACGGCGGATGCAGCGGCAACCGCCACTATTTCGCAGCGGCGGCGGCGGCGACGGGTGTTGCCTCGAGCACCTCGCCGCCAGCCGGAGCTTCATGCTATGTGGCGACCGTCGGCATGATGGGGGTTGGCGGCGACGCCTCGGTCCGTACATCGAAGCGGGTGAGCGTTATGGGCGAGTCAGAGCATTCCGCTCCTGCACCACCCGCGTCCGCTACTGCCACTGCTACCACCGTTGTCGCGGCTAAGGCGTCTCAGCGGCTGCTGTCCGCATACCGGGCGCCTAGGTACAAGGCTCTGACTCCCGAGCAACAGCGGCTGTTCGAGGACTTTTAGCGCTGACACCCCCCTGGTTTGTGCTTTCCTTTGAGGGGGGATTGTTGTGTGGGGAGGCTGGGATGTGTACGGGGACTTGTCAGGTCAGGAGGT
>NW_003307551.1:807541-815744 GCF_000143455.1 Volvox carteri f. nagariensis | reverse complement strand
CTATGCTATGCTAGTCATCATTCCTGCGAGCGTTGCGACAACGCAAGAGGAGATCTGGTTCCTTTGCCGGTGCGGAATTGAATGGGGGAGGGGGGAAGGGTTCAGGCTGCTGGGCGGCCCCGCGCGTGTGTGCGGCCTGTCTTGAAGGCCTGCAGGACTGCACCCTAAGGTATTTTTAATAATGGCAACAGAAAATAAAGAGGCAGACCGACAGATAGACAGACAGACGGACAGGCGGGGTTGCCTGTTTCGTCGATTCGCCCTCTCGCCTCGTTTCTGTTTGCTGTCGGCTTTCAGGGTTTCTATTGGGGAGCTGGGGAAAATAACGGGGGCACGGGTTTTGGGATTTTTGGTTCTGTTTTCCGCATCGCCTCGGCCGTCCTGTGTCAAACACCAAGTCCCAGCTAACAGTAGTTTTCTCTTTCGCTCTCGCTCTCGCTCTCTGCCCCTCGCTGGGGCCCCTACTACCGCACTTCATTTCTGTGTCGGATAGATATCCGTCCGGACGTTTCCCCTTTTCCGTGCCTTTATAAGCAAAACAAGTCGTAGACAGTCGTAAACTCCTCTTGCTTATCTCTTGTTGTGGGATTGCAGTACCAACGCTTGCACGGTTGCGGTTGTGTCGCTAGCCGGTCCCCTTGCATTTTCAAGAGGGGGAGGCCCGGCGGCCTGTGGTGGCCACGCATGCTGATGTGTGCGCCGTGTATATTATATCATAATACGCTTCCGTCTTGTCTCAGTTGGTTTGTTAGTTACTTGCGGCAGTTGGTACGCGTGCATAGTCGCTAGCAATAAAGCGCACAGATGCCTCCGGGCTATTGCTTCATCGTTGGCGGTTACCTGCGGCACGGGGGGTGTCCCTTAGCGTGTGGGGATGGGTGGGGTGGGGTGGATGGATGGATGGATGGATGGATGGATGGATGGATGCAGCGTCGGCGGGTGTGGGGGGGGGAGCGCTGCTGGAGGTCATTGCGGCGCGAGATGAATCCCGACGGGCGCTGAGGCAGGTTGTCTGAGGAAGCTTAGGGATGGCAGGCCCACGGCCCATACGGGTGTGTATGGCGTGTCGTATTGGAACTGTTGGAGCGTCTGGGGAGCGTGTCTTCTGTGCAGCAGCAGTCCCAAGCGTGTGTGTGAGTGACGGTGAGTGGTGTTGACGCCGCGCGTGGACTCAAAAGAAGAGGTATGTACTGCGGCCTCGGGTTGCACTGGAGACGTCTTGTTTGCTAAGTCCGTTTTGGCGGTCCTGGCGCGTCAGCTTTGCGTTCGGAGTGTGCGTTACGCACATGCGCTCCCTCTCTCGCGCGCGCTCGCTCGCTCGCTCGTTCGCTCGCTTTGTGATACTCCGGTCGATCTCAAGGGGGTGATCCTTCCTGTAGGATAATCGGCTGGGATAAGTAAGATGGGGTGAGGTGAGGTGGTCGCGGCGTCCATCGGTGAGATATGTCGATGAGATATTTTACACTCTGTCGCCGTTGTGGCAGGTACGACACATGTACGGGCACGTCACGCACGGTGTACTGCAGTCTCTTGGTGTTTTCTTCTGTGCGGTACACAGCATTCCACTACAAAGTGGCAGCTCCTATTCCTGGAAATAACTTTTAAAAAGAGGGAAAACCAGGACGGTATGAAGGAAGTGAGGGGGCATGGAGATGAGGGCGACGTGCGTGTATGTGTGTGCGTGTGCATGTGTCTCGCCCCCGGCATCGCAAGGCCGCAGCTCTTTGAAGTTTTGGGGTGTTGTAGTACTGTGGTGTAGCGAGTTCGTTGCGAAAACGGCCTCCTGTCACGGATGACCGCATTCACTCTTTCCCATTCCATCACCATCACCATCATCCCACGACCGGTCGGACTCTCAAACAGCAGGACACGTGGCAGCTGGACTGTGACGCCGAAGGACGAGTTACGTCATCATGATAAGGCAAGCGATGGTCGATGGTGGTAATGGCGATGGTTATGTCGGTCGGTCGGTGTGTGGGGATGAGGGCTTCCACCGTGTCTCTTTTCTTCCTCTTTTTCCCCTCCGCGGGGCGGGTTTGGGATGGCGCTGCATGGCGCACGGCACGCGACCGTGTGCAAGTCAGCCCACCGTGCTCTCCCGCCTGACCCAACAAACCTGTCTTAACGTGCGCGGCCGTGTGCCGTTTTTGCGGCCTGCCGGCGAGCTGGAATTGTGGAGCTCCCGCGCCGCCGTTCCTTGCGCCGCTTGTAAAGGAAACGGCCGTTGCCGCAGATAGCTGTGTCGCTGTCGTGTGAGAGCGAAGTGCTCTTCGAAACACTGTGCTGTACTGTGCTGTGCTGGGTGCTGGGTGCGCGCGCTTCCCTTTTGTGTGTCTGCTGGCTGTTGAGGAATGTCAAACCGCGTTGAACGGCTGAGGGAAAGGGTCGCCCCCCTCTCTCTCTCAGCGGTGCCTTTGGCGCCGCAGGTGGCCCTGCCCTCCTGGCGCTCTGGCACGGTGCATGGAGTGCATGGATGACGGTAGTCGGATACCACCACCACACGCCCGTCATGGGCAGTGGCTTTATTCGCCAAGAGAAATCTCGAAATCTCGGGCCGCCTAGTAGGAGCTGTTGAAGGCCTTTGTCCGCCCGGTGGTGAAATCCCAGAGAGTTGAAAAATAAAAGGAGGGCTTGAGAGCAGTGTGTCGAAGGTCAGGTTTGTGTACGGCAGTGTAGAGTCTAATCGATGGGCGATGTTTCTGCCCAGTTGGTGGCTGACAGATGTCTCTGTACCTGCGACCGGTATGTAGATTGGCATCAGATCTTGGCGGTGGCAGAGATTTAGTGAGAGGTAGATATACAGAGAGATTTACATTACAGCAAAATATACCAAAAAGCGCATATATATAGCAGTTGGATCGTTTGGGTGTACCTGGGGTCGCATAAACCCCGTTCGTTATTATGAGCGAATGCAGTATATCAGTTGTGCGCCATGCTGTTGGTGCTTTTGATGGTGGTGGTGATGATGGTCAATGATGGTCAAGTAAACACATAAAAATGTTAATAGGAGATGTATACCGATGTGGATAGATAGGTAAGATCTGCATAATGGCAGTTTTCCGTCGGCTCGACGCGGCGCCATACGAACCCTTTCTTCGACAAGTAATCCGAATGTTCCAAATCTTCTTTTCCTTTTTCCCGCCAAGTGGCAGCAGTTTCGAGTCGTGTTCCTCGACCTCGTTTTGCGTTTTGCGAGTGGTTTGTTTTGGCTAATTACTGTAGCTATAGCTGTTATTGCTTTTTCGTGCTTGCTGTGTTGTTTCTCGCGCCACAGTACCCGCAACATGTAAAACCACCATACCGTTTTTTCTCGCTGTTTCCTGCTTTGGGCTGGCGCTCCTCGCCGCCCGCAACGTCGCACGCCTGAAGCGTGCGTGTTGACGATTGGTGCCCTTTCATGTGTGCTGCTCGAGTCGCATCTTCATGCGCGTGGTGTGTGTGTTGCCTGTTTGCGTGTTCGCGATATTGGAATCTATATTTTCCCGGTGTTTAAGGTGCTCTGCTGTTTTCACTACTGCTGTTTTTGTAATAGCTGTTATTGCTGCTGAGCTTCAGAGGACCGCTCTAAAGATAGGCTCTGTGCCGGTGCTCTTTGGAGGCACTGCAGGAGAAGAGAAAGATCGAGGCTTTTCTCGTCGTGTCACATCATGCAGAAACTGATATTGCGGTCCCAGGTTTGTGTCTGTCGCCTTTCAGGCAGTAGGGCCAGTTATTGTCATTTGCTGCGAATGGCGCGAACGCTCGTCCATCGTGGTCGTTGTGGTCGTTGTATCAAATGCTGAAGCATTGCAGGCTGTTGCCGGTACGGCAGAGTACGGCGATTTTGTGTCCCTTACTTTGTTTTTTTACCTAGGGAGAAGCCATGGAGGGTTGTGGATAGAGCTGGGCGTTGCAGGAGTGGGTGATGCTGGACTGGGTATGATGTCAATTTCAGACACAGTTGTTTTGACTTGAAAAGTGGTACAGGCACAACGATTTGAGGCGATGGAAGGTGGATGATGAAAGCCCTTTCGGAGTTTGTGTTTATTATTATTAAGTACAGATGTTCCGTACAAACTTGTTGGTTGTTCGTCTCCTCCAATTTCCCGCCGTGGTCACAGCGAAGTTCCTGTTTCCCATTGCAGTTCATCGAGGCGTACACATACCTGCTGCTGCTCCTCGCTTTTTTGTATGTGTCCGATTCCCTGGCTTGTTGAATCGACAGAATGCTATTTGCCGTAGCGTAGTGGTGCAGTGTAAGCAGTACGACATCTTTAGGTTGAGCTGTGACTTTTGCTGGGTCCCCATTTATTTAACTTTTTTAACCCTAATCCGTTCACCCCATCCGACTTCAGAGTGTACTCTTTGCGTTTGGCAACTCACCACCAACATCCAGCCAAATCTAGCGGATCAACAGCGCCTCAACTTAGTTCCTGGTGAGCTCGCAAGTTTTTTTTATCACGTCCTACACCGTCCACAAGATGCGGGCCCACCTCCAATTTCATCACCCCTCACACACCCGATTTGAACCCGGACACTCCGGGAGCAGAAGTCAGGCCTTAACCTCTGCCAGCCACTTGTTAACTTTCGGGAGGTTAAAAGCCCCCTCCCGCATCATTTTGTTACCTCGACAATTTTAGCGCAGTGCTGCACTCGCTTGTGTCGCACACTTGTCCACTGGTTTCCGCTCGGCACTGGCGCACACACGTCAGCTAAGGAGGCAGCTGAGAGTTCGGGATATGCGTGCCGGCCAGCTGCATATCGGTCGGCCACATCATATCGGTCACATTGCACACGGTACTAAAGAACCTCACACCCACACATGTATACATGTGTGATTACACAGTTTCAACTCGCCTCCCGCATGTTCCCGCTGCTAGTTTCGTAGCTTCCAACCCCTGGGGAGCTACATCCCCACCTTGCAGGTAGGCAGGTTAAAAAGGAGAATGGTATCAATGCGCCGTAGTTTTCGGGGGTGGAAAGGAGGGTGCATTCGAAACACGGGACGTAGCATCGTCCACCGAAGACAGCGCGTGTGATGCTGCGGTGAACGCGTCAAGAAATACGGGTGACAGTAAGGGTGATGTGCAGATGGACGCAGCAGGTCACCAATACGAGCAGCGGTAACCGCCGGTGAGCAAGCTTGGTTCGAGAAGCTGCACGTGTGTGCGTCCACGTCCCCGCTTGTGTGTGTGTGTGTGTGTGTCTGTGTGTGTCTGTGTGTGTGTGTGTGTCTGTGTGTGTGTGTGTGTGTGTCTGTGTGTGTGTCTGTGTGTGTGTGTGTGTCTGTGTGTGTGTGTGTGTGTGTGTGTGTGTGTGTGTCTGTGTGTGTGTGTGTGTCTGTGTGTGTGTGTGTGTCTGTGTGTGTGTGTGTCTGTGTCTGTGTGTGTGTGTGTGTGTCTGTGTGTGTGTGTGTGTGTGTGTGTGTGTGTGTGTGTGTCTGTGTGTGTGTGTGTCTGTGTGTGTCTCGAACTTATCGAAATCTGAACCGTTGCGGCTGTCGACTTGACGGCATCGGATCTGCTCGGCCCCCGATGCGATGTGGCTTTGATGGTGGCTGCAACGTTACCATAACCATCAGAGTCAAGATGGTTAAACGGCCATAAAAGTACGTACAGGCGAGCCGGCGGAGAGAGAGAGAGGACTCCAGATCGATCATGTGTCCAGCGAGTCATTTGTATGTATGTACATATGTTCATATGTATATATATGTTGTGTGTGTGTGTGTGTGTGCCACTGGCTCATGTGAAGACACGCATGTGGGGACATTCCTGACGCCACCGCGGACGGCAAACAGTGCCAAACAGTGGTGACAAACTGTGGTCTGCAATACTGTTATGGGGAGGAGCGGGGGAAGAGCGCGTATCAGCACACTACATATTAACACCACCGCCGTGGAAAACGAGCGGGGCCGCACCCCTTAAATCGACTCGGATCAGTTTTTCCTTAAGCACGATGACTTGCGCCCCTCAACCAGGACCCAGTCTTCCAGTCGCGAACCCTCCGGCCTCAAAGATCAAAGGAAACTTGAACACGATGTAGCCCGCCGCGCTCAGCATAACTTCGTCGTCACTTCGCCGAGGAATCATCAACTCCCCGCGAGCCCATGTCCTTTCTTCCAATGAACCGCCGGCCCCCACCTGCACCTCCTCAGGGAGCTTCCCCTCATAGGATACGGCAAAGCCGCCCCGCACCCCCACTTCCATCTGTATTGTGTTGTACTGGTAAGAGGCGGGGTTTGCTCTTCCCCTGGCTGATTGGGGCCAGGTTGGCGGGAAAGACGAACCACAGACGAGTGAAGCTCGGGGTTGGGGAGGGCGACTTTGGGGGGCGGAGGGGGAGGTGAGAGAGCCCCGTGGGGTTTCCCCGAAACCAGCTCGACTGCCCCCTCCCCAATTTCGCAGCTTATCATCATCATCATCGTCATCATCATCGCTGCCATATCACCAACACAGACGACTTCTAACCTGCACGGACGACATGGACCGACCCAGGTACAACACAGGTACCAACAACATCACCAAAACCCAACCATGTGATTAACCTGCAACAATATGTTGATGGAGAAATAATAAAATAAGTCAGTCAATATGTTGATGAAGAAATAGTAAAAGAAGTAATGGAGGAGGATGCATGCGTGCTGCTCTGTGTATGACAGAGGAACAGCATGGCACGGCAGGTGACAGACAACACCTTCCCGCCAACCCCTCCCCCTTTCCCGTCTCCCCTTCGCGCTTCCCTCTCCGCCTCCGCCCCCCCCCCTGTCCTGGGTCTTCTTCGGCCTAACGCTCTCATTCATCCCTCTCTCTCAGCCAGCACCACCGTGATCATGATCATGGTTACCACCATCATCACCTTAACCCCCCTAGTATACTTCATCTCTTCAAGATCTCTTCACTCAGGGTTGGCAGCACTGTGAAAAACACGACGGCGGCCCCCAGGAGGCCCTTCACCAGCACGAGTTGAGATTGACAGCAATCTTCAACAATCTCTTTGCTCTCCAGAATGTCGATCACACACGCTCTTTAATTCTTCCATTTCCCAATCAAATAACATAGACTTCAAGACACGCACGCATGTATGCATACATGCATACATACATACATACCAGAAGCCATTTCCACCAGCAGCCGCCTTACCCAATTCTCACAATTTCACTTATGGACTTCACAAAGTAGCGCAACTCAAGAAGAGCACCTCTAGGCGGCATTCGAACACTTTAAGTGACGAACTTTTCACACAAAAGAACTATCTTCGTCTGATGTTGCAACATTGGCGACATAAACTGACGGATTTGGAGAAGAAAACATTCAAAACATGCATACATATGCACACACACCTCTTTAAATGAAGCGCACAGCGAGTATTACCAGGGTCATCACTCGCTCACTCACCCAAACTCATCACTCATTCTCACACGCACTCCCCCTCACCACATCACTGACCAGCCAGCAAAGAACAGAGCAAGCTCTCACCCCCCTCCCCACACTTTCCCCCGTTTACCACACCTCACATTCCCCACCGCAATATCCGCTTTCCCCTACCCTCTCCTGCTCCCGCTCCCTCCACCCCTCATTAATCTCACTCTCCCTCTCCCCCCCCACGTCCTATCACTTGCCACCATATATCAATCGGAGCTGCGGCGCAGCCGCCCGTACCAAGCCCCACCAGCCGCTCACCATGAACCCACACAGTGCCCGCATCAGCCCCAGCGTGAGCGGCATCAGGTGGGGGGGCCGGGGCACCGCCTGGCCCTCCAGGGGCATCCTACACACGGCCTTCTGGACGCCCTCCACAAGGTACGGATTGCCCACCAGCCCCAACCCCGACCCCACATCGGCCACGGTCTGGTCGCCGGCAAAGGCCCCCCAGGTGCAGGACCCCAGACCCACGGAGACCGCAGCCCAGGCGTTGACAGCCACCACGCCGTACCGCAGCTCGTCAATGGCCTGTGTGTGTGTGAGAGAGAAAGAGAGAGAGAGGTGTGGGGCGTGTTTGGAACGGGGTTGGGGTGGGGTATAATCGCATGAGCGAGAGGCAGGGAGGGGCAGGGAGGGGAATCTTGGCGTTGCTGAGGGAGGGTGAGGGGAAGGGAAGGAAGGTGTGCGATGTGCGTGTGTGTGTGTATGTATGTCGGTACGTCAGTGAGCTCCCAACCCCCATACCACAAACGTACACACACGCACCCACACACCCACACACGCAAGCATGCACGCACACGCTC
>NW_003307551.1:806615-807370 GCF_000143455.1 Volvox carteri f. nagariensis | reverse complement strand
TCGGCCTTCCTCGCGATGGCGTACACCAGGGTCAGCGGGAGGCAATGGAAGAGGGAGGAATTCGGCTTTCCCTGCAAATGCCCCTTCCAGGCTGACAAATGGGCAGTGAAGCTACCGGCGGGAAACTTCAATCTCCCGGCGGAGCTCCCCTATACGTATGGCACGCCAGGGGACAGTACCCACTGCACTGGGACCCTGGTCGCGACCAAGGTGCCCTTGGCGCTGGAGGCAGCCCCCGCTATAATTGGCTGTTTACCGCCAGCACGCAAGGGGGCTCAGCCAAAATTGACGCAGATTCCGGAGTCAGGCCCCAGCCGAAGCAATGCTGGCACGGTAGTAAATGGCACATGGGCTGCCATCGCGAGAACCCAGCGGGGGACCACCGCCACAGCAGCCACGGGGAGAACTAACGCCCCCGAGATGGCAAGGCACAACATCATAGGGCCACCGCCAATGCCGCCCCTGCCAGCATTCAGCGGCCCGATACACACCGTTACCCACCTGGGATCCCGGGAACCAGTGATGGAGCTGCAGGTGTCAGGGATACAAGCTGCGGTAGCAGCCCAAATCCCTACACCAGCTGCAGTGGAGATAGGTTCCACCTCCGCACCACGGCCACCACCGCCCCCACAGAGCAAAGGTGGCCCAGACTTGCAGCCAGGGCCCAGCAGCAGCAGAGCCCTTCCTCCCCAGCCCAACGGCAGTGGCGGCAGCGGCTGCAAACCTGCCACCCAACCCCGTGGGAACAACACAGA
>NW_003307551.1:763009-806565 GCF_000143455.1 Volvox carteri f. nagariensis | reverse complement strand
GGGGCCCCGGGTGGGCAAACGAACAACCGTCAGAACCGGAGCAAAGGGCTCCACCTGTGCGGTTGCGACGGTTATGGTAGTTGTGGCAATTTGTAGGGTAGGTTGGTGGCGGGTGAGAGATGAGGTCGGGGGGGAGGGGGGAGCTCAGTGTGGGGTGGGGGGTGACGAAGTGGGTGTAAAGAGGTGGTTATCGGGAGATGGCGTGGGAGTCCCTTGCGAATGCGGAGCGAATGCGGAGTGAGTGCGGAGCGAGTGCGGAGCGAATGCGGAGCGAGTGCGGAGCGAGTGCGGAGCGAGTGCGGAGCGAATGCGGAGCGAGTGCGGAGCGAGTGCGGAGCGAGTGCGGAGCGAGTGCGGAGCGAGTGCGGAGCGAGTGCGGAGCGAGTGCGAACAATCTAACGGCCAAGGTGGGATGCCATTGGGACCGCCCATACCAGCGGGGGAAAGGGGAGGGGGCCCGCGGAGGGGATTTGGTACCTGGGTGGGCCGTGTACCTGGGTGGGGGGGAGGTGTCGGCAGTGCACCGTGCACCGCACTGAGGGCTCAGACCATAGGGTTCCCCCATAGCTAGGGGGCCCTGCTGGGTGGCCCTGCTGGGTGGCTCAACCCCCAACTTCCCCTGTCTGTCTGGCCCCCCCCCCCCATGTCGTCCGTTGAACGGCACAGCGTGTCTACAGAACCAGCACTACCACTACCAGCACAATCACCGCAGGCAAACGGACGGACAGACAGACAGATGGACGTACATTAAACGCGTACTCGGATTTGGGGTCAGCCGGCAGCTCGTCCAATATGTTGATGAGGTACGGCAGGTGAGGCCCCAGACCCTCTTTGCTCGCCTGCCGTACAGGTCCTTCGATGACCTCACAGGTAGCGGCGTAACGCTCCTTGAAGGCGGCGTAGCTGTCGGGGGTCGGGGTGCGTGTGTGTGTTTGTGGCGGGGGTGTATATGGGTGGGTGTGGGTGTGGGTGTGCGGGTGAGAATCAAATGTCGATGCTATTCACTATTAATGGGGCAAGGCCGACATCCAAAACACCAACTCGGTTGTCTGTCTGTATGTGTGTGAGGTGGAAAGCGTATATGTCAAAACGTACTGCATGAAATGGAAAAAGCTCATTATGGGAACTAAAAGGCGCGCGAAAAAGAGGGAGGGAGATGGCGGTGGGGCGGCCAAACGGAAGCGAAGCGAAGTGCAGTGCGCCAAGAAAACCAGGACGCGCGCGATTCACGGGGCTATGGAAGGGCCGGGCCGACTGGAGGGCGGGGTAGGCCTAGGGCTGGTGCGGCTCTGAGCGGGAATTAGGGGGGGGGGGTAGGGCTAGACCGACAACATACCGACATACATACAGGGCTGGCAGAAGTTAAGGCCTGACTTCTGCTCCCAGTCGATCCAGTCGACCCGGGTTCAAATCCGCCTGCCAGCTCCTCGGGTGTATGAGGAGTGATGAAATGGGAGGTGGCCCCCCATCATATGGACGGTGTAGGACGTGATAATATCAACTTGCGAGCTGACCAGGAACTAAGTTGATGCGCCGTTGATCCGCTAGATTTGGTTGGATGCTGGTGGTGAGTTGCCGAACCCAACGAATACATTCTGAAGTCGGATGGGGTGACGGATTAGGGTGCCCCTCTAGCAGGGGAGAGCAGGGACTGCCCCGGGAAAGGGGGCCGCTGGCGAAGTTAACCACCCTGTAACAACATACATACAGCACAGGCAGGTGGCTGGCAGAAGTTAAGGCCTGACTTCTGCTCCCGGAGGTTCCGGGTTCAAATCCGCCTGCCAGTCCCTCGGTGTGTGAGGGGTGATGAATTGGGAGGTGGTCCCCCATCTTGTGGACGGTGTAGGACGTGATAATAGCAGCTTGCGAGCTGACCAGGAGCTAAGTTGAGTCGCCGTTGATCCGCTAGATTTGGTTGGATGCTGGTGGTGAGTTGCTGAACCCAACGAATACATTCTGAAGTCGGATGGGGTGAACGGATTAGGGTGGCCCTCTAGCAGGGAGAGCAGGGAACTGCCTCCAAGGGAAAGGGGGGCGCTGGTGAAGCTATACCACCCTGTAATAACATCATACAGCAGCCATAACCCTCAACTCCACCCAGGCGTCTGCAGTACCGGCACACACACGTACATACATACATACATACATACGTAAAAAATGGGCATAACTTAGCCGCACCATACTGCGACTGGAGCCCTGACCACTACCGCTACCACGGTCCGAAATCTTTATGGCTATTTTGATTACAACGTCAAAATGCCATATTAAATTCGACAGAACAAATGTTGCAAACTAGAGCGGCGAAGACCGCTGACCGACCGAAAATTCAAACTGGTCGGAAGACAGCAATGGCCACAAGGCCGCAAACGACCCAGAGGAAAGTAAAACGAGAGGAATTTACTTCTCTCGAACTTAACATTCTCGCGTCACCGACGGAGCGGCTCTTCGTGCTCTGTCCGGAGACATGGGAATTGGTCGCGCATTGGCCACCGGGCTCCGACATTTCAGATGTCTACGCTCAGAGCTATGGGCGACTTGTAGAGCACATGATTTCTAAGTTGAAATTATGGGCAAAATCAGCGGATCTTGAGGCCTTGGAAGGGCCCGCAGTGACGAAGCGGCGCATCTTCCCAATGAAAGATAAGCGCGTTGGGATGGAGATCTCAGTCCTGATGCCACCGGGCAGCTTGGCAAGGCTCACCAACAGCGAGCTTCTCAGGGAGGGGCGCCTACAGCTAGGCGGAGTGGAGTTCTACCCCGGCCAGGAGCCGGTAAACGTGGAACTAACGGTTAAAGGCTTGGATAAGATAGTGCCGCGTCGGTGGGAAGTGTCAGGACTTCCGCTGGGCATAACGCGCCAGGGAGTTACGGCCTTCCTCGCGATGGCGTACACCAGGGTCAGCGGGAGGCAATGGAAGAGGGAGGAATTCGGCTTTCCCTGCAAATGCCCCTTCCAGGCTGACAAATGGGCAGTGAAGCTACCGGCGGGAAACTTCAATCTCCCGGCGGAGCTCCCCTATACGTATGGCACGCCAGGGGACAGTACCCACTGCACTGGGACCCTGGTCGCGACCAAGGTGCCCTTGGCGCTGGAGGCAGCCCCCGCTATAATTGGCTGTTTACCGCCAGCACGCAAGGGGGCTCAGCCAAAATTGACGCAGATTCCGGAGTCAGGCCCCAGCCGAAGCAATGCTGGCACGGTAGTAAATGGCACATGGGCTGCCATCGCGAGAACCCAGCGGGGGACCACCGCCACAGCAGCCACGGGGAGAACTAACGCCCCCGAGATGGCAAGGCACAACATCATAGGGCCACCGCCAATGCCGCCCCTGCCAGCATTCAGCGGCCCGATACACACCGTTACCCACCTGGGATCCCGGGAACCAGTGATGGAGCTGCAGGTGTCAGGGATACAAGCTGCGGTAGCAGCCCAAATCCCTACACCAGCTGCAGTGGAGATAGGTTCCACCTCCGCACCACGGCCACCACCGCCCCCACAGAGCAAAGGTGGCCCAGACTTGCAGCCAGGGCCCAGCAGCAGCAGAGCCCTTCCTCCCCAGCCCAACGGCAGTGGCGGCAGCGGCTGCAAACCTGCCACCCAACCCCGTGGGAACAACACAGAGGGTTTCCCCGGGGACGCAGGGGGGATGCGGCAGGAGAAGAGGGGTAAGAAGACCCCCATTCCCGACCCTCAGGAGGCCAGGCAGGAGACAGTGGTTGCAGCACCACACCAGGCAGCCGACCCAACACCTGGAGCCACCATAGCTGCCGACGCCCCACCCCCAACACCACCAACTGCACCCACACACTCCGCCCTGGGATTGGAGACAACGCACATGGAAATGGAAGCGGAGCAGACCCAGGCGGAATCGGACCTGGCAGACGAGGGGAACCCGTACTCAGTGCTGGCGGAGTTGAGGGATGAGGAGGAGAACCCCCCAGGGCAAAACACGGCACCTGGCGCAGCGGCCACGACCCCCCCCCCTGGAGCAAAATACGGCACCTGGTCGCGTAGGTCTGGCCTGCGCTGTTTCGTCACTTCTGCCATGTGGGTTAGTTGCGCTTTGGCTGCCGTCACTGTACTCCGGGTCATGGGCCGTGTCATTTGCAGCTGGATCGGCTCCACCTGGGCAAAGAGGGCATCCACCTGTGTTTTCGGGGAGCCCATTGTGGTGTTCTTCCCGGCTGCCTGAGTTGGCGCGAGAGATGGCCATTCCCTGTTTGTCTGTGCATTGTTGGCAGGGCTGGCTTGTTCTGCTACCGGCTTCCATGGCTGTTCCCGGATAGGCGTGAGTTGGATGGCAGCTGCCGTGTGGGGTGCCCCGAAGACAATGGCCACCTGGGGCTGCTTGGGCTGTCCTGGTGGTGGGTTGGCCGCCTCCTGAGCCCTCTCCTCTATCCTGAGGCTCATTGCATCAGGTGCCGTGGTCCGCCTCCGGGGGGGTTTGGCCGCTGCGTCAGGTGCCGTATTTTGCTCCAGGGGGGGGTCGTGGCCGCTGCGCCAGGTGCCTTGGTTTGCCCTGGGGGGTTCTCCTCCTCATCCCTCAACTCCGCCAGCACTGAGTATGGGTTCCCCTCGTCTGCCAGGTCCGATTCCGCCTGGGTCTGCTCCGCTTCCATTTCCATGTGCGTTGTCTCCAATCCCAGGGCGGAGTGTGTGGGTGCAGTTGGTGGTGTTGGGAGTGGGGCGTCGGCAGCTATGGTGGCTCCAGGTGTTGGGTCGGCTGCCTGGTGTGGTGCTGCAAACACTGTCTCCTGCCTGGCCTCCTGAGGTTCGGGAATGGGGGTCTTCTTACCCCTCTTCTCCTGCCGCATCCCCCCTGCGTCCCCGGGGGAACCCTCTGTGTTGTTCCCACGGGTACATATAATTTCAACTTAGAAATCATGTGCTCTACAAGTCGCCCATAGCTCTGAGCGTAGACATCTGAAATGTCGGAGCCCGGTGGCCAATGCGCGACCAATTCCCATGTCTCCGGACAGAGCACGAAGAGCCGCTCCGTCGGTGACGCGAGGATATTGAGTTCGAGAGGAGTAAATTCCTCTCGTTTTACTTTCCTCTGGGCCGTTTGCGGCCTTGTGGCCGTTGCTGTCTTCCGACCAGTTTGAATTTTCGGTCGGTCAGCGGTCTTCGCCGCTCTAGTTTGCAACATTTGTTCTGTCGAATTTAATATGGCATTTTGACGTTGTAATCAAAATAGCCATAAAGATTTCGGACCGTGGTAGCGGTAGTGGTCAGGGCTCCAGTCGCAGTATGGTGCGGCTAAGTTATGCCCATTTTGTACATGAAGTGCAGTACATTGCTAAGACGGAGATGCCGTGCAAACACCGTCGGATCACAAGCCAATGGTCATGCACCTGCTGCCGTGCCGACCAGAGAGCAAGGGCCCAGGGAACCGACGAGTGCGGACTGGCCTTCACATCACACCAGGACTTAGCCGCAAGCATGGAGGCATGGATCACCAGCCAGTGTGCCACAGCACCATCTGCGGAGGACAACCCTTTGGGCCTGATTGCGTGGTGGCCAGCTTTTAAACGCCGACTGAGCACCCTGGCCCTTCAGCTCAACAAGGCGGCACAACACCGAAAGCTCAGACCAGGGGCCCGGGCTCGGGAAGTGTTACCGCAGGTCCAGTTGGCAAGGCAAGCGGTGGATGCAGCCCCCACAGCACAACAGCCACTCCAACAACTGGTCGAAGCCCAGGCAACGCTCGCACGAGCACATCGGGAAGATTGCCGGAAGGATGCCATGGAGGCCCGCACCCACTGGCTGCGGGCAGGGGAGAGGCTGAGCCCATCCCTTACAGCCTTCCTCCAGGCCCAGGCTATAGACCAACAACCAGCCCCTGTCGCCCTGCAAGCCTTGTCCGGACGACTTGTTACCAACCCCGCTCAGCTGCCCCAGGTGGTAGCCGACTTCTGGAAGGATGTGAGCAAGGCCCCGGACTTCATCTGCCCCCAGGCCCGCCAAGCCGTACTGAACTCCCTCACCGCAGCCAACATTAAGCTCCCAGCAGAGGCAGATGAACAGCTTGGAGCCAAAAAGATCACAGCCACCGAACTGCGGAAGGCACTCAAGAAGAGCACACCTGGCAAGGCCCCAGGGTGGGATGGGATTCCAGCCGACATCTACAGGAAATTCTGGTCAGCCATAGGTAATACCATGGCAGGCCTGTTCACTGCCATTGGCACGACCGGGCAGGTGCCTGCAGGCTTCCTTGAAGGGATCATCACAGTGCTCTATAAAAAAGGCGACCCCAAGCTCCCCGGCAACTACCACCCCATCACGCTGCTATGCTCGGACTACCGGCTCCTTGCTAAGGTACTGGCGAACCGCCTGGGCCCCGCCCTGGGACGGGTCATCACCCCCGAGCAATCCGCCTTCCTCCCCAAGCGCCTGATTGGGGCCAGCGTACTCTTCCTGCGCCACCTGTCACACCTCCTCCGCAAGCAGAACCGCCAAGGGCTTTTGGCATTCCTGGACTTTGCCAAAGCATACGATACAGTGGATCGCGGCTTTCTCCTAGCGGCCATGGAGGCGATGGGGGCAGGGCCACAGCTGTGTGCGTGGGTACGTCTGCTACTGAGCGAAACCCGAGCCCGGGCGATGGTCAACGGGTACAAGTCCAGGCTGGTAGACATGGAGGCTGGTGTCCGACAGGGCTGCCCCCTGGCGCCTCTGCTGTACCTCTTCGTCGCCCAAGCTCTCCAATGCTGGCTCCGGAGCCAGGAGGTGGGAATTAAGCTGCAACCGTCCGACCCAAATCCCGTCACCGCCTGCCAATATGCAGATGACACGGAAGTGGCGTTGGATGGCGCGGAATCAGTCCCCTCCTTCCTACAGGCCATGGAAACATTTGCCCGGGCATCTGGCCAGCGACTCAATCTGGAGAAAGTGGAACTGCTATGGATTGGCCAGCAGCGACAGCAACAACAGCAGCCGGCGCCAGCAGCAGGACCCCAGCTAACAGCCCCCCAGCAGGAGACAATAGGAGGACTTAAGGTGGTAACCACTGCTACTGCCCTGAACCTGCCGATAGACAACCAGGTGACCCCACCACAGCCGGACTGGACGAAGAGGATGGGAGAGGCCAAACGGCGGATGCAGCGTCTGTCCCGCTTCCCGCTATCAGCATTTGGAAGGGCAACGGCGGCGTCGGCGTATGGCTTGCAGACGGTCACCTGGCACATGGAGCATGGCGGACTGGCCCCAGACCGCGTGCTGGACGAGATAGAGCGACTCACGGCTCGCCTGGTCGACCGCCAACAAGGCCCGGATGATCCTGGCCGACGCTTGACTGGCGTGCCCAAGGAACTCCTGATCGGTCACCCATCGACAGGAGGCTTTGGTCTGCTGCCCCTCCGGCAACACATCCAAGCCCGGCATGCGGTGTGGGCAGCTCGTTTTGTCATCGCAACCCTAGGGCTGCGAACAGGCAACACGAGATCAGATACAGGCGCAACAGACACAGATATGCAGGTGGGCGGAGGTATCCACCCCTGGGTCCGCACGCTTTCAGCCTACCTTCTGCTCACGAACCCCGCTTTCCAGCCGTGGGCCCTGACAACCGCGAGCCCAACTGGGCCCTAGCTTGGGACTCGTGACCTGCCGAAGGATATCAGCCGGATTGTGGGAGCCCTGGGGCACTTGCCGCCACCAGAGGACATCGGGACCAACCCGCTGACACCCGGTGACTGGTGCTGGGCGACTGCATTATGGGAAAATCCGCTATTCCCCAATGCTGGAGGGACCGACCCGACGGACCGGGGCCGCCGCCCCGGCCTGGAGTACCAATACCCTGGGCTTGCCGCCTGCAGGAAACTACAGACGGTAGGGGACCTGGTGCGGGTTTGGACCCTGGCAGAGAGCAGCGATCTGGCAACCCTCCCTACGACGGTATGGCTGGAGTGGGCCCGGACTCACCTCGACCCGCTTACCCCGATCTCCACGCGGGATAAACCCGTGACCCGGGCAGCCCTCGCGGCGCTGCATAGCAGCATAAAACCCGGCCTGGCTCGAAGCTGCTAGAACGGTTGAGACCCGGCGACAGCAGCAGCAGCAGCAGCAGCAGCGGGGGCTAACGGAACCGATGGCAGCGGCAACGGAAGGGGAGGAGGCTGTCATACCGTCACCAGCACCACTGCTGACCAGCATGCAAGCGATGGGTATGATTGCTGGGCGAATTGGGTGGCGTATACCTGGGATGGCGGAAGCCATCCCGCTGGCACGCCTCACGGTTCGCCTGGCGACACAGCTGCAATGTGGGCCTATGGAGGAGAGGAGAAGACGCCTGGTAGCTGAATTTGTGCGGGAGGCGACGGATCCTCAGGGCCCGTCGCCGCCGCCCCCCTCGGAAATCAGCCTATTCAGGGCGACGCAGGCCCGCGTATGGTCTGGGGTACGATGGGAGAATGAGAATAAGGAGACGTTATGGCGGCTCGCAGTGGATGGCGTCCCCCTACCGGGCAACACGCACCTAGCCCGCATGACTCCAGAACGTTGTGGGTGTGGCGGATTCGGTGGAGCAGCTGGTCAGCCATGCTCGCCACGCATGCATCACTTTTGGGAATGCCCGGTGGCGCAGGCGGTGCGGGCACAGATCGACCGGCATCTACAGTCTTCTCAGGAAGCGGCGGTAGGTGGAGTCACCCGAAAGCAACTCTGGCTATTACTGGCCCCAACCGGATGCGAACAGGCCGTATGGGATATAATTGCCCTGTCGGCCCTGTCTGCCATGGAGGTTGGCAGATGCTGCCTGAGGGCAGCGAGCAGGAGGCAGGAACGAGCTGGGAGCCAAGGACCACAGAACCGGGAGCACGCGCAGCAGGTGCAGGTACCCGGCCCCAGGCAGAGGCGGATAACGGACTTTTTCATCCAGGCCGACGGGGCGGGACCGCAGACGGGGCCTGCACTGAATGCGCCGGGGGATGAGGACCAAACGCAGGAGCGGAACACAGCGACAGGGGCGGTAGCAGCAACGGCAGGCGCGGCGGCAGCAGCACCCGCAGCAACCCCCTTGGAGCGGGCCTGCGCCCGGGCAGTGGTGGACTTCTGGGCGCGTCTGCGCTCCTTCACGGCGCTGGGCACCCCGCGGAGAGGCTGGGACAGGGTGGGACCCGACCACCCGATCCTGTCGGTTTCAGAAGGTGCACTGCGGTGCGCCGAAGCGGTGGAAATTATTGCCTAAGAGCGCTTTGAGCTTAGTTTGTAAGGCAGGGCTCGGGGGGGTATAGGAGTTCGAGGCGGATGGGGGTTGGAGGACAAGGGAATAGGTGAGAGGGAACCCCGAGACGGGAGAGGGAGAGGAGAAGGACGGGGAATGGAGGCGGTCACGTAGTGCAGGGAAGAACCCTTTTTCTTCCCTAGTGCCGCTCCGAGGTTGTAGGGTCGCCCTGGAGAGCCGGGGGGAGGTGGGGTCGCTCGGACAGGGGAGGGGGGAAATGGCGGTGAGAGCGCCAAAAGGACGTAGGTTTTCTGGTGTTTGGGAGGTTGAGGTCTGGTGGTGGTAGCGGGGCTCGGATGAGGGGGAGGTGTGGCCCGAGGAGGGCCATTCTACTTAGGCACGTCTTCTCTGTGGGACTGGGTTGCTTGGTGAGGGACGAGGGTGAGAGCGGTGCAGTACGAGACAGGGTGAATAGGTTTCTGGAGGACCAACCGTTCAGGTTAGTGGCGGTAAGGGGGAGGCGCCGCGCGGGCTACAATCCTCCCCCTGCGGTTTTCTGGAGGGTCTAGGAGCTGTGTGTCGTGGCAACGCTAACGCTTTTGTGGTTTCGCTGGTCTATCCCGGGCTCCTGCAGTGGTGATCGGGCTTGTGCGTGGTCCCTTTCCTTTGTATGGCTACTTCTCCTCTGGACCAGCCCAGGAAGGGACAGGTGGTGGAGGTCAGTTGTTTTAAGGTGGTTGCAAGACGTCTTGTGGTGTCGAGCTCTCTTAGCCTTTCTCTCTTGGAGGTTTTTTTGTTGGCCTGTTAGGTATATCAGGAGCCCTCCCCTGCCTTAACCGTATTTTTGTTTGTTTGCTGTTTTCCCTTCGAATCCCGTTTTCGTTGGTGGTGTTTTGGGGGGTTGTTTCAGAGAGCCTTTGACTTTGCCCTAGCTGAGACTTGTGGACTCGCTCTAGCGGGACCTGAGAGCCCTTCGTGGTGTATTCAATGCAGCGCCATCCCCGGATGGAGGGGCTGCGGAGTGGCTGCGTAGAGTGTTGGCAGTCTGAGTCGGGGTCGGGGGCACACAAAACTAACCGACTTGTGCTGTGTGCTCCCGACCCTTGCGCTGTGTTTCGGCTTCGGCCCCCGGCTCTCGCGGCCCACAGTGTAATCTAAGTCATACATACATACATACATACATACATACCGTTTCTGGATGCCTGGGTAGAATGGCGGGTCCATCGGCATGCCCCGCAGTACGGTCCGTACATTCTCCAGGAACGCCTCCCCCTGGTTCCAGTCCGCCGGCATTAGCAACACCTTGGCGCTGTTGCAGTTGCAGCCGCAGTTGGCGGCTACAGCCAGCACGAGGTTCTCCGCCTGCACTCTAAGCTGCGCGGGGGTGTAGTCCCAGCCGGGTAGGATGAAGGGAGTCACACAGCCCAGCTCGCTGGTGATGGGCACCTGCGGAGGGGGTATATGGGGGAATGTGCATTGGTGGGGTTTGCGGAGGGGGGTAGAATGCCGTAGGTGACGGGGTGAGGGGCTGAAGAGGGGTCAGGAGAGGGAGCGGAAGAGGAGAGGTCCGGTTCTCCGGGAGGACGGGAGGAGAGAAGGGCGGGGGGGAGGCAGGGAGGAGATGCAAACGTGCACATACACACATACATGCGTACACACATTTAGTTGCCGAAATCCCGACTGCCCGACTGTTGTGAAGAGAGGTGTGTGAGAGGAAAAGAGGGAGATAATACGGGAGAGAGGAGGAAGGCAGGGAGAAGAGGAGGTGCGGGGAGAGGTTGTGTCGTAGTATGTGCAGTACGGCATGCCGTACCTTGAGCAGCGGGTCGTTGGCCTGGCGGCGGCGCTGCTGCTCCTCAACCGTGGAGCCCCAGACGATGGCATCATGTGTGGCGATGCCGCCTGCGGTCGTCCAGTACCATGTACGACAACCAGCACCAGCACCACCACCAACCGGCGGTGGTTGTAAACAAGGTGGTGGGCGGGAGTGAGGGGAGGAGGGGAGGCCTCAAACTCACCTGTCAGGTGCACACAGTCCAGCTTGGTGCTGTAGACCAGGCTGCGAGTGGAGTCCACATCTGGCAGGTAGAGCGACTGCACGAAACCGGCCTGCGGGGGACGACCCGATACATTGGGGGCAACCATGAAATGGAAAGTTAAACTTGATGGACGCAGCTAATCACACGACAGTAATCAGCCAGGATCTCACGACCGACCAAGAAACAAATTATCGTCAGTTAACGGCTCGAAGGCAATCTCCCAAGAATTAGAGAACACCGGAAAGGGGCCCAACTCGTCCGTTCCTGTGTGTGTACCTTGGCGCTGAGCTTGGGCGGAGAGCGAGGTACGGAGGGTGGTAAGTGAGCCCTTCATACCATACGAGCATCCGCAGCGCACGCACATACACACACACATACACACACAACACAGGCACACACACACACATTATTCCCTCCGGCCCCCGGGCCCCCGTTGCCTACCCGAATGAGCGGCTGTAGTACGTAGTCCGCGACCCGGTGCCACTCGAACCACAGAGGGTGGGGCTTCACAGCCACCACCTGGCCCCGCTCGTACAAACACACCAACACGTCCTTCAGGGTCAGGAAGCCCTGCACTCGGAATACACTCGCACCAGGGAGAGCACGGGTGTGCAGGGGTGAGGTGAGATGACGTGAGGAGAGCGGGGGCCGGGGGGGCCGGGGGGGAAATGGGTTTTGGGGTTTTAAGGGGACACAGCACACAGGGGAGCAGCAGGGGGGTGTTTGTGAGAAGTAGGGCTTGGGCACACCCCTAGAGGCGCCAGGTGGAGGGATGAGTGGGGCCTGGGGTGGTTTAATGATCTAAGGGCGTGTATGTATGTTTGTATGTGTTTTTTCAAGTAATCTGAGCCGCTAGATGTGTGTGTGTGTATGTGTGTTCATGTGCGTGGAGGGGTTGGGGAGAACTAGTCTGTTTGAGTAGCACGATCGGAAACCCCCCGGGGGGTCAGGAGGTAAGGGAGCGGAGGGAGCGGAACCGCGATGTCGTATTTGGGAATTGGGCATTGGGTCGTATTTGGGAATATCAGGAAGCAATTCAAGTCTAATCGAATCGGGCCAACCGGGGAAGGAAGTGCGAACCAGAGGGGCCGAACCACCCACCCACCCACCCACTCACATGGTTTCCAGCGCCCAGCACAGCGCAGAGACCCTCCCTGCCCCCCTTAACACGGCCCTTAGCGTCGTACAGCTCCGCCTGCCGTACGTCCCGTACTTCAGGCCGTAGCACCAGCTCCGCAGTCACCCCCGGGTATACAAGGTTGTGCCGGTCGGACCAAGAGACGGGGAAGACCTGGACATGACCGAATTGGCGGGAGGTTGCTAGTTGGTGGTTGGGTGGTTGATCAGACCGTTGGAGGCTTGATTCGGCTCTCCTTAGGGCACACAGTAGGTAGCGCATGCCGAGGCGCCCACTGCAGCTGTAGCTTCTCCTCCTCCTCCTACTTTTTCCCCTTCTCCTCCGTTTTCCCCTCCTCCTCCTCTCCCTTCCCCTCCTCCTCCTCCTTTTTCCCATCCTCCTCCCCCCCCTTCCCTCCATCCCTCCCCCTCCTTCCCTAGCCCTCCTCCCCTTCTTTCTCCTCCTCCACTTCCTCCCCCCCTCCACTTCCTCCCCTCCTGCGTAAATTCTGTACAGCCTCACCCGCTGGGATACCTACCCACCCGCCTTACGTATGCGCCCGGGTAACCTCGGCAAACACACGAAAACACACACATACACACCTGTACGGCACGTTGGCCGCTTTGTGTTATCCGTACAGGCAGTTTGGGTGCCTTTCCAGTGGCGGCCAGAGCTCTCAGCGTGTGTAGGAGCTTGTGTATGTAGACGGCGGGGGCCATAACCGCCACCAACATCTCCCCCATGATGACGTGCTGAGAGGGCGGAGGAGAGGGAGGTCAGGAGCGGGGTGGGGTGGGGGAGGGAGGTCAGGGTGCGGGGGAGGTTGCGGCTACTGGGCCGCCGTACATATGTACGTGTATGTGTGTACGACGAGGCATGTTCACCGGCATGGCCCCAAGCAGCTGCTTCTTGAATGGGCACGCATACCACCCGATGGAGTGTGTTTGTGTGTATGTGTGTCTGTAACTCGCATGCTGTTTTTGTAAACGTGGAGCTGGAAGGGGTCGGAGGCACGGAAGTGAGGGTAAGCGCCACATCCAATCGGAAGCAGTGAATCAGTGAGCCGGTGGGGGTGGGGTTGAAGGGACAGAGGGGAGAGGACCGTGTTGCGCGCGGTCTCGAGAGCATTGACATTTTACCTCGTCGGTGCTGGCTTTGACCTCGGCCCCGAGGCGGGCTAACTCGTTCATCTTGTCAAGCAGTCGTACACGAACCGCCTGAGGGATCACGTGGGCCAGGAGACGTCAGCGGAGAGGGGACCCAGAGGCTCGGGTGCGGGGCCAAAGGTCGGCGAGTGTTGTAGAAGTTGTAGTGTTGGGGCTGGGCAAATTGGCTTACGTCAAGGAGGGCGATTTTTTGTGATAATGCAAGGTTAGCCCATGTTTTCTTCTTGGCCTCCAGCTCCGTAAGCGCCTGGTCGATTTCGGCGGGTGCATCATCAATGAGAGCTGGGGGGTCTACGGTCATCGTAAGGAAGAAGTGCAATAATATACGTCAAGTTTTGGAGGGGACCAACCTCACTACAGATGTCTGAATGCATTACCTGCAAGCCTTGTGCACATTCTGGCAACGCATAGCGTACGCCACAGAAGACGTTGTACGGCTAACCCGTAGAGCATGGGCAGAGCTAGCTTAAGTCCGAATTGCAATGATTTGTATTATTTCTGGACTCTTGTCTAAATATTATTCGCCTCAATTGCTATCCCGAATCCTGTGTTGAGTGTACCGTCTGCATTTGCAATTTTGCAGCACTTACTGCATAGTTGGCCCAGGACAGTATTAATGGTTCTCTTACTGCAATCTGTTTAGCATTGTTGCCGGATACGTGATTGTCCGACTGGGCGATTTCCGACGATGTGGTCTATGGTCGACGACTGTCAACAAGCGGTTCCAAAAGACATTTTAAGAGGTAGAGCTGCATGCTGTGTCCATCTTCAAACATACATGCTATAACAGCGACTGGTCCAGTGGCCCTCAGATGATGGGAATCCCATCATGGGATTGGGGCTGCAACTCCGCCGGCATAAGGGAGTACTAAAGAAATGGAAGAGGAAAAGAAGTGCAATAGGGCAACCTGGCAACCATCCTCAACTTTTCCAGTTCTAAGGATGAATCCCTTTTGGCTTCGAGGATTTAAAACCTCAGCTGTTTCGCGTGCATTTCATAACTGCTGAACCGCTCGCTGCAGGCTGTGCCGCGTTGCTACGTAATGTACCCGTGTATGTTCCTGAAAATGAGATCAGAATGGCAGACGCGGTCGATCGAGAAGACTCAAAAACTACACAGCAGACATCGGCAAACCCTTCAGGAGTTTCGGGTCGTACCGAAACTCCCGAAAACAGAAATAGAGTTCCCGAAGCCGGCCGGCTTGCAGAAATAGGATCATACACCGTATACGAAAGGTGCTATGCGGCCCGAAGGGCCGCCCGACGACCTAAGTTCGCGGTCCATGATGACAGAAATGGACCCGTTCCCGAAACCAGAAATACCCCGTTTGCCGATGTCTGCTACACAGGTCTACGGTGGTTTAACGGCAACATTACCATTGCACTCACCAGCAGAACGCGAGCCCATATAACGACATCCAGAACAAAATTCAAAGGGAGATTCTAAATCTTCACATGCGTCGCGCACCACGACTATCCACAAAGCAATCAGCGCACATGGTTGCAAATATCCAAGCGAAACCCGACAAAGTAGCTGTACTCCGCGGTTCTGGGACACTGAGATGTACGGGAGTGCATTATCGGTAGCATGCCTGGCGCATGGACGTCCAGCATAACAGCACTGCTGCACATGCTGCAGCGAACAGCTGTTCGCACCCCAACGCGGCTCTAATGGCGTCAAATGTCAGTTCAGATCTGTTTACGCGGTCTATCTCTGTACGCTTTACTTCAGAACATGCTTTATCCTACAGATGGCCAGCAAAACAGTTCCCAGCCGGAGGTGCAACTAATGCACAGCATGCAGCAGCAGCAGAGGCTGCTTTCGCGAGAGTCCAACAAGATATTTCTGAGCTCCGGCAGCCGGGGGAGGATGTGATGCTTGCCGGCGATCTAAATGCCCGTCTATCCAGTGCACTGCATGCAAAGCACACCGGTCCTCGCCTGCTGACCTGCCCGGGTACATAAGTGATGTTCCAGATTTAGATCAGCTGACGGCACTGCAGGAGTTCATGGGCTTGCCGGGTGACGCGGACCCTCAGGGCTATGCAGACGTGCCTGAACTAGGAGTGAGGACGTCGTCTGCAATTTTGTTGGGCACCAGTTGGGTGCCCTGTGCCGATCACAGGGACTGCTGGTATTAAATGGCCGTGTTTCTGGGGATTTAGAGGGTCGTCTGACCTTCCCCAAGGGTGAAGCAGGTGGGAGCATGATCGATCTTATTGTAGGTTCCGCTGGTGTTCCGCATCGTGCCTTTTGGATGCGAGTGGGTGAGCTGCTCGCGCCAGATGGTAGGTTCCCGACTGACCACCGTCCAGTGACGCTAGTGCTTGGTCTAGCTGTGGGAGGAACTGGGACGAGTGCCAAAGGGTGCTGCCGAAAAAAGCGAGCAGTGTTTGAAATTTCCCGTTATCGTGACTATGCCGCTCTGTTCACTGAGGGATCTCAGGTCATGCACGCACTAAATGGGGTGATCACGGACCTATCTAATGGGACCTGCAACAACACGGAGTTGGTGGAGCACATTAGTGCCCTCCTGCGAAAGGTGCTGATTCGATTATTTGCGGGTCGCAGGCCTGAGGGTATGCAAGTGGGGGATGGTGCATTATGGTGGAATGAGGAATGCCAAAGCACCCGGCAACACGTTCTTGCTTGCAGGGTGCGGCTGGGCCCTGGCAGGTTCGAGAATAAGTCAGGTTCTTTGTGAGAAGCGTTCTGCAAGGCACGTCAAGTAATGAATCGTGCCAAACGTTGTGCCCGAGCAGCATATGATGCAGAGAGAATGCGTGAGTTTGTGGTTAGGTGCAGGCACAATCAGCGCGCATTATGGCGGGCCTTGGGAGGGCAACTCAGGGAGCGTTGTGCAATTGATGACTTGCATGTATTTCGGGATCACTTTGCCACCTTGTTAAACGCAGGAGTTGGGGAGACGGGTGTTGAAGGTGCACATCGGCTCCTTAACTATATCTCCTTTTTGGGGCCCCTTTGGGAGAGGGTGCTTGGCAAGCATGTCGGACTGTCATGGACAGGAGGGCAGGGGCAGCTAGCATCCTGGATGAGCCTTTCACCTTGGAGGAGGTAGCGCGTGCTGTCGGTAGGTTACCAAACGGAAAGGCTCATGGGCTCGTGGCCGTACCATCGGAATGTTACCGTTATGCACGCCTCCCACGGGTGGATGCGCAGGGCAGGCAGGGAACGGAGGTGAACTGTATCGTCCCAGTGCTGCACGTTCTGTTAGAGCACATCAGGGCAACTGGTGACTTCCCACAGCAGTTTACCAAAACGGTGGTATCCCCAATTTTGAAGAAGTGTGACCCGTTGGTGGCAGGAAATTATCGGCGCATTGCAATTGGAGGAGCACTTGTGAAGTGCTATGCGTCAGAGATTCTCAACCGTCTGGTACGTGCTGGGGAAATACTGGACCTGCGGCACCCATGCCAAGCGGGTTTCAGGCGGGGTTTCGGCACCGCTCATCACCTCTTTGTCAAGCAACACCTGGTCAGGCGGCATCGGATCGCGGGGCAGCCGCCGTTGATAACAGTACAGATTGACTTTGAGAAGGCCTTTGATAGGGTGCCTCGCGAGCACATGTGGCTTCGGTTGCAGGAGAGGGGGATTAGCGGCCCCATGCTAGATGCTCTGAGAAAAGCGTACGAGAAGGTGTCCATGGTGATTAAGATGAATGAGAAAGTGGGGGGAGAGTTTGAGTCTAAGCAAGGCGTGAAGCAAGGGTGTTTTCTATCTACGGTGTGGTTTGGACTCTTCATTGAGACACTAGCTGATCTGATTGATACTCATGACCTTGTAGAAGCTGGAGTACGTAAGCATGATACACCCCTTGTGGACAGCAAGCGCGTCTCCATAGTCTGCTAGCGACGTCACTAGAGCGAATGTCTGAGTTGCTACATCTTGTGGACTTGTTTTGCGAAGCCTTTGGTATGCGACCAAATGTCTCAAAGTGTGAAAGGCTTGTTTTTGCATGTGATGGCACCCAGCAGTCGGAACTTAGCGAGAGATGTCAACAGTTACGGCTATCAGGACAGGTAGTACCTGCCAAAGATAGCGCTCGCTATCTGGGCTTGGTATACGGGCCAGAACGGCCTTTTAGTGCGTGCCGTCAGCAGTTATGTGATACAGGTCGGTCCGCTATGTTTTCCTTAAGCGCAAAGCTGGACAAAATGAAGCTGTTTGCCCCCGACGTGCGAATGCGGTGCTTTGCAACCCAAGTCCGAGCAATTCTGTTGTATGGCTGCCAGGCGTGGGGCCCTTTTGCGTTGGCAGAGGTCGTGAATAGGGCGGGAAGGCGGCGGGATAAAGCCAACCTTGCGGAGGGCATGTTCGAAGCCTGTTTGAAGGATAGCGCAGTCCAGCTGCAGATTTTATTCATGAGGCAGGTAGTGGGGACGGCACGGCCATCCCACAGGCTGTTGTATGCGGAGCTGGCTGAACTCCCCTTACAGTATTACATGGTGAAACAGATCCTCCGTTTCTGGAACCGCCTTCAAAAGCAAGTGGGGTCCATTGCTCATGCAGTTTTACGGCAGGAGATAACCGATGCCCTGACCAACCCGGAATGGGAGGGTTGGGGAACCTAAATGTTACGACTGTTTTCTTTCTCGGAGTGCAATATTTGGAGCGGAATACCGCAAGAAGTCATGGGGGTAAAGGAGCGTGATGACTGGTTGTTGAGTAGGCCTCTACCCGAAGGAGCGATGATAACGGCACTAAGAGAGCGTTTGATGAGCGACTGGGACCATACGCGTCTGACTGTCTTGCCAGAGGAGTACCCAAAACATTTAGAAACAACAGCTAGCACAAAACATTATTTAGTACACCAAACAAATTGTGCTCCATATAAAACGTTTTTACAAAAACAGGGGTTGTGCAACTTTGTCTTCTTCTTCATCCCCGAAGGGAAACCTTTTTGGTTCCCCTAAAGGGGTTCCCACAGGGGTTCCCCTTTAGGGGATGAAGAACTTTAGTGCTCTTCCCCCCAAAGTTTAAAATTTGACAAAAAATAAACAAGTTAAATTAAAAACACTGGGAATGTGGCCGAAGATTCGCAAAAAAGTGGAGTGGAAGGTAAGCAAACACGTTTAATGTATTCAAAAGGTCATAATCTGAAAAATTCCACCGCGTCACTCGCTTCGGTATGGAGTTATCTTCGTGTACCACCATCGACACATACATTTACCACATCGCGGCTCCGAAGATCATGAAAACGCGCACGCACATGTAAGCACACGTATCCCTTTGTCCTCACTCGCAAAGTTAATCCCTCGTTCTCCCCTTTTCCCTGGAGCAGCATGATACCAAAACGACAGACATGAACACGAACTAACTCGGTGCTGCAGCTGAATGCTACAGCAGCAGCAGCAGCTGTGGTTGCTGCTGCAGCAGCAACCAGCTTTATAATATTTGTCCTGTTACAAGCAAATACTTTTACCGTCGTTGTCAGCAAAGTCGCAAGTGCGGTATTGCATGGCTTGCAGCCGGGAACTCCGTCGCTAGGGCAACAGTACAGCTGTAAAGCGTAATGGAAGTTAATGTTTTCACCAAGCATGGACCCACCATCAGCCCAGTTACGCCCAGCGTCCCAAGCGGGAGACGAATCTTTATTGCCCAAGACACTAAAACATTAGTTTTATTTGCCGCATACATATTTTTTCACGGCAATTTATATATAATTTTTTCACCTTAATAATGCACAAGCGATGCCTGTGGAACAATCGACGAACCACAAACCATCATTCCTGAACGTCAACGGCAACGAAGAGAGACAAAATGCACAACGGAAATGTGCTCGGCTCGGCAAAGCATACAAGTTCACATGAGGGATCACGGCTTGTCGCAGGACAGAATATGCGGCAAGGGGAGGGATGGCCCGGGGGGCGATCAACTTGTTTTCTTTGCCGCTTCCGGGTACCCACATCCACATTTAATGGCCGCTCAATCGATGCGTACGGCATTTTGCAACATCAGTAACTATGACCGAAATAACCCTAGGCCATCTCTAGCTTCGGCGTAGGTAACGCATTATACACAAGCAACCACCTGGCTTCGGCCGCGCCGCCTAGGACAGTAACCGAATGGTAACCGAATCGTAACCGAAGTGTAACCACTCAGAAGACAGCAATCTGCAGGTTAATAATAAGTGACAACTAGTTGGCTACGTTTGCGTACCCCAGAAATTGCTTTAAGATTCGCAACTGTTTACGCATTGGTAAAGTATAATTGGTGAAGCACGGTTTCACCAAGTGCACAAAGAAGCCGCCGAACGAGCTGGCGAACGGGCAGCGAGACAAAAGCATTTTCTACATTAATACGACCCCGTACAAGAATGTTCCATCGTGGAGACTCGTACGAGTTAGAGCCCGACTTGTACAATTTTGTACAATGTCGCCGTACATCCGTTTCTCCGTTAAAAAACATTAGCCTTGTCTGTGGTCCTCACCAGAACCAACAGGCAAGGTTGCAACCTCTCCGTCATATTCAAATTCCCGCCCATCCCGCACTGCGCTTCGAGGGAATGATGCGATCGAAAAAAGGAATTGAATGAAGTGAAAAGAGAAATGTCCAGGCTTTCTTGCCTGATGCCGCCGCTGCTCATATATGTGTCAGTATCAATAGGGTCAGTATACTCTACGATAAAACCCCCGCCCTGAATTAAGCCAGGCGCTGGGAATGGACCAACAGCCCGTTCAACCACCGGTTCGCCACAACCATGCGCAACAACGTTAACAATCAAAGCCGAAAGACCGAAACCAAAAATTATCAGACCAAATTGCTGTACCAATCGATGATATAACCGATGCCCGAAAAGACGCGCGCACATCGCAGTTGCGCGACGCTGCGTGTTTTCCTCCTTACCGGCCAGAAACATAACTTTATTATTTGGACAGCTTTACAGGTGACTCACACAACAGCAGCAACGAGGCAAAGGCGTACTAAAGGTATTTGCAAAAAATATATATTAAAGGTAATCAATAATAACGACTGTACGGCACTCCTTCAACCAACATCAGAAGCCCAGGGTGCCATATATATTTGACTCATGTCAGGGGAGCCTCATTCACCACAAAGCTCCTAACTCCAAACGCACATGATTGGCTTCTGGAATGTCTGAAAGCAAAGTGAACAAACCGCGTTCCCCCTTGCCCAGCAGCCCAGTGAAGCTGAACGGCCGTACGGCCGTACATGCTCACCGTACACTGTCACTTGATGTCACAGGCTCCTCAAGGTATAGCTCAACCGGTCGGTAACTGCCACCCTCAACATCATCACCGTCGCCACCGTCACCGCAGCCGCCGCAGCCCCGTTCTGATCGGGCGCGCACTGCAAAGTCCAACGCGCATGTTGCCTCCCCCGAGTCCACCTCTTCCCGGGTCCACTCCTGCAATAACAATAGCAATAACAATAGCAATAACAATCGCAATTGCATTAAGAACAGCAAAGGCAATGGCAATAACTAAGGAAATGGCGATCTCAATGTGGTAGTTTTATCTTTACGCTTTAGGTTTTGTGATTTCATGGCTCTTGGCGTTTCGCAGTTGGAAATCCCTTCGAACGCTGTTATTGGCGGCCACAAAACCGCTCCCACCGGCCCCGACTCCGCAGACCAAATCGCAACCGCTCCTCTTGGCTCCTATCGCCGCCAATCCTTATCTCTACCGCCTATCAGGATTTTAATCCCGAGCTAAACCCTAACTAAAACCATAGGGTTTTACCAAACCACACCCGCGTGGCGCTTCTTGGCTGTCCAGCCCCTACTGCGCATACCTTTTATCATCATCATCACCATCATCACCATCATCAACTGTCCTAGAAGCTGTTTCTACAAAAGGTGTGAATAATGTAAAAGCTGTAGGTTCATTTATTTTATCTCTAGCAACAGAAAGTAGGCACAACATGTCTATTAGAACTGTACAAAAACAGTTAAAAACTCAAATAGACCAACAACGAGATAAAAGTGACATTTTTCTTTGTCTGTCTTGATAAGGGTTTTAGCCATCACAGGTTCTGGTTCTGTTTTAAGTTTTTTGCTGGAAATATTTTTAGGGATAATAGCTTTTCTGAAATATTTGCTAATATTGTCATTATGAGCAATTTCAACATAAATCGTTGGGTGGTCTTTTATAAATGAAAGTATAAGTTCTGCACCTTTATTCCCTATTTTGTTATAACTGAGGTCGAGTTTAGTCAGGGTTGTGTTTGATTCTAATGATTTTCTTGTAGTTTCTATTCCTTGATCAGTTATGTGGTTTAAGCTATTTTTCTGGGATAGGTGGTATTTTTAAAATAAATATACCTTAAGTTTAAACATATTATTGACTTAACATAAAGTTTTTTTTACAGTTAATAATAGTTAGGTAAAAATTAACTAACGGAGGGCAACGCTCTATCCAGCTGAGCTACAGATGCTTAAACAATTAAGGATAAATTAGTACAGAAAATCTTAAATGTAAATATTTAATCAGGTCCTAAAACGCCAGTTTTGGATAAGAAATGTTTTGTTTGCACCAACCAGGGATTCTTCTTCTTTAACACCAATAAGTGCTATTGCTTTTAATTCTGTTAATACGGTAATGGCAGAGGTAATTTTATCAAAAAAATCATATAATTTGTCGGTAATTGGCACCCTAAAAGAAAATAACTGGCAAAATAGACAAACGTAAACCCTACACCATCACCACCATCATCACCATCATCACCATCATCACCATCATCACCATCATCACCATCATCACCATCATCACCACCATCACCACCATCACCATCATCACCATCATCACCACCATCACCACCATCACCACCATCACCACCATCACCACCATCACCATCATCATCATCATCATCATCATCATCATCACCATCATCACCATCATCACCACCATCACCACCATCACCACCATCACCATCATCATCATCATCATCATCATCATCATCATCATCATCATCATCATCATCATCATCATCATCATCATCATCATCATCATCATCATCATCATCATCATCATCATCATCATCATCATCATCATCACCATCATCACCTCCACGCAACGCGACAGCGATGGTTAGATAGGGCCAACTCACCGACAAGTAGTAATCCTCTTCCCGTACACTGCCGTACCGCCCGCCGGGGGCCGCCGTCAGCATGCCGCCCCACATCGGAAAGCGCAGCAGGAGCAGCGTCAAAGACGTGGCAAGCATCGTAACGCCCATCCACATGAGCCCCTGCTCGTACGACATGTGGTCCGATGAGAAGAAGAAAACCTAAAAAGGGCGGGAAAAAGTTGTGCATATGTCGGTGTTTGTTATACCACGACTTCAGAAAAGTACCAATCGGCAGATGCAGATCCCGTGATACGCCTTAAAGGATACTGCAGTGTATGTGTGTGGAGGGTGGGTCGGATAAAGGCACAGAGAGAGAAAGGAGGGGATGATTAGCGGCAGTGTGTGTGTGGGGGGGGGGATTCGGGGGGGGTGTAAAGAGGAGAGGTAACCCCAGAAGAGAAAGTGGAAAGGAAAATACACAATTTGGCGGGTGGAGCCCCAAGGATCCCGCCAACCGTCCCCAACCGACGCCGTTCTCAAACCGTTGGCCCTTGCACTCGCCGATCCACCAACTGGTCGACCCATGGGCCCGTGTACGACCACCACAAACCCACACGCTCTACCCGTCCCCGCTTCCCCACGCCCACCAGCAGCAGCACCCCGCCAAGCTCGCCCCCCGACGACGTAACGCCCATTACGGCCGAGAATGCGCGGTAGCTGATGTACGGCATGATAGCGTACGTGGCTCCTGTAGCCTATTGGAGCAATGGGGGCGGGTCGAGCGAGGGTGGCGATGAGTGTTAATGGATGAGTGAAGGTGCGAAATGGGACGTGTGTTTTGTCAAAGAACTGAACCATGAAGGAGAGGCAAGGGCGCCCTGTTGTACACGACATGTGTCGTACACGCCAATACTCAGGAAGCGCCAATACACGGGGCACGCAAGTCCCGCACATCTTCGCATCTTTCCCCTCTCCTCCTCATGGACCTCTGCCGCCACCAACTTCCACCAGAACACGTACGCCGTACACCTCGACAAAGACGTGCAGTACGACAAAGTACGGCAGTACATGTTAAGTGTTGGGACCACGGGTTAAGGTACCGCAGATTGGAGATGAGTTGCAGGCTCGCGGGGAAGAGGGGTAGCAAGGGCATGTACGGAATACTTGACAGCGTGGGTGTATACATGGCCGCGACAGCGTATGTTCCAGTACGGCAGCGGCGGGGGCGGTAGGCCCCGTAGGACCAGGGTGAACGTACAGAGTTACGGCGAATTCGCGCGCGCGAGCAGAGGACCTGCAAGTTTTTTGGAAGTACTACAAGATTTATCACGCTCGAGCAGTCTGCTTTTCTGCCGGAGCGCTTGATAGGTGCAAATGTTCTTTTCCTGCGGCATCTACCGCAACTTATGTCGACGACAGGACAGTCGTGTCTCCTGGCTTTTTTGGATATTGCTAAAGCTTACGATTCCTTAGATCGTAATTTATTATTTGAAGCAATGGATGCTATGGGCGCAGGAGCAGGGTTAATTAGTTGGACTAAACTTCTTTTATCCGATACAGCGTCGAAAGCGGTAGTAAATGGTTTTGTTTCCCGTGAAGTTGCTCTTACAGCGGGTGTGCGACAGGGATGTCCGTTGGCACCGTTGCTATACTTGTTTGCCGCGCAGGCGTTACTATGTTGGTTACAATACAACCGAGTGGGGATTCATTTACCCCAAAATAATTCAGAATTGGTTACAGGTGTGCAATTTGCTGATGATACGGAAGTTGTTTTAGAAGGAATCCAAGCAATTCCGGCTTTCCTTGACTGTATGAGGGTGTACGCACAGGCTTCTGGACAGCAACTTAACCTGGATAAGGTTGAGCTGTTACCTCTCGGTACCCACCCACATCATATAACAATAAATCATGACATGAAGGTCGTACATATGGCTACGGCTCTCAATCTACCTTTTACGGATGTGGGAGAAACCACAGTCAGGGACTGGGATGTGCAACTAGACAAAGTCTGGGCTCGGTTTCGACGCATTTCTGTGTTAAATCTTTCCATTTTTGGGCGTGCACATGCAGCGGCTGCATATGGGCTGCATCGTTTTACATGGCATATGGAACACGGGGGGTTTCCCCCAGAAGCTAAACTCATGAATATTGAGGCTAAAGCGGCCAAGCTTATTGATAGGAACCTCGGACCGGTCGCACAAGAAAGACGACTCAACGAAGTTCCTAAATATTTGTTATATGGCCATCCAACTTTGGGCGGTTTTGGGGCATTAGCAGTACGACAACATGTGCAAGCGCGATGGGCATGCTGGGCAGTGCGTTTTGTGGGAGCATTACTCCAACCAGTCTTAGTGCGTCCGCCTTGGGTGATGGTCATGCAATCTTTCCTACAAAGCCTTTACCCCAAATATAATCCTATGTGTATTTTTACGTCCCAGGTGGGAGTGCCTTGGTTTGGATTAATCGTTTTACCGCCAGATGTTCAGCGCATTGTGACAGCGTTGGCATACCTTCCCCCAGTGGAAGATGTTGATGATCACCCGTTAGTTCCTAATGCGTGGTGTTGGAATTTGCCATTGTGGGGAAACCCTGTTCTTCCAGAAAAAAGGTTGAATGTCCAGTTAGATAACATCCGCCCGGGACTAGAATTTCGACATCAAGCCCTCCTGGGCTGTAAAGCGTTGCATACGTTGGGGGATGTTCTTTGCGCGCGCGAGGCCTTGGATGGAGTTATGAATGCAACGGACCAAGCAGGCCTAGCAATACGCAAGGCTTGGCATCAAATAGTGGATCAATACCTCCAACCGCAAACCCCACTAGCTAAATCCCTGTGCACCTATCGTAAATGGCAGGAATGTATGGATGCTATTGGCGCTCTTCTAGATGATATTCCAGCGAATTGGAGACAGGCGGCTAGTCTTTTGTTGCCGCTGAGTGTAGAATCTAGGGAAGCGATGGTGCCCCCTATTGAGTCGGTTACCCAAACCCTAGTGTCGAGGCTTGGTTGGAGATGGGGTGTAGGGCCTCCAATCCGATTCCAACATTTATCCGTTAAAACAGCGACTAATATGCAACTTTCACCTTTTTCGATGGCTCGCCGTGTGGCCCATACCCTTTTCATCAAAGAGGCGACGGGTTCTTCTGAGATATTGGATGAAGCTATTCTTCTTTTGCAACGGACATTCCATCGTTTATGGTTTCATTTACGGTGGGAAAATGAACAAAAAGAGGTTTGGTGGCGTCTCGCGGTTGATGGGGTGCCTATGTTAGGAAATTCCCATCTTAGGATGTCGAGCCCAACGATATGTGGTTGTGGAGGTTATCCAATAGGTTCAGTGGGAGGTGTATCCCCTCGCTATCATCATTTCTGGGCCTGTCCGGTGGCACAGGCAGTAGCAGATCAACTTACTCTTTCAATAGGAGTGCCAGTCTCAAGGGAGCAACTTTGGCTTATCCAAGCCCCACAATCAGTGCAACAATGTGTTTGGGATGTTGTGGCTCTTGCTGCGGTGTCAGCCATGGAGCATGGGAGACGTTATATGGCTGCAAACATGAAAACCAACCCGGCACTGTTACCTGGACCTTCCCTTACGGAAGAAGCAATTTGTCGAGTTATTGTTGACTTTTGGGGCCGCATTCAGGGTTTCGCAGCTTTGGGAATTCCACGGAAAGGTTGGGATTCCGTTGGCGCACATCACCCCTTCATGAGAATTATATCTGGCAAATTGCTGTGCTCGCGAGAGCGGTTACCGATGAGAGGTTAATTATCTGAGGTGATAATCTTTTGGTATATTAGTCTCTACTGCAGTGCACGGCCAGCTGGCCCGATGGCTCTACTCTTCGGGAGTCTGGAGCCCACTGTAACAACCACACACACTCCAAGGCGTGGAGGACGAAAAGCAAGTACTATGCACTTTTCTATGAGTGCCCAGCATATATACAGCCCATGCAGGGTATTAGCTGGTGGTGAATCAGGCACTGAAGGATGTGGTGATGGTGGTAGCGGTTGACCAGCAGCCCATCTGCAAGTTGCCTAACCTTATCCGCAGCCATATCCAGGCAAGGAGGGTCATCCCAAGCCGCAGCAGGTAGGCGGGCTGCCTACTACGACATAACAGTCTGGGTAGTTCGGTGGGTTCGCCATAACTTTCTTTTAGAGCGATAGGATAGCGTGATAATAATAATAATAATAATAATAATAATAATAATAATAATAATAATAATAATAATAATATCATAATAATAAATAATAATAATAATAATAATAATAAATCCAATAACGTCGTTACGATAGCTACCGGTCTCTTTCGGACATTTCGGCCCTCGGCCCCGTCATGGGGGGGGACAACCCCCAGGTTGTAAAATACACACCGTGGGGAGCAACGCAAACTCCAAAAGGTGTAACGCATACATTAAAAAACCACAAACATACTAAAATTTGAGCGACTGACTCACAATTTGCGTTGCCACCGCGAAGAGCAACAGCAGCACAGCTGTGGCAATCAGACCTAAGGAGCTGCCACGATCGCCGTCACCGCCGTCGCCGCTGCTGCCACCGCCGCCGCCGCCGCCGCCGCCACCGCCACCGCGGCCCAGTAGCACACAGCTGAGCCCGCCCACAACCTGAGCCGCCCACAAAAGCCGCAGACGGCCGCGCATACCAAAGCGGCGGCTGACCAGTCCCGATAGATGATTGCCGTACATCAGTACGACAGCGCTGAGCAGGCCGGGCATCGCCGCTAGGGCGCCAGCGGCAACGAAACCAATGCCGTACCGACGGTACAAGTATAATGTTAGGACGTTGTACAGCGCCATCTGCGCGCCGTAGTTGTAACCGTGGTTCAGGCCCAGCAACAGGCAGCGATAATTTCGAAACGCAATGCCGTACAGATGTACAACATCGCGCCAGCCGGCGCCCAGAGCGCGATGCTGCTGCACGCGGCTGCGACGCCACTCCATGTAAGCCGTGCAATCCCTGGACTGGTCGCGGCTGATGTCGTACATCCAATCTTGGGGCGCTGGCGGCGGACCCGCCGCTGCTATCGTTGACGGCGCCGCTGCCGCCGGTGGTGACGGTGACGGCGACGGTAACGGTGAGGGCGATGGGCATGGCGGCGGATTGTCCGACGGCGTAGCGTCCAACCTCAACGGTGGCGGCGGCAACGGTTGCCGTAGTGCTGGTGCCGTCACTGTCACTTTCACAGCCGCCGCGGTGGCGACGGCAGCGCCGACGGCGGTCTGCGTTGTTAATTGCAATTGCGACTGCGGTGACGGCGTTTGCCCTTTCGACGGCATTGACGGCGCGGGTGATGGCGACGACGGCGGAGGCCGTGCCGGAAGGGTAACGGCAACGGCAGCGGCGGCGGCGACGGGGTTAAGCGACGGTGGCGGTTCGTTCTTAAATGTCCGCCAGCGGCCATGTACGGAGTAGTCGCCGGAAAAGAGCGCGGCACCCAGTGACGAAATCGACGCGGAGTCCTGTACGGCTCCCGCCGCAGCCACCTCATACGCCTCAGCGACAGGCCGGGATTGGCTGTTATGCTGCCGCAGCGACGATTCTAAATCTGGACTTAACCATTTTGCTCCGCAGCCGCCGCCGCCGCCGCAGCCGCCGCAGTCGCCGCCGCCGCAGCCGCCACCATCGGTACAGCTGGGCCCTTGTGCGTCCGCCGGCGCCCTCGCGTCGGCCTCCAGCGCCGCTGCCTCCGCCACCACCTCCCGCCCCACCAGCAATATCGCCAGCTGCGGTTGCTGTGGGTGCAAAGGGAATTCCCCGACCTTGCTCGGGGGCGTGTCGTCAGAGTCCTCGGCATCGACTACTGCCGGCGGCAGCGGCGACGGTGCTGCCGCCACCGCCGCCGCCGCCGCCGCGCCAGTCGCCGCTTCGGCTCGCCCAAATCCGTCCATGCGCCGATAGGATGACCAACCCCGCAAGCTCGCAGACCCCGTACGGCTCTGCTGAGCATCCATTTGCGAATGCAATCGGGGCTCGATGTCGTCCGCCAGTGGCGGCGACGGCGGCGGCGGCGGCACGGCCGCCGCCGCAGCTGCCGCCGCTGCCGCCGCGTCCAGAGGCCGATGATCCGCCGCTTCACGGGATTCCCTTGTCCGCCTGCTCCGTTTACTGCTCCGGCGCTGCCGTTTTCCCTCGGCTACTTCCTCTTGCTGCTGCTGCTGCAGCCGGCGTAGCTCCTGACTCCTCCGACGCTTCTCCTGTCGCTGTTGCTGTTTATGCTGCTGTTTCTGTTGCTGCTTGTGTTGCTGCACCCTTCCCCAGGAACCGGATAGATCAGAGCTTCCCAGAGACACACGCCAGTCAAGCAAATCGCCTTGCGGCGTGTCCTGGCCTAGCAGCAGTGTCAACGCACCCACGAGCAGGTGCATGCCTGTACGGAAAAGATGCCAGTGTATGGACGTGTACGGCATGAACGAACACGTACGATATGACGTGGAACGGCGGATGCAACGACGGGGTTTAGGGGTTGCCTCAAAAATAATTATGTATTTTCGCAACGTCAATAGTGTATATGTCATTTTATGTCATACAATTATGTCTTCATATAAATTTGTTAACCCAGCACCAAGCTACGTGTCCAGCGTCGAGACCGTGAGCAAGTACGACAGGTTGATAGTATACAGGGGACGCGACGGCTGTGAGGAGATGCAACGGGTGTGTATTCCTTTTTTTGATAATGACTCGGAATTCAATTGCCGCTCCGTTGCGGGCCCCCCTGTCTAAACCTACCGGCTGGGAAGTAAAACACAGCTCGCCAGGCATTGCCTCCGTCCCCGCCGTACAGTCGTAACATCAGCTTGTACCTAAATTGAGGCCATGAGTCAGACAGCCAAGCACACATATGGACGGACGGACATATAGACGAGCAGGCATGTAAACAGACAGACAGACAGACGGACGAGCATGCAAGTAGGGGGATCCTTCCTGGTCCAACTCGACACCGCGGCATTGAGCCATTGGCCCATCTCGTCCTCTCTTCCCCCCCATAGTTCCTCCCCTCGATAGTATGCGACCGACCAATCCGCAAGCCTCCGCACATACATATATAATCTAAGTCATATATACATGCATACATACATACATATATACATACATACATACATACATATATACATGCATACGTACATACATATATACATGCATACATACACATACATACACACATCACCCACAGGCACGGCATGACCAGCATGGTCAGACCGCAGCCAGCTGTACCCCAGCTGGCACATGTTGCGAGGGCGCCTCCGAGCGCGGGGGGATCGAATACCAGGAGGTTCCTGCGTAACCCCAGGTGGTGCAGTCGTACAGTCGTACAGTTGTACAATCGTCAAGGCGCAGGTGCAGTCGTGCAGGTCTAGGTGGAGGTGGAGGTGCAGCGGGGGCCCCATATGAGCGGCTGTGTATATGTGTATGTATGTATGTGTGTGTTTGTGTACTGCATCTCTTCGGAGTTCTTGAATTACGTCACCGAAAAAGATGCAACCGCGAGGTAATGCCGTACGAACCCTGAAGGGGCCTACGAGCTGCGATAGGACCAAGCAAAGGCCCCCCCGGGAGGAAGGGGGGATGAGGCCTGGTTGGGTCGGGGGCCCCTGGGGGGTTGTGTGTATGAGGCCGGACGCATGCCTAACCCTCTCCCTCGTTTCCCCCCCCCCCCGTCTTTTGCCGTACCAGTACTGCCCTATCAGCCCGGTGCCCAGACACAGGCCGACAGCGAAGCGGGCGATGATGAAGCCGCCGCTGTCTCGCACCAGCGCCACGCAGGCGACCGCGGGCGCCGTCAACAACATCGTCAGCGCCTGCACGGAGAGACGGGAGGTGGGGGAGGTCGTGGTCGTGGAGGGGCAGTCAGAGGGGCAGTGGTGGAGATGAGAGGAGGGAGTAGCGCCTCAAAGCGGTCTCAGCGGGTGGTGGTGCCACCGGACGACCCCTCGCCGTGTGCCTATCCACATATGCACACTGTGCACAAGTAATGTCTTGACGTTTGTTACTTGTTACGCGGCAGGAAAGAAGCGATGAGAGCTTCTAAGTTGTGACACCGATCAACCGGTAGGGCCTCGGACAGTTCCTTACAGCTATCCGCTCCTATAGTTCGGCATTCACATTCGGCATTCACATTCGGCATTCACATTCGGCATTCACATTCGGCATTCACATTCGGCATTCACATTCGGCATTCACATTCGGCATTCAATCTGCCTACACTGCTGTTCGCTCTGACTTGTCCCCGACCACCATACTAGTCCCGCTTGGCCCAGTTTGCAGCAGCTCGCATGGACAACAGGCCACAAGGCACGGTGGCCGACCGGCACATCTCTCTCTTTCGCCGCGTGGCACTTCCCTTCGTTTGCTGCTAGCCCTCACAGCCCTCGTGTGTTTAGGCGTCCACCCCGGCGGCAGCAGCCGCTGGGAGATCCCCCGCGGTTGAGCGCCGCTGGCGTACCCCTGTTTTCCCATACGTCGGAGCGTCTGAAGCGCTTTAACCAGGCGGGGTTAGTGTCTTTTCGTGCCGGGTGCCAGTTGCGTGTACGGCCGGGCTGTAGGTCGCGCCAGACTGCGCTTTTCTTTTGCCGTTGCCGTTGCGCGACCGCCTGTCCTTGTTTTCGTTTCCTGAAAATTAGCAGCGAGCTCCCGCTCCCCTGCCTGCAGTGTGATAATACCTGAGCGCCGTCCCGCCGTTTGCCCCTCGCTTCCCGGTTTTCGGAGCCAGCAACAGCAGCCGGTCCATAAGCCGATTAAGGCTTTAATTCAGAACCCATGCATGTAATGATGTACGTATGTCGGACGCACGCACCTGGCAGTAGCGCGGGCCGTACCGTCGCACCAACGCTGCCATTATGAGACGTACGACAAGTCCCGCTAGCAGCGATGCTGCGGCCGCGCCGCACATGACGTGTTTCGACAGGTGAAGCTGCTCCGAAACCTCAGGTAGCATTGCGGCCGGCGAGAATGTGGAGAACAGCGCCCACAGCAAAGACAGCCAGGAGAGGTGGAAGGCGGATATTCCTGGTCCTTTGCAAGAGAATGCTTGGAAGGCGTCGGACTTGGTGGTGGCGGCAGCGGCGGCGTCGGAAGGTGGCGGCAACCGCTGCGACGTGCTGTGCCTAGTGATGTTGTCGTTGATGAAGCCGCCGCGGGAGGCTGATGCAATGACGACGGCAGCGGCCGCGGCGGCTGCGCTGCCACCTCCTTCCCCCCCAAGCACCTGGCCGCCGGGGCCCTCGTCCGTCGCGAGGTAAGCTCGGCTCCACGGCAGTACGGCACCCGCCGCCAGCGATAACACAGCGGGTGAGGGGAAGTTAGCGGCGGAATTCCTGCATGGCGTCGCACGGGAGGTTCGACGCAAGTTCGCGAACGGCCTCAAGCCTGTAGTCGTCCCAGGGCCTCCGCCACCGCCGCCGCCGCCACCGGCGCCACTCCTATTGGCGGTCCCCAGACGGCTGAGGGTTAGGCTGTCGCCGTGCAAGCTGACGCTGCCGCTGGTTCCTGTGCTTAGCCGCGCCATGGCGGTGGCGGCGGCTGCCGCGGTGGCGACAGACACTGGGGCCGCCCCTCCAGTGCCCTGGGCCCCAACTGGCTTCGCGGCTACGAGAGGAGCCGTCGGCGTCTTGTTCATATTCCTCGGTGTCGCCGCTGCCACGCTGTGCAACTGGTTCAGGCTGCAGCGCGGCAGCGCGCCGCTGCCTGGATCTTGCATGCGGAGAAAGGATGTTGCTGCCGTTGCCGCCGCTGCAGCCGGCTGCTGCTGCTGCTGCTGCTGCGGAGGAGGAGGAGGAGGAGGAGGAGGGGGAGGAGGGGGAGGAGGGACCGGGGTGAAGCGCGGCCAGACGCCTGACAAGTCCCGGACGACGGCAGCGCCAGCGCCGCCGCTGAAGCCATGCAGACTGCCAAGCGCGCTCTGTGGCGACGTGATCCGGGGGACGGAGCCACTCCCGCGCGTACATGCTGTCGCAATGGACGTGCCGTACGGCGAGACGGGTTGCGGCGTTACGGTTCTTGCTTCCCGGCAAACAGAAGCCGAAGTTATCGGCGTAAACAGGCCGCTCAGAACGCTGCTTCCGTCACGGCCACCGCCACCGCCACCGTCACCGCCACCGCCACCGCCACCGTCGACTGAGCCGCCATCCGTCGGTTCCAATTGTACACGAGGCGGGCCACCTCGGACAGTACTGCTGCCGTACTCGCCGCCAGCGGCGGCAGAAGCGATAGCCGCGAAGGCATTGGATGGATTGGAGCCGCCACCGCGGCTGCCGCTGCCGCCGATGGGTACGGCAGCTGACGTCGACACGGACACGACTGACCGGCGGCGGCCCCTGCCCCGGCCTGTAGGCCCATCGGGGTCTGTACGATAGTTGACCAAGCTCTGCACACCCGGCTGTAGCTGTAGCTGCAGCTGTAGCTGAGCCGACAAGGCGCTAGCAGGGCCCATCGTAAGGAGCTGGCTGTAGCTGCGACTGGCAGATACTATCCCCAGGTCACGTTCGGCGCTACAGCCGATTGTCGAGGTGGTTGTAGCGGGGGTGAGTGATCGGGGTCCGCCTCCGCCTCCACCTATGCCTACGCCGTTGTCGTGGGCAGTGGCCGGCGTATGCACGGAGCACCGGCGCACACGGGACTCTCTAGGCAGGAAGGAGAAGTGGCGCGTCAGGGCGGTTTCCGGTCGTATCGCGGAGTCTGGATGCTGTGGTGAGACTTCATCTGCGTCGCTTGTACGACTTGAAGACGCAGTGAGCGTAGTTTTTTTACTGTGGCACCGTCTGGCATTGGGTTGCTGGCGCTGCTGCTGCTCTTGCTGCTGGCAGTGCTGTAGCAGTTTTTGCTGATCGTGGTTGTAGTTATGATGCGGCTGTTGTTGCGTTTGTTGTTGATGGTATTGTTCGTGTTGCGCCTGTGTAGGTTGCGGTTGTTGTTGTTGTTGTTGTTGTTGTTGTTGTTGTTGTTGTTGAGGGTAGTATTGCTGTTGGAGTCCGGCTGTGGTGCTGTTGCTGCTTGCAGTTGCCGGGGCGAAAGAAAACGTGGCGAACGTCCCTCCGCGATGGGAGCCCACGCGCATTCCATGAAGCGCCAACAAACCCGACATTGCGTCGTCGGCATCGCCGTTGGCATTGGTGAATTTGACAGATAATGGCATCTTGATACCTTACAATAAAAAAACCTTCGATTTGGTAGGGGCCAAGGTGAGCCTTTCCACGTATCGGCTAACTCGATGCCAAGGGCCAAAGCGACGCGCAAACAAAGTACGCGGGAGGTAGTGCAAAATATCAATATTCTTAAAAGTTCTCCGATTTCATCTGATCAGTAGTAGGGTTTCTGGAAACGGGCTGCGAAGTAGCCTGCAAGAGGGATGTCTGCATGACGCCGAAACTTGCATGGCTATGCCTCAGCCCATGGGATCGCCTTTCAGAGTCTCCAGCGAGTGACTCATCCGTGTAAGGCGCGTCCTGTGAACTCTCTTTCACTTGGGGTGCCAGAAGCCGTGATGCCGCCCAAAATTTCGCTATTGCCAGACACAGGGGTTAACGGCCATCCACTAAATGCATTAAAAAAGAAATAGGTTAATGTACAATGTCTAAATAGCTGGTCCTGGAGTTATGTTAGAAGCGGCCCGCAGCCACCGACGCACGTGAGGTCAAGCACGCAAGGAACACAATAAGCAAAGCGAGCAATGCGACAAGCTTTTGTATAATGTAAAAATTATATATGTAAGAATGACCGTATGCGCCCATCACCGCCTTCGATGTTACTTGAAAACGCTGTAGTAATGCACCAGTACGACTCAAGTAATCTTTCTGACGGGCGCCTTAAAAAAGCTTTTCAGGCTGATATGCTTTGAGCCATGCGTTCTGCGTCAGGAGGGCTGCTGTCTTCTGAAATCGTCAGCGACTGTCTCTGCCTCTGCAGCCTCGCTGCTGATTAAAATAAAAACTCAAAGCAGGTGGTTATTTAGATTTAAGCCTATTTTGGATAAACTGAGTCATCGCCTGGTATCAGCAGCTCCTAGACGGTCGAACACGAACGAAACGCAAACCCTAATGGTTTCCTTTTTTGAACATGCTCGTTTCCCTGAAAATCATCTGGCATAGATAAACAGCAAGATTCATATCATCATGTTCAACCAGATATTTGGAACCCATTGGGGCCTCCGATGTAGGTAGGGTTTTCTTGTTCTTGCAGGAGCGGATCTAGGGCCCTTGGGGCGCAGGAGCGGATCTAGGGCCCTTGGGCCCCATTTGGGCGAGAGCCTCGACTGCCATACCGTACATATATATCATATATCATATCCACACTATGCATAATCAGCAAAAGTAAGGACGCAAACTTCCTCATTGCTGAGAAAAGGGCACCTGCTGCAGTTATAAATTGACACTGGCAGCCGAGTTGGATTCCCAAATTGCGCTTCAAAATAAATCCAGCGATGCGACGAGGGAGCATACAACCCCATAATTCCTGGGTTTTCTGATAAGAGGAGGGGCCATTCAACGAATCCGCCCGTTCGGAAACAAGCCTGCCTCTCCAGGCATCGTCATCGTCAAGGATCGTCAGAAATCCCCGAAAAGGTGGGGTGGTGTAGAGCCGTGTTCAGACTGGCGGGATATGGACGCGTGCACCACACACAAATACACACACACGCACATGCGCAGCCGGGAAACCCTAAGTGCTCACTCAAAAAAAAGACCTTCAAGGCCACCCTCTTGCAGTTGCGAGGAGATTAATGCACTGGTGAGTTGATTGGTGTAGCCCACTGCGGATTCATCCGCTGCCACCCGCCGGAAAGTCTACTGGCGGCGCTTTGACGCCAAGCCGTCTCTAATCAGCAGCGACGGCTTCACCTTGCCGAAGAACGAGCACAAGAAGATGATTCAGATTTCCAGAGGTGCTGGGACTCACATGCTCGATTCACTGCTCTACAGGGCTACGTCCTGGACCCAGAGTTCTCGGGTCATGATGTTTTAGCGGCCATGCCGGGCTTCGTCAACAATGGTGGACCGGCTGCTGAACGAGCTGGATGACCAGAGCAAGGCGCCGGAGCAGCTGGCGCAGTACCGCGGCAAGAAGGGCATCTTCGGCCTGGAGGCGGTGATTGCCGCTGCCAAGGACATGCCCGCCGTCGACTTGTGGAGCATGTAAGGGCGGCATGGTGCCACAGCTGCAAGGGAACGTCGCGGCCAAGGGAATGCTGGCACAGTCCTCGTCGGCCAGCACGTGTGAGCGCAACTGGAGCACCTTGCTGCCAATATCATCCGCAGCAAGCCGAGCAGCCGCCGGACAGCCAAGCATGCGGAAGACCTGGTCTACGTGCGCAGCAACTTGCGCCTCAAGGAGGGCGTGCAGGCCGTGGGCTACAAAACAGCAACGCCGGTGCCATGGCAGGACAGTGTCAGCGAGCCAGAGAGCTAGTAAACGGCGCCGTGAGCAGGAATGCGAGGCAACAAAACTGTCGGCAATCAGCAGCCCCCGCACAGTGACACATACACCTGACACATACTTGTAAATACAAGAGTTGTCCTGTCGTTTTTGTCATAACTCTTCATGGGCAAGCTGGGCAACCGCCTGACGAGGAATGGCGCCTTGGCTCAGTTGCATACCGTTTCTGTAATTTTTAACGTTTTACGTATTGTACGACCCGTAATTTACGTGTTTAGTACGAATACGTGTTGGGTTCGTATTACGTACCGGACGACAATGCCGACCAATACGGTGACCGGTCGGTAAGGTAAGCGACCGGTATTGTTACCGGTCGGTTACCGAGTCATTATCTCGAAATGCCGGTTACCCTACCGAAGCGACAAGTTGGGTTGTAGCTAACCATTCGGTTACCGACCTTTTTATGCCGTAGGGTGAGAGCACGGGTGTATGGAGGGAGGGATCTATGGAGGAATTATGAAGGGATGTATGTGTGGAGGGATGGAGGAGTGGATTAATGCCATTAATCCACCCCTTCATACACCCCTTTTAGCGGAAGGAGGGATGTATGAAGGGGTGTATGGAGGGTTGGGTGTGTGGAGAAAGGGATGGATGGCGGGAGGGAATTGGCGCGCCTGCTGCCTTTCCTCGGTTGTGGAAGGCATCTCTTGATCTGCCCCTCTCGGGAATCGATCCCTGATCCTCCGTCACTCGTTACCTCCATGGTTGGCCTCTACCCTACAGTGTTTTTCTTTTCAATTTTGCCGGTGAATTTTCCAGTCCGAACGGAGGAATAGGTTTTTAGTCGCGGGAATAAAAGTATTCCGAATCTGTAAGGCGCTGGGGGGGGCTCCGCCCCCCCCAGATCCCCCCCGATGAGTTACAGTTTACTTCGTGCAAACGCCGTGGGGAATGCCGCAACACGCGCACACCACAACCTCTCAAACACTGATCGAATAGAGTTCGTTCACCATCGTTCGTCTTGCATCATGTTGAAAGATAACACTACACGACTTTCCGGGTTGCAAAAGTAATTATGCATAGCAGCAATGGACCGGAACCACCAAGCGCAGCCTGTTTCCTGGACCATCGCGATTGTCTCCATATGACGAACATTGATGTTTGGCCCGCTCGCTGTTGACAACCGGAGTGGCGTCATTGTCGTCGGCTGGCTGCAGCATTGCGCCCACATTCCCTACGACCTCTATACCGTCTTTACTAACGTCGCTAATGGCTTCAGTAATTTTTTATATCTGCTTTAATGACCTAACACGCTTTGGGAGCTTCGGGTCAATGTTTTGCAGCGTTTGGTCCGGTCAGAAACAGTCCGATTCCTCGTTGACTTTCGGGCTTCCTAACAGTATCCATGGCATTAAAGTACTATGATATGGTTAACATGTATGTCTCCTGTGAGATTCTAGCGGCTTTGGCACGGACAGTCCATTTTTGGCTGGAGGAATGAACTTGCACGGTCGGAACATTATTCATTCTTAACTTTCAGGACCGCGAACATTTTTTTATTCCGAAATCGGAATATATTCCGCAAAAAAAATAACGCTGATACTATCCTACCACCGAAAGTTAAAAGGCCAGAACTTCATATGAAATATTGTCGGCACGAGGCCATACAGCTCGTGAGGTTGTAATTTGTTTTCTTCAAAGCGTGAAGACGTGTGCTTTTATTGGCATGCATGTCCGTAAGCTTCCTGGTGCAGTGCACGGTCCGTTGTGGCCCCCGATGGCCCTATTAGCCTGCTGGGATACTCCCTTGGGATCTGGGGCTCGCTGTATTACATGTTACTACCACATAAGCACGAATACCCCGGGTCCAAGGCAAACATACAGGCATACATTACACGATTCTACTTGATGGCAAAGCCTGAGACGATCTTGGCACCTCTTGGTTGTAGTGCCCAAGACGTTTTGGCACCAGGTTAGAAGCGTCCGCGTTACGTCATTGTGTCGGTTTTAACCAGGTGGTCAAGGCTGAATAACATGCAGCTGACAATTATAAATGTTATTTCGCAAATAGTGTTACCGGTCCAACCACCCAGGAAAGAAGTGAGATATCGGAAAGGAGACACCCTCAGCTTATATAGTAGCAGGCACGGCCACAGCGCCAGTAAAGCTTGCAGGGATCCTTTTACTTTTCCTTTGCAAGGTGGTGAGCAGGCAGTTGAACCATTTACCAAGTACCGGTAACACGTGAATTTTTGAATGTAGCCAAGCTAAGTGTCCATCGTTATTCGTGCTTTCAAATTCCGTAAAGCGCGAAGGCTTTTTGCATACGCGGTGGTCTAGCGTCTGACGCTCGAAATACTGTAAGTCAACCGCCTTTTCAACTAATCTCAATAAAACACAACGCTAGTAACGGTGGTCTGGGACATCTATATAAAGTAATGTCATAAACGATATCCGGATTGTCGCAGGTTGCCGGACAGGCTGTACGACGGCGAGATTTCCTTGCGGCACAAAAGCTCGGCGCGCCCTGACAGGTTTGTCAGATTTGATTATTTCATTTGATTGACTAATTTACTGTTATAATGTCTTTCGCTCTTGCCACCTCGCGTAAGGCGCTGTCGGTCGCGTGCAAGGCGACCGGCAAGAAGGCCGCTGCCAAGGTCCGTGAAATGTCTGTCTTTCATGTATCTAACGGTTTCAACTTGTTCGTTTATCGACGCTGCTGCGTGTCGCACCGACTAATCGAAAACCCTTGTCTGCAACATCTCCACAGCCGGCTGCTCCCAAGAGCTCTGGTATCGAGTGGTACGGGCCGAACCGTGCTAAGTGGCTTGGTAGGTCATTTTGAGGAGAACCGACGGCCATCTTTAGCAACCCCAGCGTACTTGGGGATCGGAATAAACCAGTCGCTACGTAGTCAGCTCTTCGGCACAACATGCCGCTATGTCAGTTTATTGAGCGCAGGCTGTCGTTTCTGTCTTTTTGCTCACATTTTGCAATGCATTATGCGGATGAGAACGCAGATTCCTTCTTTCTCCCTTTCCTTGACCTGCTGCTCAGTATCTAACGTTTATCCAGTACCGCACGGTGAATAATGTTCGTTTTCTTCTTCTTTGCCATATCGGACAGGCCCTTACAGTGAGAATGCCACCCCTGCCTACCTAACTGGCGAGTTCCCCGGCGACTACGGTTGGGACACTGCCGGCCTGTCTGCTGACCCGGAGACGTTCAAGCGCTACCGCGAGCTGGAGCTGATCCATGCGCGCTGGGCCATGCTTGGCGCTCTGGGCTGCCTGACCCCCGAGCTGCTGTCCAAGAACGGCGTGCAGTTCGGTGAGGCTGTCTGGTTCAAGGCCGGCGCTCAGATCTTCCAGGAGGGCGGCCTGGACTACCTGGGCAACCCGTCGCTGGTGCACGCCCAGAACATCGTCGCGACGCTGGCATGCCAGGTGAGTGGGAGCTAGAAGGGACTGTGGAGGATGCACGCTTGGGATTCGCTAGCTGAAATGAGGTGTGATGCTTTTTTCCTGCCAGCTTTTGACTATCTTTAGATTCTATCCCACTCTCAAGCTTGCCTGACAAGTAATAAATCCTATGTTGTTAACGAAATTTCCTATCATTTCGTTTTTGGTAAGATGTGGATTCTTGTTGTATAAGAGCTGAGCTAGTGCCCATCTCCCGCCTTTGGGTACGGTGGGGATTAGTTGGTTCGCTAAGGCGGGATGCACTTCCGCTGCCCACTGACAAATGTACTACCAACGATTTATTAAAACATATGGGCGCACAGTCTGAAAGTCAGCAATGACTGTCGTTCACGTGTTACTCCAAATACCCTTATGAGTCATTCCCTACTGACCTGTAGTCTTACCATATAGCTGTTACAACCTTGCACATCCATAGGCATTCAATGCGAACGCCAATTACACGCGCACCAAATCCCAACGCACCGGCCCGCAACACTGGGACCACGGGTACAAAGCAGACATATGATGAGACTGAAAAGATCAGGGACGCCGTTGAGCACTGTGGCCGTTTCCCTGAGAGAAGCTATGGCTTCCTTGCTTCCGGTTACCCTAAGATTCCATGTGGAGCTCAGTAATTTCAAATTTTCATACTACAACGTGAACGACAGTCATTGCTGACTTTCAGAGTCTGAAATTCAGACTGTGCGCCCATATGTTTTAATAAAAATAAAAAATGTTGTTTACTTGCTTATCTATTTGGGAAAAACTAAACTCACGAAGTATGCAGGGAAGTGATGTCATGAAGATGTACGAATGGCCTTCCCCTGGGCTTTCCCATTATGACATGCGCTCTGCCCCTCTCTCGCCTCCCTACCATGCACGACTTCCCCACACAAAAACGTGTGCGTAAACACGTGCCGCGCAGGTGATCCTGATGGGCCTGGTGGAGGGCTACCGTGTGAACGGCGGCCCGGCCGGCGAGGGCCTGGACCCGCTGTACCCCGGCGAGTCGTTCGACCCCCTGGGCCTGGCTGACGACCCGGACACCTTCGCCGAGCTCAAGGTCAAGGAGATCAAGAACGGCCGCCTGGCCATGTTCTCCATGTTCGGCTTCTTCGTGCAGGCCATTGTGACCGGCAAGGGGCCCATTGAGAACCTGAACGACCATCTGGCCAACCCGGCCGTCAACAACGCCTTCGCCTTCGCCACCAAGTTCACGCCCAGTGCCTAAATGCGTTTGCCCGATTGTGTAGCGGTGGTGGTAGTGGTGCTGTTGTTGCTTGAATACACGAGTCAGGGTTAGCTGTCATGTGTATGCGTATGTGTAAATGCGTTAGAATGTTGAATGTTGCCTGATTGTGAGCATGAGTCCGTCCTAAGAGTATTGACTAAGGGTTTTTTGCCATCAAGGGAGGGGTAAAGATCGGCGGAGTACAGGGCCGAGATGATTATTCTGGATCTGACAATGGTCCCGGTTTCGAGGGCAGTTGTTGGTGATGGTAAGCTGCTCTGGTGGGAGATACTCGCTTGTTGTCAGGCTGCTCAACCGCTTTTGCTGGTTGTGGGCGTAGACCTTCGGCTTCCCACCATCCGGTGCTTGTAAATGCGCACTCGCACACACATTCTCAAGTGCTCTTGTGTTCATTATTACCCATTAACTTCAAAATGGCCCACCGGTTTCTGCTGTATGACTTGTTGGTGAAAAATCTGGAAAACCTGGAAAGCCTTTCGGTGCGCCAGCTTAAGAAAAAAGATTCTCTTCATAATCTAGCACGGGTATTAAATAGGTAACATTATGACCCAAATACCATCGGTAAAACTCCGATTACCGTTACAAAACATAAAAAAGTGGATTTGGCATTCTCCCTCCTCCCTGCCTTTATGGTGCTCTACTTCGAGAGAGAAGTCTGTCGAGAGTCAGTTTGAACACGGATAATTTGATAGCACTTAACGCCGCCCTGGCTCCGCTGTAAAAACTGCTTCCTAATTTTATAATTCTTCCCCCGCGTTGTGCGGGAGGCGTTCCTTGGCGCGCTGCACTCGACCCGATCGTTGTCCCAGGTTGTCCACTGTAAGATTCACGACCTGGTGGTGGATTGTGATGTGAGAACGATCCTGCATCACCATTTACCTTCGCGCAAGATGAAAAATATAATATCATTCTAGCTTTCTCAGTACGGCTATTAAAGTAAAAAAAATTAAACCTTAAAAACCTGTTACCTTTCATCCCCAAATACCAAGGTTAGAAACCTAGAAAGTCACACCACCAGAAGCTTCTGCTTAAGCACTCACCACCACCACGTGCAAAGAGAAATCCTAGCTAGCACACGTCAGTACACGTCCCAGCTCTCCCCCAGGTCCTCTCCTGCACAAAAAACAACAAAACCCCTCAACACCCTCCCGCACCTGTGCCTCCCCCGCCTCACCACCTCAATACCCTAAACCCCACCACCACAACGCCCGCCCCTCTGAATCCCTTCATTCCCTCCATTTACCACAACCTCCACCACCACTTCCCCCGCCACCACCACCGCAATCAACCCGTTCCGTTCCTCCAAACCACAGAACGATCTCCTTCCCCAGTTAGAATACAGTTAAAAAGAACTGTTAGTCCGGTAACCAACTAATAACCGTCGCCTGATAGCAGCCGTGCGACATTGGTGAAGATGTTCTCCCCAGCTGGATCTGAGACGAACTCCATGACGTTCTCTACAGGACCCTTTTTCGTAACGGCTGCCTGTACGAATAACCCCAACATTGCCACCATCGCCAGCCGCCCGTTCTTTATCTCCCGGACTGCCTGCACGTGTGGGGGAGGTGCGGGTGGGGGGAAGGTGGGAGGTACGATGCGACAGGAGGAGGGGATGGAGAAGAGAGGATGATATGCCACCTGCGAAACTGAACACTGCTTTTCGACATTGACGTGAGAGAGGGTGAGGGAGGGAGGGAGGGAGGGAGGGGGGAAACAAGAAGGGGAAAACACAACAGATTACGGCACACTGCAGTTCAAAAGCGCACGGCGATAAGAGGGACAGTAGTGATACGGGTCAGTGAGCGAGCTTGCACCCCTGTCCAGCTTCTCACCATCACCCGCCCGCACATAGCCATAATCGTACCTTGTAACAAATATAATTATCGTGCATACGAAACATAGGACACCGCTACTAGTACTACTTGTGCTACTGCGCACCTCACATAGCCCCCAGCTCGAGTCCCCAATCCCCCAAAGCGACTCATTCTCGGTTGTAGACGTCGGGACAGTCCATCCCTTGTTGCTGCTGCTGCTGCTTGTATTATCATTTTTATCATCATCAATGTTTTCATCATCAGTATTAGCATGTTATTTCTGGTCCCCCAAAACCATACCACATACATACACATGTACACACAGACAGACACACAGACAGACACACAGACAGACACACAGACAGACACACAGACAGACACACAGACAGACACACAGACAGACACACAGGCACAGACAGACACACAGACAGACACACAGACAGACACACAGACAGACACACAGACAGACACACAGACAGACACACAGACAGACACACAGACAGACACACAGACAGACACACAGACAGACACACAGACAGACACACACCTGGTCCACGAAGCCGTCAGCATCCGCCGCGTAGTTGAGTGGGTCGAAGGGGCCGCCTCCCGGGTAATTCTGGTCACCGGGGAGAAACACACCCACGGGCTCCAGGGAGCGAATGCCCACGTATCTGCCGTACAGTCCAAGGAAGAGCACAGGGGTATGTGGAGGTAAGGCGAGGGGGGAATAGGTGGGGGGTTTAGGGGTTAACTTCGGATGGCTTCCTTTGCTTTGCACACAAATGGTGGTGCTCCAATTAAAACAACGACGCGCGTAATTTGGCATTTGGGTTGGTGCTGGAGCATGCGTATGTCTGTATGTCTGTATGTACATCAGGTGTGATGAGGACGCTGGTTCGTTTTCCGTTTGTGTGTGTATATGTATGTGTTAATGCCCCCCCACGGGCCATTGGTGCCCCACCCGGCAGAGCAACAGCCCTCTCCAACCACCTTCTCACTCCCATCTCTCCCCCCCAAAAAACCTCCCCTCCCCCCAAAGCACCACACACACACACACACACACACACACACACACACACACGGCCCTCCCCTCCGCGGGGTCCCCCCCACC
>NW_003307551.1:749425-762950 GCF_000143455.1 Volvox carteri f. nagariensis | reverse complement strand
GGGGGGGAAGGGGGAGGGGGAGGGAGGAGGGGGGGGAAGGGGGAGCGGGAGGGAGGAGGGGGGGGAAGGGGGAGGGGGAGGGAGGAGGGGGAACAGACGAACCACGAACAACGAGTGAAGCTGCGGCCAAGGAAAGAGTGTACAAGAAGCAGAACTGACCAGTAGGCGTTCTTGAAGGAAGCGACCCCGGGATGATGTTTTGTATTAAAAATTTCATGATTAAATAAAAAAATAGTATAATAATATTTTTTGTTTTCGATATTATTTAATTTTAAAAAATGTTCATCAGATGGGAAGCAACCGGGAGTGCAAATGGCGAAGTATAAGCACTGGATGGGGCTGCCCTTTTCGGGAGCCGCAGCCGTCATGTGGCCAACACATGCGAAGGTTTTCATTCCTCGTTTAGCACATCGTAAGCTAAATGCAATTTCGTTTATGTTGCTGGGCTCTGGAGGCAAACAGAGCACGAAGAGGCAAGTACCATGTCCCCAGGGGGCAGCGGTTTTGCCCCTAGTTGATGGACGGTGGTGACCTGGGATAAAGTTAACCTGCGAGCCGAACAGGAATGGAGTTGGGCCGCTGTTGACCCGGCAGTTTCCGTTGGATGGTGGTGGTGGGTGCGGAACCTGAGCGACCCACTGAGAAGTTGACTAGGTTGAATGGATGAGGGTGCCCCGAAATACCGGGGAAGGCAGGGTTTCGCAGGGTAGCTGCCACGGGTGAAGATATACCCCCCTGTTTCACACATCATATATATGTGTGTATAAATATGTGTGTTTATACACACAAGACAAGAGTGTGCATTGCTTGCTTCTTTTTGCTCCCGTCAGGACACATAAGCTGAATGTTCAGCAAGAGTAATTTTCTGTATACTTTGCTCACTTAACTTCCGGTAAACCCTCAATAGAGGAAGCATAATAACAATAGTCAATGTAGGATTTGGAGCTTACCGGGATCGATCCGGTGACCTCACGCATGCGAAGCGCGCGCTCTACCACTGAGCTAAAGCCCCTTACCTGTGGTGAACTAGACTATATACATCTGTTTCCGAAATTAGTAACTAAAACTACTTGCACTTAAACCCCAGTGATCGGGCCACAATGGATATGTAAGGGAGCCTGCGGCTCAATCACCCGAAGAAAGAGGTGTGGGGGTTTCGCTGTGTGGAGGCCCACACTCCGTGGCATTGAGCCCCCCAGGATACCCGTAGGGCTGCTGAGACGTACAGTCCAGGCTTACGTACCCCTGCCGCCTCTATCCCCTGCCGCCTCTATCCTCTGCCGCCTCGTCCCCTGCCGCCTCCTCCCCTGCCGCCTTTATGGAAGGCAGACTGTGCTGTAGCCCTCAGACAAAAAGGAGAGCAAGAAGACATCTTTTTGCCTTTCTTTTACTTGCTCTCCCTTTCTTCGGGAATGCATCCAAGGAAACTGACGTGCTTCTGATCTTCTTACTTGAACAATGACTCTCACTTTTTTCGGGAACATGTTTCTGGCTTTCTTTTACTTGCTATCCCCTGCCGCTCCTCCCCTGCCGCCACTATCCCCGGCCACCTTCTCCCCCGCCGCCTCTATCCCCTGCAGCCTATATCCTCTGCCGCCACATCCATCCGGAAGCAGTGAATCAGTGAACCGATGGGGGTGGGGTTGAAGGGACAGAGGGGAGAGGACCGTGTTGCGCGGAGAGGACCGTGTTGCGCGCGGTCTCGAGAGCATTGACATTTTACCTCGTCGGTGCTGGCTTTGACCTCGGCCCCGAGGCGGGCTAACTCGTTCATCTTGTCATGCAGTCGTACACGAACCGCCTGAGGGATCACGTGGGCCAGGAGACGCCAGCGGAAAGGGGACCCAGAGGCTCGGGTGCGGGGCCAAAGGTCGGCGAGTGTTATAGAAGTTGTAGTGTTGGGGCTGGGCAAATTGGCTTACGTCAAGGAGGGCGATTTTTTGTGATAATGCAAGGTTAGCCCATGTTTTCTTCTTGGCCTCCAGCTCCGTAAGCGCCTGGTCGATTTCGGCGGGTGCATCATCGATGAGAGCTGGAAGGTCTACGGTCAACCTAAGGACGAAATGCAATAACATACGCCGATTGTTAAGACGGGGCAAATTTACTACAAATGTATGAATATAATATGTTATCCGCGCGAACGTATCTCGCGCTCTTTCTGGCAACGCATAGCGTACGCCACAAAAGACGTCGTACGGCTAACCCGTAGTGCGTGGGCAGAGCTAGCTTAGGCTAACGAGGCACCGCGGTCATGCTATTTCGATGTGGCCATACGAGACCGAATGGTCAAGCTGCAAATCTCTTTTATGAAACAACTGGTAGGGACTTCCGTACCAGCCCTCCAGCTTTTGTTTCTGGAGCTAGGGCAGATGCCGCTACAGCTGCACTGGGCTGAATCCGTGTTTCGCTTCTGAATAGCTTGGTGGAGGACACTAGTAGCGTATATCACAGCGCCTTTCGTCAGGAAATTCGTTTGGCGTTGGAAACGAATTTGCAGTCTGGTGGTTGGGGATCCAAAGTCATTCGTATCCTTAACCATTTAGAGCATGAGGTGAGGAATGAGGAAGCAGTCTTGGGAAGCATCGATGTGAGGGTTAGACGTTACTCGGCCTGCAAGCTTGATGTCGAAGCGCTGATGGACACCCTTAGGGCACGTGTCAACAACGACTGGGCGAATGACAGGCTGGCTGTGAACCCTAGAGTTTTCGCTACGGACGGTAGGAAGCCCGGCGTGAAGATGTGCCGTCATAAGCACTGGATGGGGCTGCCGAAGCCGTACGCGGGTTATATCCCCCCGGCGCATCAGCGTGCCCTACTCCGTTTTCGTTTGTGTGTCTCCGACTTGGCGGTTAACAGTGACAGCAACAGGGCTTGGGAGCATCGCGTGTGCGCTGCGTGTCGTAGCAATGGAGTTATTGAGGATGAGAAACATTTTTTGGTAGAATGCCCGGCGATTGTGTCTGCGCGACAGAAGCTCTGGGACCTCGATGTGCCCGTCAATGCGGATATCCGTGCTATCATGCAAGTGGATGATCAGCGCGGCCTTGCGAAGGCAATTTTTGAGATGTTTCGCTCACGGCACGAGCACCTAGCTACCTGACTTTCTCTGCGATACCAGGCAATTGTGTTTTTAGAGTCAAGTTGACGCTTTCCTTTCTCATAAACATTCGTTTTCTTCTTGCGTAAAACTGTTCTGTTTACTTTTTCTCTTTTTTTCCTATCGACGGCGCTGTCAAAGCGGTTCATGAGCCTCCGGGTTCGTTTGAGCCGTACGAGCTCGCTGAAGCTTGTAACATCTATAGCTTAGGTCCTAATTGTAAGAACTTGTCTTATTTTAATTATTGTATTCGTCTCAGTGACTATCCCGAGACTACAGTTGAGTGTACCGTTCGCATCAGAGGTCCGCAAACCCTGAATAACTGTCACGGGTACTGGTGCCAGGGTCGAATAACTGTATGGAAATTTTTTTGGTAAAAGCCGAGGAAAGGTCGTCAATCAAAGCTAGCATTTACCTCCTTGTAAAATGGAAGGTTTGGTACCCTAATGATGAAGTTCATAGCTTCAAAACTGCGCAAACCTGCCTTTTGGGGGGAATTTCTGCACCCTTCCATGCGGCTGCCGTACCAGCGATGAAGGATAGAGTTGAATTTCTGCAACGGGTACAACGGAAGGACCCGCTGTACCAGCGGCGTTTGCCGACCCCTGGTTCGCATTTGTAATTTTGAAGCGCTTACGTATAATGGGCTCAGGATAGCATCAAAGGGGCCCTCACTGTGATCTGTTTTGGTTCGTTGCTCTGGATACATGCATTTCGACGGTGCGAAAAAACATGGTCGAATATCGACAACCGTCGACAAGCGTGTTCAAAAGGCGCATGGCAGAGTTCTAGTTTAAGATGTCAATTTGCATGATGTATCTTCATTCATTGCCATGGCAGCAACTGGTCCAGTGGCCTTCAGATGGTATAATTGGGGCTGCAACTTCGCCGGCATAGGGAATACTGAAGGAATGGAAGACGAAAACCCGGCAGCGAACATCATCAACTTTTCCCTCTCTCAAGGATGAATTCCTTACGGATTTAAACCCAGCTGTTTCGCGTGCACATTATAACTGCTGAACCGCTCGCTGCAGGCTGTGCCGCGTTGCTACGTAATGTACCCGTGTATGTTCCTGAAAATGAGATCAGAATGGCAGACGGGATCGATCGAGTAGACTTAAAAAGCTATACAAGTCTACGGTGGTTTAACGGCAACACTACTATTGCATCGACCAGCATAACTCGAGCCAAAACACCGACTCCAGAGCAAGATCCAAAGAGATTTCGAATATTCACCTCCGTCGCGCACCACGACTCTTGACTGCGTCACCCACACCACGACCATCAGCACACATAGTCAGCGCACATGGTTGCAACCATCCAAGCGAAACCCGACAAAGTAGCTGTACTCCGCGGTTCTGGGACACTGAGATGTACGGGAGTGCATTATCAGTAGCATGCCTGGCGCATGGACGTCCAGCATAACAGCACTGCTGCACATGCTGCTGGCACCAACGCTGCTCGCATGGCGTCACATGTCAGTCCAGATCTGTCTACGCGGTTTTTCTCTGTACGCTATCTCTGTATGCTATACTAATGAACATGCGCTGTCCTACAGATGGCCAGCAAAACAGGTGCCAAACGTTGGCGAAACCTTGGCATGACCACAAACGCTCAGCAAGACCATGGCCGAGTTGGTGTTTTCAAATGACGTACCATAAAATGAACATCTGCCGGCCGCCGCCAAGCAGCACAGCACAGGTTACACTCATGAAACTTCAGACATGCCCGTGCAATAGAACTCCCCAAACTAACACCAAAAACAATTTCACTCGCTCCGCTCCAGTAACCAGTCAGCTATCGGCTTCAGCAGCTTCGGTCACGGATGGTAAGCCAGCTGAAACAGCCATGCATATCGTGGTAACAAATAATTCATGTGCAGATGCGAGAAGCCCCGCGTCAGGACAGGATATACAGGTCATCCAGCACCGGTGATGCCCGTTATTACGGAATGCGGCGGACCAAGCCGATGTCCGCCAAAGCCTAGCGCCCGAGCATGCGGCGGCTATGCCAGCCAAGCTGTGCCGGCCAAGCCGGCACAAAAAGTTTCCTTCCCAGCGGCAGACCAAAACCCTTATGAGGATGCAGACCTTTCCGCACCGCCGTTAATCGGCACCGCCCGCCATGCCGTTTACCCAAAAACCTAGCAATACGCACCTCTGCATGCCGATTACACGCGCTCTGTGCCACGAAAATACAAGTCTGGCTTTTCTGACGCTGCGCTTGCCCCGGACAGCAGGGGCTCCCGTTCTTGAATTCCTGCCTTTAATGCCCCACCCTCGTTGCGCGCAGCTGCCGCGGCTGCCATCTTCGCACGCCGCTTCGACTCCGAGTACATGAACACACCTGCAACAGTGATGGCGTAGCCTAGCGCCCCTTGCCCCGTTACCACATTCCTAAACACCGCCACCGACACAGCCGCTGCCACCACTCCCTTGGCGTTACCAAGCACCTGTAGCGTCAGCGGGCTTGTGTACTTGGTCACGAGAAAATTGGTCAAGTTGACGAAATATGCTAGGCTGCTGTTGCCAAGTAGCCAATACAAGAAACCACTTGATTTCGCAACAAGGTCCATAGCCGCTTGCCAGCTAGCTTGTTCAAGGACCGCTGTGAGCGGAAGGAGAATGGCGACGGAGACGCCTGACATGTACACCAGCAGGCTCATGGGGTCGAGCTTCTCGCTTGGGTCGGTCATGAGGAGGGACTGCAGCACGGACTTCAGCGCTCGAAGCGATGTGGCTATGAGGCAGCAGGTGAAGCCGATGACGCTGAAGAGAGGCTCGCCACCGCTGGCAACAATCACGCCACCCATAATGGGGATGAGGGAATAATATGTAAGGGCTGCCTCCTTTTGGCCTTGCATCAGATAGGCCAGGATGGCTGTGAAGAAGGGCGTCGTGGCACCTGCGTGAAGGAGGACAGCAGCGGGAAGCAGAAGCCCGGCAAACATTTTTTGCCATTTTTGTACGGATATGGCCTCTGTGCCAGGCTTCATCCAGTGGCCGAGCCAAGCAAAGGAGCAGGTCTCCAGCCCCAATCGCATTTGGTCGCGTGCCCATACCCCTTGTTGACTCTGACGGAGGAGCCCTTAGGCTGTCCGTGCTTCAGGTCTACAGATCGCGCGCGCAGGAAGGCATTCAGGCATCTGACCCAAGTGGAGAAGAGTTTTCCTTTTGGCTCAGGAACAGCAAAAGCTAAGATGCACTAAAACAGATGTGCAAAGCCAGCTGCGGGCCAAGGACACCACTTTGAACTTGCTGCCAGAGCCCCCTGTCACCCTCCGTGAATAATTAAACCATCAGACAGGTCCCCTCCACATCCCATGGCTCGTGTATTGCATCATGGGGCGAACCCCGAAATTTTTTGAACTTACCAATAGCCTGGTTGAACGAAACTGGGATGAACTTTAAACTGACGTTGCCCAGGACTACCGTAGTGCAGAAGACAGCTGAAAGGATCACTATCTTGTAGGCTTGCTGTCTAGACTTGATTGGTTTCAGAGGTAAAACTTGAGAAACTGACGCCAGCAGCCCGATCGATAAAGATGCTAGCATATGACATAGTGTCAGGAAAACGGGGTAATGGAATCCCGTGCTGGAGAGAAGATACTTGTTGAGGATTAGCACGCCGATGTTTGAGCAATACCATGAGAGAATTGCCAAACTGGTCACCAAAAATGAGGCAGGTTGGCTAGTTATCACGGCACCGCCCGACATGGTGCCCTTTGCACCGGAATTGATGATAGCAACCTCGCTTGAAATCGGGAACAATAAGGCTTTTGTGCGAAAATACGCCCAGGGAAATATTGATACTGACCGTATTTGGCCTATCCGCCCGCATCCAGAGGGCATCGTACTGAAGTTGAATTTCATGGTGATTTATAGTGTGGATGTCGGACATTCGGCCTGAACTTGGCCTCGGGGATGTACGGCAAATCGACTGCATGAAATTTTCATTTCGCGCGCTGCATGCATCGACCATCGCGCTCGCCTGGTTCAGGTGGAATAATTACTTGCTGCCGGCTACTAATCTAAGGTTGTTCTCTAAAAGGTTGTTCTCTGGGTCTTAAGGAGGATAGCGTCATTAACGACCTTTGGACTGACATGTTGCAACTGTGTACAACTTCCTTCGGCAGAAGGGAAGGAACAACAGAGAGGCACAAAGTAGCAACGGCCGAAGTTACAAAGGCAATAGAGTGCATAGCGGTTGCAAAATTCGTTAAAGCGACTGGAGGCCACCGAAAGTTACACCATCGAGGCACACCATGGCGAGCTCGTCGCCTCCCTGATCGAGGCGCCTGATCGAACGTTTGAGTTACCCTTCATTTAACGAAAGCGCTTGAACAGCGCAACACACCATCGAAGGAGAACGGCGATGGCCTATACGATAGCCTGCACAAGGCCAAGACCCTCGACTATTCGCCACCTGGCCACCAACCACCGACCAACGTCGCCATGCCTTAGTCACCCTACCCAACTACCATGCATCATCAATCCGTTCCTTCACGGACTTCTTTCCGTCAGGCAAAGCCTGCTGCTCCCGTCGCTCAAGCATCTCCTTGTACTCCTCCTTGGGAACCTTCTTCACCCGGAACCATGGCGAGCCTGCATAATTTTGATTCATGAGGGCACAGGAACCGTGCGGATACACGGCTAATATAGGCGTTGCATGTCGGTCGCTGTCAATTCCGTTCAGGTAAGTGTTGCGTAAAGACCTTGCGCACATAACACAACGCCCGATTCTTACACCGACAGCCAACCCGAACATAGCCCACAAACCCAGCGCCTCAAACCCGCATGTATACGATGCAGTATCCTCAGGACTCCTCGCGCAAGTCATTCATACTATCCCAACAAAGTATAATGCCGCCATCTCACATTTTTTGCTTTAGCAGGATGTGCAAAGCCACCGACCCACCTGGTGACTGGCTCGGCATGTAAGGCTCCGTCTCAGGCTTCTTGAACCGCCAAGACGGCGTCTCCGTCAGGAAAGCATCACCGTCCATGATGTTGCGCTGAATCAAATCTTCGCTGTCCGTCACAAACTCTTCCTTGCCCTGAATGCCCCAAAAATGCGCGTCAGATGCAGGACGGAAACGAGACAAAATTAGGGAAGGTAACAAGCGAATGATGAACGCACCCTACCATGGGGCTGAGTAATAACGCTGCCTGCTAGAAGGCAAGGTATGACCGATAACTTCGGGATCTCAAGATTCTGGTGCTCTTTTGTAATGGGCAAAACTCAACATAATTTGGGACCCTTCCGGGGGACTAATACACCTTACCACCGCGCACCAAGTGTCCAAGGCCCCGCACATCAGGGACAAGGCCTAGAAAAGCGGACAACAGCTACAGCCGCAATATTTAAGTTAAATAATGCAATTTATGAATATTACAGTTATATATATAGTATAAATACCTGCCAAGCGGTGATAACAAGGTCAGCCAAAAATCTGGCCCCGATGTAGCAAGCAGACAGCAAACATTGAGAAATGAAACCCGCAGTCCTAAAACATGCCATCCCTGGTGAGATGCACGTCGACCCAGATCGGATCAAGTGCCAATCCTAGCATCGGGGCTATGGCGTCCACCAGCGATTCCCATCGCTGGGATTGAAATGGCCCCACCCAAAACACTGTTGCAACCTCCGCTCGCTCGCATCGCGTGCCACTCATAAGGCTATACACGCATGTGAAGAGGTGCGCCTCGTTCCGGCCCACCGTCCCTGTCCCAAAATCCAAGCAAGGATTTTCCCTTAAGGCTGCTTGCCTGCCATCCAAGACCCCTGACAACTAGCAACGCCCACCAGCAAACTTACCCAGTGTGCTGGGTCCCCAACATCGCCACTGGCACACAGCAGCACCCTTTTACAGGTATAGCGTTGTGTACAATATGAAGTAGATAATGATAGGTATCAAGAAGTGAAATATAGCCCGGTCCCCCAGAAACAGTAAGGATGCTTTTACCGGCAACAGAAACGCACCCGGCCATTCCTTAACCCTCTCCTCTCCTGTCCTCCTACACCTTCGCCTGCCTCACCTTGGGGAACTTTTTTAGGCTCCCCTTGACGTTGAACACGGCCTCCTCGCCGCCAACGATGTGGTCAATGATGCCGTACTCCTTGGCCTCCAGCGGGGACATGTACCGGTCGCGATCCGTGTCTTCCTCAATCTTGGCCAGTGGCTGCCCGGTGTAATCAGCCATGATGCGGTTTAGGTTGGCCTTGTGGTACATGATTTCCTTAGCCTGTGAGCGACCAGGAAAGGCAAAACCAACAGAAAGGAAAACGACGTGGGTGCTTGATGCAGGGATGTCCAACAGTTTGGACCTTTGCCTTTATGCAAACAGAGCTTAAGACAGCTTTGACTTGATTATTTTTTCTGCTTGGTTTGTGAAGGACGAAACGCCGAAGCGAGAAAAGCGTTGGCCACAGATCAGGTCTGCCACGGGGCTGGGTGCAATCGGTGTCAGAGCAAAACATGGGATAAGCGATGCTGGGAAGGCCGCTGGGAACCACCACCAGCACCACAATCACTGCGCTTCCAGGAGGGAGGTGATGGGCAGCCCAGAGGTGTGTGTAACGGACCCGAGCGGAGCCGGGTAGCGGAATTTCCGTCTCTGGTGACCATCCTTTGACTCGGGGCTAAAACACGAGGCTCGAGAAACCAGGCGAGTGAAGTCCCAGTAGGGACAGGGCCATCAGGTCAGGGCCGATGCATGGTGAGACGCTCAACAAGGAGACCCACGCGGCTGCGAGGAGGTCGTGGAATTAGGGCGCTCTGCAAGTGAGTGACCCCCGGCCATCTTTTGACTGACATGGTGACATGGCTCGAGACAGCGGATTGCAACGAAATTGCAACCACTCCGCACACAAGCGAAAAAGGATAAAGACAAAAGTTACGTAAAAACGAACAGTCAACGACCAGAGGCTCTTTCTACAGAACCAATGTCGAGCCCACTTTGCAAAGGCCTCTGCCAGCAGGACGAGTTCAGTGGTCTCTTCCTGCCTGGGCAAGACAGGCCGTAGCGCAACTACCGGGAGCACAACGTTATATGCACACAGACGCACAAACACGTGTGGGGGAATCGGCGACTGGGCCAGCAGAAAGGGTAGGTACTAGAGGTTGTGTTGCAATCTCCTGAACCCCAACTACAGACACCGTAAGTCTGCAACGACAACTCTGCAATGTCTGCCCCCGAAACATCGCCCGGGTTAAAAACAAAGGCGGAATCGTTTCCACGGGTGTGGCGCTGCCGTGCGTTTGTACGAACGAACGAATCACATTCCATTCTGGCTTCACAGGGCACCCGACGAGGGCAAGAGGCAAGTAGCCGTTCATGAGCCGTGTACCCCTCTCCATCTCTCCCCCCCCACACGCACACACACACCCCAGGGGCCCCCGAGCAGGAGACCCTCCCCCCACAATATACACACACTCTCTCCCCGCATATTCTGCCGCCATCCCACGCGCTTAGCCAGGCTCTAAGCCACTACGCGGTGTAACGTTTTGACCACTGCGTATGTCAGTAGGCCGTTGCGTGGGCAGCCGGGGGGGCACTCCTGCAGGCGGCAGTCCGCTGCAGCCGTTGCCTGCTACTGCGGGATATCGGGACCCTCTTCCGTGTCGAGGCCAACGCGCTCGTCCCGCTAATCCCATAATCCTGATACCTAAGTGTGCGTGTATGAATACGTGCATAAATAAACAGCGCGAGCTCACATTTCAGGAGGAGCTATGGGCTGCTCGCAACGCTTCTTCAGCGGATTATCATTCTCGCGATAGTGGGCTACGGCTATGTGACAGCTGATGCCACCAAACCGCCAGCAATGCCACCCAACCGGACCGCAATCACCCGCGTAACCCGCCACAGTCGGTTGCCATCCTACTTTCATGAAGCATGAGAAGACGTGGAATTCGCGGGGAACAGAAAAAGTGCGGCCACAATACGCAATACTGTTTTAAGGCCTCGTGCCGGGGGCCCCGATAGCGGATTTCATCGTGAGGTAAAAAGAATGCAGGAGAGGATGAGAACTGGGGGGGAGGTCCCAACTGGTTACGCGTTCCGCACAATCACAGTGCAGCAGCCCTCTGGCCCTGTGCTATGGCGCTACGTGCACTGCAGAATTCAGGGGCATAACCCACAGACCACATCCGCACATCCTTGACGAGGCAATTCGTGGCAGCAGGGGTGCACTTGGGACAAGGGGATATAACACGTTTCCGTCGCCGCAAATAGTAGGATTCAGCCCCCTTGTTCTGCCCGTAGCTAAATCTCGCTGTGATTGCATGTGGATTTCTTTGGGATGCGCGGTGACGGTAAAGAGATTCAAACCCACCTGGATTTCAATGTCCACGGCCTGGCCGCTGGCACCCCCCAGGGGCTGGTGAATCATGATGCGCGAGTTCGGCATGCTATGGCGCTTGCCGCGCTTTCCGGCACCCAGTAGAAAGGCGCCCATGGATGCGGCGAGGCCAAAGCAGTAGGTGTGCACGTCCGCGCGGCAGAGCATCATCGCGTCGTAGATGCCCATGCCCGCCGTTACGGATCCACCTGCGTCCCCAGGTGTTTATTAGAACCAGTAGGCGTGTGCAATGTGCGGGTTTTAAGGCTTAAGCGCAAGCAAGCCGGCGCCCGGATGTGCAGACGGCGTTCCGCGACTTGAGGTTGCACGTACCCGGCGAGTTGATGAACATCTTGATGTCCTTTGTTGGATCTTGTGAGTCTAATAGCAGAAGTTGGCTAATAAGAGCGTCAGCGCCGAAGTCCTCCACCTCGCCGCCCAGGAACACTATGCGCTGCCGCAGAAGAAGGCCAAAAGGGTCACCCTGCATCTCCGCAGTCCTTGGTGCCACAATGGGCTGAGAGTTTGCTTGGATCCATGGGCGGTCCCAGCCCTTGGGCTGCTGGCTAGAGTGCTGTGGAGTCCAAAGCTGTGCGCGCACACGCAACCCAGGCACTCGCCGTCTGGTGGATCCGTTGGCAAGGGGGCATGTGCCCTGAAGCCCGCCCAGAGAGGCGGTGACGACCATTGCACTGTCTCGCAATGCTCACTAACGGTGCCTCGTAAAAATAGTGGCGGCAGACGAGAGCGCAAAGCGACCTATAATTCACGTCGCTGTAGCGATCAGTGCAAAATAATGTCCATCGTCCTTTTCCTTTTCTGGCGTTCAGCGTTGTGTACTGCATGCCGCCCAACCCTGGTTGCAATGTGCAGCGTGCGCTAGGTCCATGCTAGTCTTTGTCCCTCCCTTAGGTGCTGAGTACCATATGAAATAGTTATTATTACAGCCATCTGTGTCTGGACAGGAGCGGAGTGCGGGTACCGAACTGATGTTTATATTTACCAACTTCTCGCTTTTAATGGCTTAACTTTCTGTGAGGGGACATATCCACCCTATGCTTGATAACATTTGTTTGGTGATAAGCCGACACAGAGCGGTCATACTGGTACACGCTGCACACCCATCGTGTCTTCTTGCCCATTCAGCTGGCACTTGATGGCCGCGAATGAATTAAATTTGAACCAACTTCGGGTGAGTCGCTGGCAGCTTTCCGCGGACGGCCTGCGGAGCTTTGGGCTGTACTGACCATCTGACGACCCCTGGCAGCGCCGTGTCAGTGCTCTACGCAAGCCTGACCTCATCGAATGCCTGGAACGGCTCGGCATGCGAAAATCCGGGAATAAGCCAGAGCTCCAACAGCGGCTGCTGGACATCTTTGAGGATTCTTACCACCTGTAAGCCCACAACTCCCGCACTCTGCACAACCAGCTCATTAAAACCGTGATGATTTCCAGGCCGCCGTGTCTTTTACCTTGTTGTTACGGCTTCGGGACGGCTTGGTTGTGCACCGGGGTCGTGCAAGGACTGAGAGCCGGCCCAGTATCAAAGTACCGATTCCGAAACTCCTCTCGCTTTACACGCCAACGTCCATATGGTAGCGACCGAACGATATCAAGTCGACAAACTCTTCCTTGCGCACTTAGGAGGGTTCCTCCCTTGGGGGTCGCCGACGCCGACGCTCTTTTGCGCGGGGCGTTTTGGGGATTGCGGGATCCTGCAGACATCCACCATGCATGACGCAGGACGAAGCAGAAGCAGGACGAACACAGCATCTCAATCAAATCAAATCTTCGGCATGGCTACCCGAAGCTGGACAACAAATCCTGTGCCAGCCTTGCTGGGCACCCTTCCCGAGGCACCAAACCCCTCCCCGGGGGGTTTGGTGGGGAAACTGTGCTAGCAACTCCCCGCCTCAAAACCCCATCTCAGCGCAAGCTACATGCATACATACATACATACATACGTGCGCAGACAAGACACGCGAAGGCCCTTAGCATCTTGAGGCACACTCGCCCTCTTCCCCCCGGCAGCGTCAACAACGGACACGGACCCCCTCGGGATGTCTGCGCCTGACGCGCACAGCGCAC
>NW_003307551.1:745453-749285 GCF_000143455.1 Volvox carteri f. nagariensis | reverse complement strand
TTCATGCGGTTCAACGGCGGACTGGCAGCCCGTGATTCAGTGTCGCGGCTGTTCGGTGTGGCAGCATCGGCAGTGCGTTGGGTTGGCGGTTCAGGGCCCGGGTTCGCGGCCGGCGGGTGCCGGGGAGTTTTACTGCGAGGTGTGTCGTGCGAAGCGGGCTGACCCTTTCTGGCTGGTGGAGGACTCCGAAGGCATCACGTCGGTCATTCGGCTGTCGTCGACGGGGAAGCAGACGTCGGTGAGTGCATGGTTGGTTGGGTGGGGTGAGGGGGGGAATGGGGGGGGGGAAGACGAACCACGAGCGAGTGAAGGTGATGCCAAGGAAAGACTGATAGGGGAGGTGCGGGGGGTTTGGGGGGATGGGTTAGTTGCGATGAATGCTTGGTCAGGTGCGCCGTTGTGAAAGGTAGCGGTAGCAGCGCAAGACGACAAGCGTGGTAAACTTGGGAAAGTGGTAGCGCTGCTGGTGGTGATGGTGATGGTGATGGTAACAATAGCAATGACCGCCGCCGCTTTCAGAGGTTGCGGTTTTTAAGAAATGCTTTGGGAAGCTGCGGGGCATGGTAGTGGGGGCTGGCTGCGGGGGGGGACGGCCTCCATGCCGCCCTTTACCTGCCGTTATTTTACAACAGGTAGTGCTGCTGCTGCTACCGCTGCTGCTACTGGTGCTGTGGTATTTGTTCAGGTGAATGGTTCCATGCAACACGTTCGATCAGCAGATCGCACCTTCGTATTGACATCCCAGCACATGCAGAAGTTGAAGAGCCGCCAGGGGGATCACCAACTGCAGGTATCAGGGGCGCGGGTGGAGGCAGGGGTGAAAGGGAGGGGAGAAATGCTTTTGTATGTGTATATATATGTAGGTGTGTTTTTGTTCGTGAGTGCGATTGATCACCCCGCGGGGTGGGGGGGGTAAACGCCTCCGGCCGTATGGGCCCCAAAGCGCAGCACAGCGAGGGGAGGCCTGCCGCACCAACTGACCATCCGCACTCACCCCGCTCCTCCCCTCCCTCCCCCTTGACTTGGACTTGTACTTGTACGGCAGTCGGTGTCTTGCGCGCCATCGGCAGCTATTGATCTTTCACTCCTATCATCGTCATCATCATCCCCCCCCTCCCTGTGCGCCCAGTTGGGTTGTCTGCAGCTGAACGACCCGGTGCCGTACCGCTTCCACTGGCCGCTGGGTGCCGACCTGCGCATCAACAACGTGCAGTACCGGGTGTACTCGCGGAACAGCACCCAGAAGCTGGGGGCCAATGGCCGGGACGAGCCAGCCAACATTGGCCAGCTGTGGAGCAGCGCGGCGGGAGGTGGGTGGGGCGGCCGGGGTGGGGAGGGGGGGTTAAGCGAGAAGAAGTGGGGGGATGGGTGGAGGAAAGGAAGTGGGGGGTGGGGAGGGGAGGCCTCCGGCGGCACCCTGGTCACTACACGCTCTCGTCACGACACACGGCGCACGTGCACCATCGCCCTCTGTAGCCGTCCACCTCCCCTCTCCCCCCCAACCCACCCCGCCTTTCCCCCCCAACCCACCCCGCCTTCACCAGCCGTCCACCTCTCCTCGTCCAGTACCGAACTCCGCGATGTCCCCTGGGACTGAAGCCGGGCACGAGCCCCCTCCTCATGCTCTACACGCCCACCCGCACCCCACCCCCCGGGGGAGGGGGCTAACGCAGTTAGTTTTTGAAATCCGTATGTGCTTCCCCCCCCCTCGCCCCCACTCGTCAGGTCGCTTCCACGTGACAATGCAGTGTACGGACAGCTCTGTGTACGTCATGGTGGTGCTGCTCGTAAAGCGGCGGAGCTGTGAGGAGGTGCAGGGCCTTATGGCGCCACAGCTCAGTGTACGGGACGCAGTGGAGAGGGTGCGACAGCAGGTGTGTATATGTGGTGGGGGAGGGGGAGGCAGAGAACAGGCACATGCGTGTATATGTATGTATGTATGTATGTATGTATGTATGTATGTATGTATGTATGTATGTATACTGCGAGGTGGGCGGGGGTAGGGAGAACCTCGACGGCGACCTTTGCGAGGGGTGGGGAATGTGTTTCGCGTCTCGCGTCAGCACCGGCGCTGTTTGTTCAGTACGTAGTGTTGGACGCTGCACGGGGTCTCAAGTGAGAGAGGGGGGAGAGCGACTGGCTGGTTGACGGCTTGGTCACCTAGCTGTGGGCCTTTGCCGTGGCTTGGTTGGTGGTGGCGCTGGTGCTGCCGATTGTCGTCCGCAGCTAAGAGACGTGGTGTGGGAGGAGCATGGTGTGGGAGGAGCGACGAGGGTATGTACACACGTATGTATGTGTGTCTGTCCTTACCTTACGACTTAGACAGATGATCCCACAACCCCCCTGTGGGGGAAGTGACCGCCAGCACCGCCAGCAACACCACTGATATGATGTTTGCATGCTGAAAATGATTCGCCACCACACTTGACAGCTGCCCGACCCCTCTTTCCCTGCCTCTCCCCTCGCCCCGCCCCAATGCCCTTTACGGCGTGCGGCAACCCATCTGGCGTACGGCATTCTGACACGTGCCGTATCGGTGGGTCGGTCGGCTCCTGCACTTGGTGCCGCACCCGCCGTATGCGTATGCGTCTGTGTATGTGTCTTTGTATGTGTCTGTGTCAAATTGCCACTTCCCTCCCATCTTTTCTTACATCGGTCCGCGTGGGGTTGTGTGTGTGTTTTGTCGTACATATGTGTGTGTATGTATGTGTGCATGTGTGTTTGTTGACGTGTCCGTGTATTATTAGTTGGCTCGCGACGATGACGATGAGCTCCAAACTGGCGCCACAGTGGTGTCCCTCCGCTGCCCCATCCTGGGGGCGCGGGTGCACACGCCGGCGCGGTTTGTGGAGGTGCGCGGTCTGGCGTGTTTCGACCTGAGGGCCTTTCTGGACAGCGCCGCCCGGACCCGGAAGTGGCAGTGCCCCATCAGCATGAACCACAGCACCGTACACTCGCTGCAGGTGAGCATGGGGGACTGGGGCCCATGGCGGTGGCGGTGGGGGTGGCTGTGGGGGGGAGGAGAAGAAGGATGGTGGATTGTGTGGAAGAGGGGAGGGGTTATTTAGAGGGCTTGTGGGAGGGGAGGGGAGGGGGGTGGTCGGAAGGGTTCGTTTTCTGAATGCGTGAAATAAGCAGGAAAAAGGAAATTTTGTATGTATGGATGGATGTATGTGCGCAAGGGTTACACGCTCCTGGATCGCAAAAAGGGGGGAGGCGTCTGCGTAATCCTGAGCCCCCTCCTCATGGGTGGTGTCATAGACATAGATATGCCTGTCTATCAGCTACGACACTGCCCGACCCGTCCAGGGTTGTCTTTCCCCCTTTCCTTCCTTAGGGGACTGCCCCTGCCCCTGCCTCCAGCAGCTGCTCAGCTCGCTCGCCATCTTGCCCTCTGACCCGTGCATTCTTCCTCTTCCTCCTCGTCCTGCCCCTGCCCCTATCGCCAGATCGACACCTACATGCAGCGCATCATCTCGGCGCTGGCAGACCATCCCGCCGTCATGGAGGTGGAGGTGGAGGCGGATGGATCCTGGCGACCGGCGGGCTGGCGGGACAGGTTCTACAGCGTGACGGAAGACAACCCGCTGAAAGCAGCACCAACGGCAGGGATGGCGGGCAGGGCGAGCGCCGCCGGTGAGGAAAGCAGCGACGGCGAGGAGACGGACGAGGAGGAGGAGCTGCGTCGCGCGGCAGCGGCGGTGTCGGCAGCAGCGGCGGCGGCGGCGGCGGGCCAGAAGCGCAAGCGGGCGCCGTCGCCAGACGTCATAGATTTGCTTTCCTCAGACGAAGACGACGAAGGAGGCCGCCGTGGCGGTGGCGGCGACGGCGG
>NW_003307551.1:729715-745403 GCF_000143455.1 Volvox carteri f. nagariensis | reverse complement strand
CGCCGCCGCCGCCGTCGGCTCCTACCCGGCCTCTTAGCGGCCCAGCCACCGCGGGAGCTGCCAATCCAGGCGGCGCTGCACAGCCGCCGCGGCCGGCGGCAGCGCCGCCGGGTTCCGGAGCGGCAGCAGCCGCCGCCGCCGCCCCACACAGCGGCTCCGTACAGCATCACCAGCCACTACGAATAACGATACCCAATCGGAGAGCGGGAAGCGCCGCTGCCTCGGTGACTCGTCCAGCTCAGCACAGCCAGCGCCCGCATGCTGGCGCGGGCTCGGGGCTGCAGTCGGCGGCGGCGAGTGTGTCGCCAGGGCTGGGGTCGGCTGTGGCGGCGGCTGGCGCGGGCGTCTTGGCTACGCATCGACAGCACTTGGAGCAGATGGGAAGCGGATCTCTTCCAAGACAAAATCATCAAACCCATCACAACCATTTGCAACAGCAGCAGCAACAACAACAACAGAAGCAACAACAACACGCTTCCACTAACGCCGCCGCAGCCCCGCAGTCCACACAGCAGCAGCAGCAAGTGCAGCAACCGCCGCAGCGCCAGTCGACAGTGACGACGGCAGCGGGAATAGGAAGTACGACAGCCGAGAACGGGAATGGGACCGGCAGCGGCGGCGTTGCGGTGTCGCACCGCCAACCGGTCAGCGTCTTGGGTCGTACCAACACCGTACGGATTCGTACTTCTGGGTCGCCGAGGATTCCATTGGAGGGGCAGACGCCGCCGCCGGGAGTACCCGCTATCACGCCGTACCAACCGCCTGTACGACAGGGGTTGGCGACGGCGATTGCAGGTTCCGTTGCTGCCTGGCCAACTCCCGTCCTTGCCGGCTCTTCGGCGGCTGTCAGCCAACAGCAGCCACCGCCGTCTCATCAGCCGCAGCCGCAGCCATTCCCATTCCCGACGGCGACGTCCCAGCTGCAGCAGCTACAGATGCAGCAACCGCAGCTACAGCCCTCGCAAACACAGGCACCGACATCCCTCACGATGCGCAACGTGCAGTGGCAGCAGCAGCAGCAGCAACAGGACCCCCACACGCACACGCAGCTGCCCCCACCCCTGCAGCAGTACTCAGCATCAAATCGGCAGCAACAGCAACAGTTGGGCTACCTGCACGTCACCACACCCCTGGGCTCCCACCAATACACACACCAGCAGCAACAGCAGCAACAGCAACAGGCCGGGGGGGCGGCCCCTTCGGGCGCCCGCGCCCGCGCCAGTGCCAATACGAATGGAGGCTGCGCACGGGTGCAAGGAGGCGCACAGCTAAATGCGGGAGGCAACGCCGCTGTTGGCGGCGGGGCACCGTACGAATGCATCGACTTGCTGGGAGAGGAGGACAGCGATGAAGAGAGCTGAGGTCTTGAAGGGGAGGGGCGGGGAGGGAGGAGGAGGGGTTAGGCAGGCATGGGGGAGGGGAGGTCGAGTGTGCGGGCGGCAGGGTTTGTGCGGGAGGAGGGGAACCACGTGGTGTGGCCGTGGGGGAAATCGGGGGGGAGGGTGAGGGGGAACTACCGCAACAACCCAAAACCCCTTATACACGACACGCACATCACGCAACTCATCAATACATCAGAGGGCTTTGCACGGATCTTGTTTGCCGCCGCGCGCAGCATTCCGCGGTTAGTGGTTGGCGGCGAGGCGGCTCGTGGCGCTGTCAGGAGGTGCTGGCTGCATTTGTAGTGGTGGTGGTGGTGGTGCTGCTGCTGCATCTTTATCTGCTACTGCTGCTGCTACGAATCTAAGAGGTTACTTTTACGCAACCCTACCGCATACTGCCTCGCTGCATATACCTATAGTTTACGGACAGATTTGGTCAATTACAGTTCCAAATGTCAACCAGGCATTGCTCTAACTGCCTTTTGACTCGATTTTGAACTTCGTCAACCGGGGGCGACTAACCGACTCAACTGAATACATAATTGAATAAATAAAGGAAGGGCAATGCATGAAAGGGATATTGAAGTTTGGCAACTGCGTTTAAACCCGTAAGGTTGGCAGGCCGGCTGGCTGGCAGGGCTACGGCTCGGAGCAGGTGGAAGAGGGGCCATGGGTTAGGGGGGGGGTTTGAAAGGGCGTCATAGGCAACCAGTCCTTGAAGACCTGTCGGCCACTGTCCCCTTGCCGTGTCTGTATGTTGTGTCCGTATGTTGGCTCTGTATGTTGGTTCTGTATGTCTGTATGTGTATATGTGTGTGCGCAGTCTTGTAGACCAATCTCGGTAAACAATTAACACGTGCGTGGCGATTTAAATACGGTATAGCCCTGACCTGCCAATGGATGAGTGGACAGGAAATGCAGGAGGGCGAACGCGACGCGTTATGTACGAACACTGTACGACAGGAAGATAGTGCGGTCAGGGTAAGAGTACGGGGGCCGTTGACGATACTGGGAAATGCCCCGGATGGAGCGGCATAGCAACCGTTCAGCACCTAACCACCTAACACCGTCCAACAGCGCATTTGTGAAGCAGAGCCGTCCATGTTTTTCCTTGCAAAAGTTGTAAATCTGTTTGTTAGTCGCATGTGTGTTCCTGCTTTCGAAAGTTCGATTCTTATTCTCATGTCTTCGATGGCAGAATGATGACGGGAGGTAGGGGCTGGGTAGGTGGGTACCCGCGCTGGGGAGTACGGCATAGTACGGAGGAATACATGTTGTGGTGTGACGTATGTGCCGTTGTTGTACGACGTAAGGCTGTTTGCAGCGGGGGGGGGGGAAATGCGAGGGGCGGCCCGTCTCGTGCGTCTGAGGAGGGCTGGCGTCTGGTGGCTGGAAGTAGGGGATAATGTTGGATGCTGTTGCGGACTCCGCCAGCCTTGCTGCGCGGCTTGTAAGCGGGAATGATGATGATGATGATGGTGATGTGGAAAGAGCTCTCGGTGGAAAGCGTTTGTAGAAAGCGCGCGGATACAACAGCGACATGTGTTCCTCTGCTATATTGGACACCAAGGTGCAGTTTGCGGTCGGTCGGTAGTGGCGATAAATGGCGCAGCGCTCGCTCTCTCAAGGTGTTGGGTGGTGATAACTGGTCAGATCTGTTGCACGCTATTGGGGTTATGCGTGTGCCCTCTGTCGGAACAGTTATAGGAGCAGATATGTATCGAGATCGGTGACATTACATCCCATTCATGCGAACCCCGCGAACTATCCTCAAGCGGACATGCGACTTGAACCTGCCTAGATCACGTACGACATCATTTATGTCCTTCCGTACGGCACCACCCACGTGCGATCATCTTTGTCCTACACCCCATCAAATTGATCTGCTCCCAGCCATTTAGCTGATCCTTGACAGCTCCTGCTCTCCTTGCCCATCTGTGGCTTCAAAACCCGAATGAAGAGGACCGCCCTCCGTCTGCAGCAACTACAGAAACAAATATGGTGGGAGGCCCCAAAACCGGCCCCTTAGCAGTATGGTACATGAACCACCTGTGCGATGGATTTAAATGAAAGATATAACAGCACTCCAAAACTGGTCGTCCTGGCTTTTTGCCCGTCAAGGTAGCTTTTAGTCGTCGTCAACCCACTCGCGACGGTCAGTCCACTTGGGTTTCCGAATCTTTGCAATCTCATCCTGCGCACCGCGCGGAATGCAAACAAAGCCTGGCATCAGTCCTGGACATGGCGGTGTTAAGTGGCCATACATAGTCAAGCCCAAAATAACTAATAGTAACGTATGCTAGGTGCATTATCATCATATCTTACACGGTTACCATGTGTCAGCTTGCAACAGGACGGTGTTCGTCCTGATACGAGTCGCTCGACCATGACCACACAAACGCCCGGCAAGCGCCCGCATGGGGATGTAACGACGTCAGTAAAGCATGGCTTACCTCAGTCATGTACTCGCCGGTCTCCGCGTACGTAGCGCGGTTTAGCGCGCGCAGCTCTTCCAGGCGCTCCTCATCCTTCTCCGCACGGTTGATGTACCAAATCGGAGCACCAAGGCCAGCTACAAGACCTAGAACCATACCAGCAAGGCTGATCTGGGTATCCGGATCGCTGAAATCAATTTCGATAGCACCGCATGGCTTGCACAGCTGACGCCTCCGCGTTGCCAGGCCTACTCGCCGCGCAGGCTGCGCCTGTTGCGCCACGCAACGACTAAAAGAACCACGATGTAAGGATAGCGCCATTTTTACATAAGGACGTCGTGGGAACAGCGAGTGTTATCTGGTTAGCGAGGCTTGCCGTACTAATACAAGCAAACTTCCTCAACTTCCACGTTGAAATGCCAGATGTGATTTTTGCTTCGGTGTCAGAGGTGAAGCGTTTATGTGCCGCATGTATCCATCGGAATTATACGCATACCAAAACTTGACCGGCGCGATAAAAGCGCATATTACCAAACATAGGCCAGGCCATGACCTCTGCGCCAATAACAACAATCATATAGTCGGTGATTATACATCCCAGTCGCTGCGACCATGCGCGTCCCCTCTCCCTCTCCCTCTCCCTCCCCTCCTCAAGAGCCATCAAACCCTTCCCTTACGCCGCGACAGACCCAACCATGTCCTCCGCTTCCTCCTCCACAACCACATCTTCCTCCTCCCCTTCCTCCTCCTCCACCTCCTCCTCGCCGCCCGTCCACCCCGCAATGTAGAACCTGTAAAACCCCGTAGCCGGGTTGACCTCACTGGGCGCCAGCACACAGCAGTCCCCAGGCCGGAATGCCGTACCCTGCGGCACCCGCACCACCACCTCCAGGCCCTCCCGCTGCAGCAGGAACGCCGCCAGCTGCATCTCCTCGCGCTGCCAGCCTAACGCCATAGCCGGGTACTCGGCACCCCAGTTCAGCCGGAGGTACTCTGACGAAGCGGGCAGGGTAGGGGGCCGGGCAAAGGGGGGTTGATAAGATGCAGTGACGGTGAGGCGGAAAGGAAAGGGAGGGAGGAAGAACGGGAAAAAGGCGAAGAGGGAGGGCTCTGTCCGCGACCCAGTTTTGACCCCAGAAGGGATGTTGAGCGCATGAGCGGGAGGCGAGGAGCAGGACCAGACAGGGGGGGCAGGCCGCGTTGGGGAAGTGGTGGCGGGGGGTGTCATGTTGTATCGACCCACGCAACCCCCGGGTTGAGGGTGTCTTTGTTAGGCATACATGTACGTATGTACGTATGTATGTTGATACAGCAACACAACCCACATGGTCCACTGCGATCCCCGGGGTCGCCCACAGCACTTCTCTCCTCACCCCGAAAAGCCAAACCCCACCCCACCCCACCCCACCCCACCCTACCCCGCCCCACCCCACCCCACCCACCCCACCCCACCCCACCCCACCCCAGGTAATCTCCACCCATCCCTTCCCCGTCCCCCAACCCGCCTCCAGCCCCGCCTCCCCCCTCCTCTCCCCCGGCATAATATACACACACGCGCATACGGTAAGGAAACCACCCCCAGCGCAACCCCCATGGCAACCACCGCCCCTGCCCACCACCCACCCCACCTGCCACCCAGTAGTTCTCACTCTCCCTCTCAGCCGCGCCGAGCTCCCGCCCCGCCTCCCCCGCCGCCGCCATCAGCGACTCAATCTCGTTCCCGCTGAAGGGCAGCGGATCCCCTCGCAGCCACGCCTTGAGGTTGTGGTGCGCCACCATGTCCGAGTACCGCCGGATGGGGGAGGTGAACTGCACGTAGGCGTCCAGGGCCAGGGCGGCGTGGCGACGAGGCGAGGGACCCACAGCGGACCGCGTCATGCAGCGCTTGAGGGCGAAACCGCGACAGGGCCCCTCGGGGAGGGCGGCGAGGGCGGAGGCGGGGGGAAGCTCGGGACTGTCCTGGGACCTGTACGGCAGCGGCAGGGCGGCCTCGGCGCCTGGGAAGGAGGGGGGAAATGGTCGGGGGAGGGGTCGCATGCTCGGTCAGGTTGGCGGTCGGGCCCGAATGCGGCAGAAGCGATGGAGTCCTTGGTGCGGTAATAGGTTGAAAGAGCGAAGGAAGGAGTGGCGGGTCGGTCGGTCGGTCGGTCAGGAAACAGGGGCTGGGATTAACAACGAAACGAAACGAAACAGCAAGGAGACAAAACTTGAGGAGTTGTGGGAAGCAGTGGACTGTTGGCAAGCAGCTAGGATGCGGTGCGTGTGAACGGTGCGTGTGGAGCCCTGGGGGTGGGCTTGGGTGGGGCGAGTGTGCGGCCCCGAGAGAGAAGGGGGGTGGGTGGGGGGGTGGGGGGGTGTCCTGCTTCCACCGCGATTACCACTACCCGCCATTACCACTGCCAGCACCACCCCTGCCGCTCACCGATGGCCCCCACCGCCTCCCCCGCGAGGATCATCATCTCCGCCACCAGACTCCGACTTGGGCTGTCCCACTGGCTGATACGGCTGATGGTGACGGCAGGACGAGCACGATCCAGATGAGAGTACGGCACGTTGATCTTGGCCTCGGGAAGCGGGATCTCAATGCAGCCGCAGGCCTCCCGATAGGCTCGTCTGTACGGGTGAAGGGGTAAGTGTACGGTAGGACGAGCAGGGCCGTGTGAGGGGGAAGAGGAAGAGTCGTTGGGTGTGCGAGCTGGCGCCAAAGACGACACGCGGGCGAAGAAAACCCTGTACGCCTCAATGACCAGCCGCAGTTACTAACGATGTAACGGTGCGGCTAACGGCTTCCCGTAAATGTCCCCCTCCCTCCCCTCAGCGGGGAACATACCCACACACACACCGTGCGAGTGCCGCCTCCCGTAACGCCAACAGGTCCGCCACTGCCGCTACGTCCAGGACTCCCCTGGAGCCGTCCTCCACCGCCACAGCTCCCGCCCCCGTCCCCGCTGCTTCTGTTCCATTCCCATCCCCCGCCGCCAATGCTGCCAGTACTGCATCTGCTTGGTCGTACGTGAGCTTGTGGTTGACCCGTACGCGGCTGGGTACGACACGAGGGCGCTCCAGGGAGCCATCCTTGTTCAGTCGTACACACACGCTCATCGCATCACACACCTGCAGTGGAACATTTGGGACCCCCCCCCAAGGGTCCCCGAGGGCGATGGGGTTGGTGGTGGAGGTGAAGTCAGGGAGTGACGATGCTGATGATGTGCTGATGATGTGCTGATGATGTGCTGATGTGCTGATGATGCAAATCCCGAGGGATCAACTACCAGATGACATCAAAACCGCCAAACCACCCACTGCTGCAGCTGCAACTCCTGGCGCCCCAACCAGCCCCAGTAAAAACCCGCCCGGCCCCCGTATCTCTGGAACCCTGCCCCCACACCACCTTGCATCTCCGGACACCCAGAGGGGTGAGGTGGAGTGAGGGAGCCTGAGGTGAGGGGCCCAGGTGGGCTGTTGCAGCGCCAGCTGAGCCGTACAGGTCAGGCTTTCAAAAATGCAGGCATCCTGGGCTAGAAATAAACATACAAGAAGAGATTGTCTCTATATTGTTAGCGTATCAAGGGATATGACCGATCTTCCAATCTGTACTACTTTTCCGCCGTCGTGGTGCAACATGGACGGACCTCCTCTTCCCGTATTCCAACCCCGCCCCCGGCCCACCTGCCCCTCCCGTAAACTAAACGGCCCCTCCGCCAGCTGCCGCGGGAACATGGGCACAGAGCCCCATGGCAGGTACAGAGTTCGAATCCTGTCGCGACCCGCCATATCCAAATTGGATCCGGGGCGGATCCAGCGAGTAGGGTCAGCTACGTGGATCCAGATCCGGATTCCGGCGGCGGCCCCCTCTGACCCCTCCAGTCGCTCCAGGGATAGTCCGTCATCCACCTCAGTGGTGGTGACGTCATCGATAGTAAACACCCGCAGGTGGGTGAGGTCCTCTCGGAGCTTTGCATCCGGGTCTGGCGGCGGGGCGGCTAGTAGGGCCTGGAGGTCAGGGGGGTGGGGGTGCGGGTGGCGGCGGCCAGGTCGCGGGTGGGATGTGGGCGGGGGACGCGAGCGAGGAGGGGGGAGGGAGGAAGGGAAGAGGGAGGAGGAATTATTATATTCATATTAATATTAATTTTATTGTTATATTTATTTTTATTTTACTAGATATTATTATATCATATTATTATATTTACATTGTGTCATTTATTATTATTATTATTATTATTTGGAAGGAGACGGAAGAGGGAACTACGAGGTGGAAAGGCAGGCAGCAGCAGCAGGAGGAGGAGGCGGCAGGCAGGGGTGCGGGATCATGGCATTGCGGACGAAGGACGAGACACGCGCAGAGGAGCAAGGAAGCAGCGGAGAATCGAAACCCGGGACCCGCGGCCTCAGCAGAGGCGGAGGAGGAGGCGGAGGTGCCTAAAAACGCCATCGACCCACCCCCAACCCCCAAAGGACGCACGAGCCCGAATTCCAGCACTCACGCACACACGCACACAATCCCTCCTCCCCATCCCATTGCTCCTGTATCCCTTGGCTGCCCCCCCAGCTCCCTCACCGCCGCTTCCTGCTCGTGCTCGGCAGGGGTGCGGATCGCCAGGCCGCGGCGCAGCAGCTGCAGCGGCTCGTGGCGGCGCAGGGCCCCGATCTCCACCAACAGCGCGGCAGCCGCGTCGGGTTCTGCGCGACTGCCGGCCCCCACCAGCTGCAGCGAGGACAGCGCCAGCTGGGTCGTCACGTCGTCGGTTCGAGGCGTGCTGAGTGCAATGGCCTGGAAGGGAGGATGGGGATGGAAAACCGAAATCGAAACGACGGGCGGTGAAAATATACATGCGGGGGGGGAGGGGGAGGGGAAAGGAAGGAAGAAAGAAAACGAAAGGCGCGGCGAGAAAGGCGGCGGTAAAACCCTAAAACCCCTACAAGCCCCCCCCCATAACTCCAATAACAGCACACTCTCGCACGTGCTTTCCCGTCTCCCGCCATGTATATCCCACCCAGTGTTTCACCCCCCTGCAGAGTTGGAGAGTAACTCACCCCATACACCCACACGCACGCAACCCCCCACACAACCCTCATCTCCGCAATCCTGTCCCCAGACCTCCCTCCACACACACACCCACACATACACATACACACACACCGCCCGGCCCCCCGACCACGTACCTTGAGAGCCCGGATGCGGCCTCCGAACGGTCCCTCCTCCCACTCCGCGGCACTGGGCTGCTGGGCCCGGGTCTTAGCGGTCCGAGCCGCCACCACCGCCGCTCGCCATGCCTCGGCCGCCTTGCGAGCCGCCTCCGCCGCCTCCTGCTGCACCCGCAGCGCCGCAACCTCCTCGGCGGAGCGCGGAATGTACGACCCTCCCGCGACGATAGCGGCGGCGGCGGCGCCCCCTCGAGGAGCCTTATGTCCCCCCGGGTAACAAGGAGGGGGGGGGTAGGAGGGGTGAGGGGGGGAGAGTCCACGGGGGTTTGGTTGGAGGTGAGGGGAAAGCGGTCCATCCATGTGGATGTCCAGGAAGGGTTTGGATTCGGAAGGTGGAGGTACGACAGGAAGTGGGTCGTCGCGGCTGGTTGGGCGTGCGTGTTCGGTAGGTAGTTAAGTAATTTAATAAGGAGGAAAAGTTGATAAAAGGCACAGGAAGCCAAACACACAAAAGCTAAACACGCAAAGAAAACACGTGTGTCAACCACTCCGAAAGGGGGGACACAAACCCCCTTCCATTGCTCGCAGACCACTCTGGCGGTTGGCGGACAAGAACATAGTAAGTTTCCTAGCAAAGTAGTTAGTGGGTTGGTTAGTTAGTTAGGGAAATAGTTAGGTCGTTAGTTCGTTGAACCCACCGGTTTGAAGTACAGCGTGTCCTTCTGTAACATGCGGTGCGTGACGTACAGCGACCTTGGTGTCGTATCGTCGTACAGCAGCGTCGCCAGCTCCTTTAGCTCCAGGGGGCCGCCTGCGGTCTCAATCGCGATCTCCCACACCACCTCCATCATGGACATGTCCGCCCCCTCCGCCGCCTCCACGAAGGCCGCCACGTCACCCTCCCTGTAGCCGGAGCCCGGCAGCACAAACACCACCTGCTTGGGTGTGATGGGCTGTCGCCGACCCGTCTGGTTCGGCGGAACGGACAGACAGACAGGCAGACGGACGTACGGACACACACCGGGGACATGGGTAAGACGGACGAAAAAGTGAAACTGCAATCTCCTCTCCCCCTCCCCACATACATACATACATGCATACATACATACATACATACATGAATACATACACACGAACACGCGAATGCGAAGCAAAGGACAGTCGCATGTCCCACACCGCCGTACCTGGTCCACCGCGAACCAGTTCTTCTTGCCATCCGGGGCCACAAGTACGGCCAGTACAGCACGGTCATTCTTCTCGTACTCTACTAGCGCCCCAACCTGCCCGGGGATGCGGTAGAGGAGGTGTACGAATGTACCGTCCGAATGTGTGTCCTCTCTGCGTGCGGAGATAGATGTACATACAGAGCTAACGACCGATGACGACCAGCACACATATACACACACAGACATACAGACATGAAAACACTTGTTTCTCCTTGCCCGGGTCCCCTCCAGACACACACACACACACAACACACAAACACAGTGCCGCACGCGAAGAAACACACCATCCACACATTCATTCACACACTCATACAGACGTTCATACAGACGTCAATGCACCCAAGCAGGTAGCCCCCATGTCACCTGCAGCGCCCCGGGCTGTCCAGATCCAGATCCAGATCCGGTTCCCCCGGCGCCTCTGACCGCCTGGAGCCTTTGTTGCGGTGGGGGTGGGGTTGGGGGTGTAGGTGGGGGGTTAGGTGGGGGAATAGAGTGCGGGGTAGGTGGGGGCGAGTGAGGGACACGCAGGGAGGTGAGGTGAGGTGAGGTGGGGGGTTTCAACATGAAGTACATGAAGCAGAGGGCCATCTGCTGGTGTTCAGTGGGGGTTAAAAGGGGAGGGGGATAAGAAATGGCCCAGCAACCCTTGTGTTTGTCTGTCTGTATGTATTACATGTCGATCCGGGCCTGACGCTGGCCACGTGCACGTAACCGTATACCCCAACGGGAACGAGCGACCGCCGAAGCATCACTCTCCAACTTGCGGGGTCCTGCTCGACCGAGGGCGTGCACCCCCGCGTTTTCCCCTTTTCTCAGGAGGAAAGGGAGAGCGCAGTGGCGACCAAGGCCCGCAAACAACCAACCGCAGCACGCGCTGCGGCACAGTTCCACCTCCCCCCCACCTGAAGCGCTCATCAGCCAGCCGCTCTGCGCGAGATGATGATGCCAAGCCAGGGGATGACTTGGACTGTAAGGCGGATGAAGAGCCCACCGGCCATACGGCCGGCTGGAAGGCGCCGCTGCTGCCGGTGCCGCCGCCGCCGCGATACACTGCCGCCGCGGCGACGATGTACGAACGGCGAGGAGTGGTGGAGGTGGCGGTGAGGTTGGAGCTGGCGGCGGCCCTTGCCCTGGCGGCGGCTGCTGCCGTGGCTGCTGCTGCTGCGGGTGATGATGTCGTTGCTGCGGCCTGTATAGCTTCCGTACGGGTTCCATGGCGCTGGTGGTGGTGATAATGGTGGCAGTGGTGCTGAGCGAGTGAGACCGATCGGGTCTGGGGGTTCGGGGAGGCGCCCGAGTGGCCGCCGTAGGAGCGGAAGGGCACCGGGCGGTGGTAGGCGCGACGGCCTCGGCTGGGTGCTCGCAGCGCAGGAGGGTCGGGCATGAGCAAGCTGGGGGATGTTGCAGCCGCGCGAGACATGGTTGCGGAGGGAATTGTGAACGCAGACGAAACTCTGAAAGCTGGACAGGGCTAGTTTCCGCGCCTGCCCGTGCTGAGTGTAGCTTCCTGCAGTCCAAGCTTCAATATCCACTGATCTAAACAAGTAGATATGAAATATCGATGATTAGTCTAAGATTATGGTGATAATGTATTGAGATTAAAGGTCAAGGCCCCCGAAAAAAATTGTGCAGGAGTTGGCGCCATTTTTTCCCAATCTCTCGGACAGACACTAAGGTTGACATCCAATAAAATGAGGAACAATCGCTCATCGCTGAGCTGTGTTTGGTCAAGATACGGCATGCAATACGGCAGTCCTCGTACGCCCTTCTTATGCTGCATAGCATGCGCATGAGTTAAGCCAGAAAGAGATACAACAATATTTTTCAATGGAATAAATTACTAGTGTTGCGAGATCTATGTTATTTCATAAAGGCAGCTGCTCGTTGGCGTTAGTAATGCGCTGGGGTCAATCAATCGGCTGGCGTCGCCGTTTGGTTCATAACCTAACGTCGTCATTATTGCGCTTGCCAGTAATCGGGTGTAACCTCTTCGGTGATTTATGATAATGCCGTACAGCTCCTATGCCAATGGACAAGGCCATCAAGTCGTACAGTCCCTAATGAATAAGGCCCTCAAATTCTATCAGTCGCTAGTGCTATATGCTGCGCGGAACCTGCAGCAAATTTTCTTTTAAGTTTATGGCAGCAATTATAAACATATAATGGTCTTTGGCCTTGTGCTGTGCTCAATACTGTCTGGGTCGTAAAGCACTGTGATCCGTGTCTGCGTCCATTTCGCCTGCAAAAAATGATGAACCCACTTAATCAAATGCAAAACTTACATTGCCATAAAAACTTATATGTATTTGCGCTTTTCGGCGGCGGCAAGATTTTGCACGGCATCATCGCTACGGGCGATCTGCGTCGCTGTTCTGCCAGTATAAAATGCAGTTCGTAAATAGCAAATAATTTGCCTTACATATGACTTCTTGTTTTCATAATTTGTCAGTGCAGCTTGGCTTCCTTTCCTACGCCGCGTGTGCGCCGCTATCGATTTGGCATCAAATAGTGGATCAATACCTCCAACCGCAAACCCCACTAGCTAAATCCCTGTGCACCTATCGTAAATGGCAGGAATGTATGGATGCTATTGGCGCTCTTCTAGATGATATTCCAGCGAATTGGAGACAGGCGGCTAGTCTTTTGTTGCCGCTGAGTGTAGAATCTAGGGAAGCGATGGTGCCCCCTATTGAGTCGGTTACCCAAACCCTAGTGTCGAGGCTTGGTTGGAGATGGGGTGTAGGGCCTCCAATCCGATTCCAACATTTATCCGTTAAAACAGCGACTAATATGCAACTTTCACCTTTTTCGATGGCTCGCCGTGTGGCCCATACCCTTTTCATCAAAGAGGCGACGGGTTCTTCTGAGATATTGGATGAAGCTATTCTTCTTTTGCAACGGACATTCCATCGTTTATGGTTTCATTTACGGTGGGAAAATGAACAAAAAGAGGTTTGGTGGCGTCTCGCGGTTGATGGGGTGCCTATGTTAGGAAATTCCCATCTTAGGATGTCGAGCCCAACGATATGTGGTTGTGGAGGTTATCCAATAGGTTCAGTGGGAGGTGTATCCCCTCGCTATCATCATTTCTGGGCCTGTCCGGTGGCACAGGCAGTAGCAGATCAACTAACTCTCTCAATAGGAGTGCCAGTCTCAAGGGAGCAACTTTGGCTTATCCAAGCCCCACAATCAGTGCAACAATGTGTTTGGGATGTTGTGGCTCTTGCTGCGGTGTCAGCCATGGAGCATGGGAGACGTTATATGGCTGCAAACATGAAAACCAACCCGGCACTGTTACCTGGCCCTTCCCTTACGGAAGAAGCAATTTGTCGAGTTATTGTTGACTTTTGGGGCCGCATTCAGGGTTTCGCAGCTTTGGGAATTCCACGGAAAGGTTGGGATTCCGTTGGCGCACATCACCCCTTCTTGAGAATTATATCTGGCAAATTGCTGTGCTCGCGAGAGCGGTTACCGATGAGAGGTTAATTATCTGAGGTGATAATCTTTTGGTATATTAGTCTCTACTGCAGTGCACGGCCAGCTGGCCCGATGGCTCTACTCTTCGGGAGTCTGGAGCCCACTGTAACAACCACACACCTGATTTGGTAGCTGGAATCTTCCTACAATACCTTAATCTACGCAGCTACTTGCTACCGCTATATAAGGATTAAATGATGTCATTGCATGTCTGGTAAGACCTTATTCACATGTGTTTAGAGAGTCCCGAAAAACGCAAGCACAAGTATTGGTGCTCCATGAGGCACCCCAACGCATGTAAATACAATATGTGTACACTAATTGTTCCTAATATCTTCTCGTGTCCCATTCCTACATGATGCACTGCAGGCTTTCGATCAAATGCAGCAGCAACAACAGCAAACGCAACCACGCCAGCCTTCCAATTGAACCCGACTGCACCGGCGCCTCTCCAAGTGGCACCCACAACGACTCCACATGCCGTTCCTTCTGCAAATCCACCAAGTGCAGACAACGCCTACACTGATGAACAAAGTGCGTGGCAATGGGCGTGTGCTCGCACACACGAGGATATCCGCATGTACCTCGAACAGCATTCCCTGCCGTACAAGGGCGGGGATTACGTGGGCGGGGATTACGTGGGCGGGGATTACGTGGGCGGGGATTACGTGGGCGGGGATTACGTGGGCGGGGATTACGTGGGCGGGGATTACGTGGGCGGGGATTACGTGGGCGGGGAGGACGAGGACTGGGGGGACGAGGGAGGGGAGGACGAGGGAGGGGAGGACGACGAGGGGACGGGGGGCAGAGTCCTGCTCAAGGACTATGGCAGAACCAAGAGTCAAAAGAGAGCAAGTCCATGCCTCAACCAACTAGACGCAGCAAGGACCTGGCGACCGGAGAGCAGGAGAAAGGTAAATTGTAGCTTCAACAAGACAATAAATTCCGACTACACACGAAACTTACTATCAACAAGACAATAAATTCCGACTACACACGAAACTTACTATCAACAAGACAATGAATTCCGACTACACACGAAACTTACTATCAACAAGACAATGAATTCCGACTACACACGAAACTTACTTTCTGATTCTCTCTCCCTTATTCTAGGGGCATTGGATGCCGGGGGGCGGCCCACGCGCATGAGGCAACCCTCGGCTAAGGCTCGGGAGAGTCAAGAAGCTGTGGCCATGGCGCCGCCTGCTCGCATCAAGCGTCCACACAAGGAAGCCCCACCGGTGTTGCCGGAGGACCCCTTGGCTTTCGGGGCCACAGCGTTTAACCACGCAAAGAGCAAGGAGTCGTTTGGCGTCGGTAACAGCAGAGGTGTACAGACCCGCAGGGCTAAGGTGCAGCAGGAGAAGGGCAAGGGAGCCATGACAGAGATTCGGAAGGGGGGGCCGAAGAAGCAGCGGAGGTAGCAGACCACGGGCAGTGCTCAGGAACATGGGGGGCGCCTGTTGTTTCAAGTGACTCTCAAAGTAGCAGGCCATGGGTAATGCTGAGTAAAGAAGGGCCTCTAGTCCTCTTGGTACCTATGAGAGATGTGAGCAGGATGTAATTTTGTAATGTTACAGAGTGGGAGGCTTCTGGGCCGCTTTATCACATTGTCAGTTCTATGATTTATCATCTTATAGCACCGTCCACCACTACCACACTATACTTCGCCATACGAACTGTAAGTCCAAGGCGGCGGGTCCAGCCGTCTAGGACCCCTCCTCATCCATTCACCCGAACAACCGAAGAGACGGAGGGTTCGGCAATCGCCACCAATCTAGCGTGCGAATCTGGTCCATCAACTGCGACCTCAACTCCACAACTCAGCAGCTAGCCATAATCTCGCGCTCCCGACTAATTCGGGGGTCTCCCCAGGAATCGAACCCAGGACCTTAAACCGCGAATCGCAGTAGTGTCAACCCAGACCAGACCTGGTGAGCAGGATGTAGTAGGCCATGGGCAATGCTCTGTGTACGAGGGAGTCTGCCATTTGAAGTGCATATGAGAGCTGACAGCAGGC
>NW_003307551.1:711556-728874 GCF_000143455.1 Volvox carteri f. nagariensis | reverse complement strand
CCTCGTCCTCCCCACCCACGTAATCCCCGCCCTCGTCCTCCCCGCACTCGTCCTCCCCGCACTCGTCCTCCCCGCACTCGCCCTCGTCCTCCCCGCACTCGTCCTCCCCGCACTCGTCCTCCCCGCACTCGCCCTCGTCCTCCCCGCACTCGTCCTCCCCGCACTCGTCCTCCCCGCACTCGTCCTCCCTGCACTCGTCCTCCCTGCACTCGCCCTCGTCCTCCCCGCACTCGCCCTCGTCCTCCCCGCCCAAGTCCCCGTCATCTCCCTCATCCCCGTCCTGGCGGCTGCTCTTCTGTTGGCTCAGTCCATTGTGCCATGGCCGTGCTGGGCCTTGTCGCAACCCAAGCGTCAGGGCCTGATGGTAGTGCTAGCAAGGCACTGGCACATCATGCGCTATTTCACACCCTATCCATGCTTCTCACGTGGGGAGATGGATGACTAGGTCCCTGAGAATAATCGTGCTACGGTTAACATTGACCGCACGTCCGGGATACTGACAAGGTGGACTCAAAACATATTACTGACATCATACCTGTCGTACAAGGGTAAACGGGAGCATGAGCATTCCAATATGGGCCTGATCTGGAAGGATGAAACATACGTGTCCTGGAGACCAAGTATGTTGAACAATATGAAGAACTAATGCTCTTTTAACTGTCACATCTGTATCACGTTGAAGATATGCATCCCTTTGCAGTGGGTTCCACCCACCTGCCAAGTTGTCTGTCGCCAGGTTTGACGGCCAGTCGTACGCCTATGGACACGTGGCGTGGGCTATAGCTGACTATATAGGCTTGATTTAAGCTGTCCGGCGCCTCCCACTTGTGGGGGAGCTGCACGACATTGCTTAGGTAACGATTGTCCACTTAGTCTGGTTATGTATGACTGACGAGTGACGGATGTCATATTCAGGTTGTGTTCGCTTCGGCCTGCTCTTATGTCATGGACTAGAATGTGGGTTTCCACGTGGGCTAATCAGGACGCCGGCCGGGAGCTGAGTGCCGGCCGTAGTGGGCTGTCCTTGCTGCTGTAAAGTAATACGAGAGACTAAGCCAAACGACAACCTTCAAACCCGTAACCAGCCCCGGTTACTGCCCAGTAATAATGATCAACCCGGTAACCCAATTGTAACCACCCCCATTAACGACCCCCGGTAACCACCCACCCGGTAACCGGTCTCCGCATACCCGGTAACCAGGCAAGTCTATGTGGTAGGGACGACCAACAAAACCCCCCACCAGAACTAACCATTAGGGTCCGCCATGTGGCCATGCATGTGCCACCAGGATAATATTAACAAGTACGAAAGTGAGAGTAGGCCAAAAATAGGAACCCTTACCAGTTTAAATGTGGGGGACTAGTGGCACAACTCAACTGTTAGCACCAACTCAGATAATTCTCCATACTTACATTCTTCCTTCACTTCGACAATTGCTTGTGCTTTTCTGTAGCAACAGCTAGCATTGTGCGGACAGTTTGCAATGTAGGACCAATGCAAGAAAACAAACCGACTTAATAATGGGGAAAGCCACACAGCCCACTTCCTTGCCATATGCCAGCATAAAATAGCTCTTCGCCTAAGACTTTCCAAGACCTCTCCGTGGAGCAGGAGGGGGGAAGTGCGGGGAAGTGGGGCTGCAGCTCCACGTCCACGCACATACCCCCCAAGCACCACCTGGCCACGGATATGCAATCATGATAGGGATGAGCGGGAGTCGAGACGTTTAAACACACACACACACACACACACACACGCACACAAATACACAACATAAATCATGTGTGTGTCTTGTAACCATGCTGCTGATTATTCCTGACTGGCGGTTCCTTATCGGGTCTGGAGACGTTCTATAAGTCCCAGCCAGGCAGTGTCAGGCAGTGTCAGGCCAGCAGGTCCTAAAATATATCCGCGGGACTATTAGCGACAGTTTGACGAGACTGTGGAGAGCATGTGAGCAGAACCCAAAGAATAGTAAATGAAGACTGCTGGGTGGAAATGGAAACCCGCCCATGCCATGTGGTGTGCGGCCCCTGGTGGTGTAGTCTCCCACATCAAGAAGCGCGAGGAGGACGGCAGGACAAGCACGCTGTTGGGATTCAAACTTAGGAAATGGTCCACATACTTCCTAGCAGGGGAGAGAGGTATCCCCCAAACGCCCTTTACTGTGCAGCCGTCTCATATGTGTGTTTTTGTGCGGCTTCCAACTCGCCCACATGCGCCCACATGTGCCCGCCGAGCGCCATGCCATGGGCCCCTCTGTGCTGAGCTGGGTGCTTTTATGTCTAGGTTAAGGTGTGCTGCTTGCCTGATATGTCCTCCTGACAGGTGTATTCCGTCCAAACGCGTTTATAGCAGTTCGTCATTCACTCGATCTCACACGTGCAGTCGTGCCAAATATTTCTCCTGCCTCATGGCCAGGAGGTTCTCCCACACCGGCGCATTCACATCGCATCAGGGCTCTTTCTGCTCTTCTAACCTTGGACACATCAGCCCTCACCGGCTATACTAAGCCCATGTGCGTTATCCTGAAGTAAGGTTACCGTGATTTCATGTCCCACTTCCCAAAATCCTCGTTTATTACACACGTGGATGCGTGTGGGTTGCGATAAGTCTAGCGCTTGTGGTGAAGCCAGTTCTGGCATTGTAGGCAGACAGAATTCAGCAGTCTTGAATGGATCCTGTACGGTTGAGGTCCTGGGCATTCCCTCGCGCGTCAAATTAAAACCTGCGTGTGCGTGTTGCATTGTGCACCGTGCAATGCAGGAAGGAGAGGGTCCTTGCCTTGCCGAAACAACGCATATATAGCATACATAATATCTCTTAAATCCATAAAACATGTGGTATACCTTCAAGCGAACCATTTCATTGAGATTCAGGCTACTGCTTCAAAACACAGCATCACAGAAACTGCTTAATTCTACAAGCGTGTGTATCACATAATAACATATTATTATTGCATTTTATTAAGCACCCAACATTCAAAGCAATGCAAGACCGCCTCAAGGAAAGTTGGTCAAGCCTAGCAGTAGTACAAAACTATAGTCCAACGTTCATTCAGCTTTAGAAGTATTCAACTATAGTTTCTAAGACATGCACAATATAACAACTGTTGAGGTTGCTCAGCGTCTGTCTTCTCATGTATTGTCTGTTCAATGCCCATCCTCTCGGTAAGCTCTTGAGAACACAATCGCATCTACTTACACCACTAATTGTTGATCACAATCCGTTGTTGTGACAGATGGAGGCGAACAACTTCCAAAGCTCTCCTGGAATGAAGCTGTCTGTTTACCGTCCAATGTACATTGGACAAGGCACCAGCGAGAAAGCCCTTTGGATCGCCTTGCGTAACCCAGCACAGCGGCACGTGCAAGCAATCAAGCTGGAGCTCACCGACCCCGGGGTCATGTGCCTGCTCCTTCGTTGTGCTGCGGAATCGTAGTCGGCGAAAACTCTGTTTCCCTTCCAGGTGCGCATTGGAAGGCGAGCGATGTGTAGTTGGCGGCGAAAATTTTCTTAAAGCCAATAAAATAGCTAAAGTCATGAATGCCGTAAAAATATTACTTTCGATCTTCGCGCCATCCTGACAACTGGATCAAGACGATGGCCACCGTCAATGCAGCAGTTGTTGACCAGGCAGGCACATCGGATTATGTCGCGGAAACTCCTGCCGTTACTGTTCCCAGTCCCGAGACCGGCAGTAGCGACAGCGGAGGCAGCGGCCCCAACGCAATGAGCGAGCAGCCCCGCGGTGACAGCAGCGGCAGTAGTGGCGGCAGTAGCGGCGGCGTGGCGACAACTGCAGATAGAAGGGCGCCACACCGCAAGTACAAGTGGCTAGTCGAGGTCGGTCGCGTCCCTCGTCCTCGCCCTCGTCCTCGCACACGTTCCACCACTCGATCTCCATGCCCCCCAAAACCGCCATCTGTGCCATCATCATCATCATCATCATCATTATCGCCATCATCATCACCACCATCATCATCATCATCATCATCGCCATCATCATCTTTACTATTATTATCACCGCATGAATACTCACCACTCACCACTGACCAGTCTAGTGAGGGGTCCAGCCAGAGGGTGGGGATGCTGCACCCTTGCAGTTGGCTCCCCCCCTTCCCCCCCCTTACCCCCCCGGGTTGCGACCCCCCGGTGACCTGGAGGGCCACTGGCGGGCGCTAAGACGGGTGGTGGTGATGAGCCCAGGGGGTGCAGTGTATGTATGTCGGTCAGTGGAGCTCGGAAACCCACAACGTCCGCGCCAAGTCCGATCCCAGTGCCCCCTCTATTGGGGGCCCTTGGGGTCCCCGGCAGCTCCATGTCTGCCGCCTCCTCAGCTTCACCCGCGCAGCAGGACCACATAATACACCGACGCGATATACAGTTGTATACAGTAGTTCAAAACACAGGGAAAGAAGGGGAAGAGGGAATACAGCGTTGCCACCTCGCGCTCTTCTGGTTAGCGAACAGAGACATACATACATACATACATATATACATACATATATACATACATATATACATACATACATACATACGCGTACTCCCTCTCTTTCCTCCTGCCCGACCCCGTGGTGGCGGGTCTCTCCAGGTGGAGCCTGCCGTACAAGGTGACGGAGGCCGGCGGCCCTCACTCAGTCCGGTGTACCGCCACGTGTGGAGCCAGGACGGATTCCCGCGCGCACCCTTCGGCGCCGCCACCTCGTACGACTTGTGGCGGAACAGCGTACAGCGCCAGGGCCCGGCCCCGTGCCTCGCCTGGCGCATTGCCACACAAGACGGCAAGCCGGGCCCCTTCATCTCCATATCGTACGACGAGACCGAGCGGCAGGTACGGCAGCGTTCGACCATTTTTGATGTCCACGTGATGTCCCAAAAAGTGCACGTAGCTGTGGTGCCTGACTGTGCATGAGGAGGGATGTTGCAGGGGCCTATCCAGGTGTGTATGTATGTATGTACGTATGTATGTATATAGCTCAGTGAATGAGGGTGTATACCACCGCCGACATGCCTGTACGGGTGCACGACGGACTGGACGCTGGGTTTGCTAGCAGGGTAGGTAGGGTGTCCGCATTAACATGTCCGAATCATCATCCCGAATCCCTAGGGGCCGCCCCTGGCACCGCCGTGGGCCCGGGAACTTGATGCTGAGCCAGATAGCTTCAAGAAGGGCCTTGGACTCGATTATGTATTATTTCTTAAATAATGCTGGTTGCCTGTTTAGGTTCCGCGAACTCCACTCCAGAACTCCTAACAGCTGATGTGTCCAACATGTGGCCCCTCACCGGTAACGCACGGCTCCCCGGGTGGCCATCCATGTTACACACACACCAACACACATACATACATGCATACATGCATACACATACCACCGTCACTTGCACTTGCATGCGAGATAAGCACGTGCCGCGAGGTTCCCTTCCATTACCCCAACCCGGATATATACCCGGTGATACACCCGGACACCCGCACCCCCGCACCCAGGTGGAATTGCTCTCTGCGGGTCTGGCAGCTGCTGCCGGGCTGCGGGCGGGTGAGCGAGTCGCCGTCTACGCGGCCAACTGCCCGGAGTGGATGCTGGTACTGCAGGTAAGCAGGGGTCGGCAGTGTGTGTGTGTGTGTGTGCGTGCATGTGTGTGTGCAAGTGTGTGTGCAAGTGAATGCATGTAGATTACATGTATCTGACCGGGCCTGACATTGGCCACAGGGGCTGCTGCCCAGCCCCAACGGAAAGACCGCCTAAGCTCTCTCTCTCTCCCACGGACGGGAGAGGGGCGCTAGAATTGCCTCTGCCCCCCGCTCCTAAGCAGCGAAGAGCGGCTAGCTCCGCTCTCACAACCCCCGGGGTGGGGTTGGGGGAGGGCTGGCACGCGCGCACGCTATCACGAGTCAGCGGGGGCTCCGTCACGCAAAAAAGGACTCAGCAAGCTGCGGTACATCGGTTCGCATCCACAACCAGAAATTGAAAAGTGAGGTCAGTGGTCAGCAGAGTCTTTTTACTTGTGGTGGACTTAAGAGGTAGCTGTCTTTAAGAGGCAGCTGCTTGGTCGTTGTCGTTGCCATGACGAGGAATTAGCAGTGCGGTGAACGGCGGCTCTCCTCGCTCGGGGGTAGTGTAGTGCTTTGTGTGAGTGTGTGCGGCTTCCTAACAACTTTGTACGACAGGCAGGACATGCCAGACGTGTCCAATGGATTATGTGATACATCCCACCGCGTTGCCAATGGCGACCGACGAAACAAGAATGACTCTACTCCTTCCCCGGCCTGATCCGGCTCTTGGGGTGGGGGGGGGGTTCACAAAGACAGATGAAACCCTGTACAACCCCACCCCTCCCTACTAAGGCACGAGGCCCTATTAGAAAGTTCGGTATGTATGTATGCGCATGTATGTATGTGTGTATGTACGACGTTGATCATAATGTGGGCTTAACAGCCGGGGGGGCCCAGGGCCGAAACACAGCGAAGGGGGAGGGGCAGACGCACACGGCTGGTTGGTCTCTCGTGCATCCCGCCCACACCCGGGTCAGACCGCGCGAGGGGTACGGCGACCGGCACTAAGCAGCAGCGTTCCCCACACACCCGGGGGGTTAGCGCTACTGCTAAACTGGCCCTAGGTCCGCTGGTCACCTGACAAAAACGAAGTCGCACCCGGCAGTTTCCCCCCACCCCACTATTGGATGTCGGCACTTGGTTTTCCCTTCTTCTTTTCACGTACCTGGGCTTCCCCACCCCACACACACTTGTACACTCCTTCCTTGGCAGCTGCTTCATTCTTCGTGGTTCGTCTTTTCCCCCCAACACACACACACACATATTGCGCCTCCCTCACCCCCCCCATAATACTGCCCGAACCGGGTGGACCCCAAATCCCCCCGGGGGACCAACCTGCAGGCCTGCAACCGCATGAACTACGTCTGCGTGCCTGTGTACGACACGCTAGGTCGCGATGCCGTACAGTACGTCGTAAACCACTCCGGTCGCACGTGTGTTGTTCGTGTCGAGCGACAAGCTGCGGGCGGCGATGTCGGCGCTGGAACACATCACAGCGCCCTTGGCGGCTTTAGTGCACTGGGGCCCACGACCCATGGGTCACATGGAGCCATGTGGAGGTCCCACCGGCGCCGCCGCCGCCGCCGCTACTGCTGCTGCTGCTGCTGCTGCCTCCTCCAGCTGTAGCAGCAGTAGCAGCGGCACCATCGCTGCCATCGCCAGCAGTGCTTCACACGAAGCAAACTCTGTAGCCGTTACTGACGGGGAGGTGAAGGACGCGATGCGGCCGCGTGTGCGTTGTACGACATATACGGAGCTCTTGGAGCTTGGGATGCGGGCGGGTGCCGTACCGCCGCCTCAGCCTCCTCGCCCCCGCGACCTGACCACCATCATGTATACCAGCGGTACAACGGGGGAGCCGAAAGGTGCCTTGGGGTTGTGTGTGTGTGTGTGTGGGGGGGGGTGTTGCGTGGACGGTATTGGGGGATGGGCAAGAGAGGGAAGGGCGCAAGCGCGTACAGGCCACTACGTAAATCGTGTTTGAGTTATATGTATACATGTATGAAGTGCGGGAGCAGGGGGATCATATCTTCGCCCTGCGGCCGCTATCCGGCAGACCCTGTGCCTTCCCCGGAGTTACGGGGCACACTCATCCAGCCAACTGCTCAGGGAATCGCTCGTCAAGTTCCGCACCCAACCACCACGGGTATCCAACGGAATCTACCGAACTAACGGTGGTCCAACACTATTCCTGGTCAGCCGCAGGTCAACTGTATCCCAGGTCACCACCGTCCATAGGCAGGATTCTTCGATCCTGACGGGTCTCGATCCCGGAACCTCCCGGGGCATTAGTAGTAGGTGCTATACCAGTAGTGCCTGACCTGTATGTATGACTGCACGGTGTGTATGTTGCTCCGGCTTGCTGCGGCGCTAGGTGTCCAGCTCCCCCACTCGGCGGTGGTGGCGACAATAGCCTCCTTAGCAGCCGCCCTGGAGCACTACAACGAGCAGGTACGACCAGGCGACTCCATGTTGTCGTACCTGCCGCTGGCGCACATCTTTGACCGGTGAGAGGGTTGCAACTGGCGGTTGGGTTGGCAGCGGTTGACTTGGTGATTGGTTGGGTTGGTTGGGTCCATGAGGGTCAGTTAGGGTTAGGGTTGGTTGGGTCGGTTAGGGTTGGTTGGGCTCGAGGGCGCTGGACGGGGGCTGTGGCAAGATTGGCGGGGGTTTGTGTATTTCGAGTACGAACAGATTCAAATCTGGGGATCTGAGGAGGCGGGAAGAAGTGGAAAAAGTTGGGGTGTGAGCTGACTCGATAACCACGTGGGGGATTAGCTGGGATGCTGGGACTGTGGCATCCGTGGCGTTACAGTTGTAGTGGTAGTTGAGAGGTGGTTGAGAGGTGGTTTGGAGGTGGTTGCAGGGTTTCGGAGGAGACCTGTCTGGCTGCGGGCGGCTGTATCGGCTATTGGTCAGGCGACGTGACGCGGGTGGGCGAGGACGCGGTCGCGTTCAAGCCCACGGTTTTCATTGGGGTGCCCCGCGTGTACGACAAGTTTTTCGAAACGGTACGAAAATGGCCATCGGGGGAATGGTGGGAGGAGCGTGGTGGGACTAGAGGGGTATGGTGTATGTGCCCGTACCGGGTGTCGTACAGGCAAGTTTCTTTTTTCTACTTCACAACCAGCCGCAACGCAAAGGGGCAAATCACACGGGGAGCCTCGCGAACAGAACAGCCAGAAAGTGCCGTTACACAAAGGGGGATAAGGGTACGGCACGGTACGATACGCCCTGATGTGCCATGACGTGCCCTGTGTTCCGTAGAACCAGACGTAAATACGGGCGTACTGCAGGTCCAGGAGCGACTGGCTCAAGTGCACTGGCTACGACGCTCCATCTTCCAGGCCATGTACGACAGGAAGCTTGCCGTATTGCGCGGTGGCGCCAGGCCCGACGCAGCGACGCTGCGGCTGTCGCTGCCGCCGCCGTTGATGGCTGTGGGTCGCCTGTTGCGATTGAGAGGAGGCGGCGGCGGTGGGGGGGCCGGTGGGGGGGGCGGTAGGGGCTACAACCAGCAACTGGAGAATCAGGATCCGCCCGGTCAACGCGGGCCCCTGGGTGGGGAAGTGGCGGAAGGAGGGATTCAGACTGAGGTCGACGGCGGGAAGGGGGAGGCGGCGGCGGCAGTGGCGGCGGCGGAGCAGTTGATGGCGATAGGCGCAGATGGTGGCGACGATGCTTTGGGGGTGAACCACGGGTCATGTCCGGGTCCGGGTCTTGGCTTGGGTTTTCTGGACAGCATCGTATTTGGACGAGTTCGTCGGGGCCTCGGCGGTCGACTCAGGTGGGCTGCGTTTGCGTGACCGTCTGTCTGTCTGTCTGTCTGTCTGCCTGTCTGTCTCTGTCTGTGTATATGTATGTATACCTATGTATGTATGTAAGTTTGTGTAAGGCCTGGCCTTTCGAGTGTCCCTCTTTCGTACGCCTGCTGAAAACAGAGAGCTCGACAGCCCCCCTAGTTCCCCGTCAAATGCCGTACCACACCACCCACCCGGCGACAGCTCCCCCGGCCCCACGTCCTCCTCCACCCTTTCCAATCTATTACTCGTCAGTATTCGCTCTATAGTACTTGTCGCATCTTCCCCCTCACACTGATAGCCGTCCACCAATGCCAGATTCACAATCTCACAAACCCCTTCCCCCCCCCACACACACGCGCATACACACATACATACATATAGGGTTTGGCACCACTGGTAAGGCGCGACCATTGCCCCCGGGAGATCCCGGGATCGATACCCCTTAGGGTCAAAAGTCCTTCCGATGGTGGAAGGCATTGCGCCCCTAGTTGATGGACGGTGGTGACCTGGGATAAAGTTAACCTGCGAGCCGACCAGGAATGGAGTTGCGCCGCTGTCGACCCGGCAGATTCCGTTGGATGCTGGTGGTGGGTGCGGAACCTGAGCGATCCACTGAGAAGTTGACTAGGGTGACTGGATGAGGGTGCCCCGAAATACCGGGGAAGGCAGGGTTTCGCAGGGTAGCTGCCACGGGCGAAGATACACCCCCCTGTTTCACACATCATACATATGCACACACGTCGTAACGCATGCAGGTTGGTGGTCAGCGGCGGCGCCCCCCTGTCGTACCGTGTCGAGGAGTTTCTCCGCGTCACCCTAGGTTGCCCGGTGTCTCAAGGATACGGCCTGACGGAGACGTGTGCGGCGTCGTTCCTGCAAAACCCGTACGACTGCGCCCAGGCCGGTGCGGAGGGGGGGAAGGGGGGAGAGAGGGAGAATGCGGGGGGGGGGGGCAGTCGTGGAGTTGGTGCTGGTGGAGGTGGCCATGGGTGCCATGGTGCAGGGGGGGGGCGTAACGGCTGCATTTGGCGGATGTGTGCTGCTGTTGCTGCTCCGCCGACCCGACTTTTTCTTTTTGGGGGGGTTCGCCCGCGGCCCCTTGTCGCCTCCCTCGTGCGTTAAGAAGCTGCTGCTGCTGCGGCTAGAACACATCCATAAACACACGGACAGGCACGCCGTGCCGGGCGATAGCAAATACACACACGCGCAGCGACACGGGTTCTCACTCTACCGGTGTGTGTACGAATACACAAGCCCCCCCGCAACCCTCCCCCCCCCACACACACACACACGCAAACACACACGCACACAACCCTCCTCGGACGTCCAACCGCCCGTAGGCAGTGTGGGGCCCCCCCTGCTGTGTACGGAATTCCGGTTACGTTCCGTACCTGACATGGGTTACCTTGCGGAGGGCGGAGGGGAGATGAGCCAGATGCCGGCGGGGGAGCTGCTGCTGCGGGGCCCGCAGCTGTTTACAGGTATGTATGTATGTATGTATGTGTGTATGTATGTATGTATGTATGTATGTATGTATGTATGTATGTATGTATGTATGTATGTATGACGTTGATTACACTGTGGGCTGAAAAGCCGGGGGCCCAGGGCCGAAGCACAGCGCGGGGGGCGGGTGCATACGGCTGGTTAGTCTCATGCACTCCGCCCCCGGGTCAGGCCGCACGGGAAACGACGGCCGGCACGCAACAGCGCTTGTTTGGCGCTCCAACTAGACGGGATCTATGCCCGTTGGTCTCCTAACATAAACGAAGTCGCAACTGGGGGGCTCTTCCTGCCGACCGAACGAACCGAGCATCTCAGAGAGCTCGCTACCAGGACTTGGGCGACCGGGAGCCCGACGAGTCTTCCCGGGCTGGGGAGGTCACCAAGCTCAAAAATCCTCACGCAAAAAAGAGCGCAAAGAGCTCACACCACAAGACGCCAAACAGCCTCCTGAGACTACTACCCTCCTCCGCCTCTCCCTCCCTGGGCTAGTCCAGGGGAGATAGCCCCCGTCGAGGGGGTAACACCGCACAAGTCCGCGCCATTCCACAGCACTGGGTCTAAATTGAAAAGTACTCAAACGGGAAGACCCTGCGGCAACGCAGGGCGATCAAGCATCCGGAAACCACAGGGGGGGAGGGTAGCCAGCTCGGCGCCCCCCCCAATACCGTCTACCAAGACGGCTGGTTCCCAAGATCCTATCTCACCTAGGCGCCGCACCACGAAAAACCCGGTCTCGTACCCTGAAGAACCTAGTCCTGCACCACGCGCGCACCTTCGAGTACGGCCCCCCCTTCTGGGTGCCCACCTCCCCCTCATCCGCGCCCTCGCTACGGCCACCTGTTTCCACTCACCACTCCTCAACCCTACATCCTCTTGGTGTACTCTCTACCTCTTCCCCTCCCCCCCCGGCTCTCCCCGCCCTTTCCCCGGTCTCCCCCCCCTCCGCCGGTACGTATGTATGTATGTATGTATGTATGTATGTATGTATGTATGTATGTATGTATGTATGTAGGGCGGCGGGAATGTGTGTATGTATGTAGGGTGGGAAGGTGGGGGTTAGTATGGGGGTAAGGGGAAATTATAGTGTGCAAGGGTCAAAGAAACAACTGATATAGACCACCTGTCATTAGCCTGCTACCATTGGTTGGGGTTTGTTGGCTGGGGGTGGGGAGGATAGGGTTTTGGCTTGGGTGGCTAAAGAGGGGTTGTTACGAACATGTGATGGGGGTGTCTACATGCCGCCTCTACATCATCGCCGCTGCAGACAAGAGGTTAAGGAGAATTTATGCCGTACTTTAGTCTCCGTACATCTTCGTACACGTACGGGTAGGGAGGCGGGTGTGCTTGAGGAAGCCATCCGAACTTAGTCAGTCAACCGTTCCGGCTAATGTACGGCGGGGATGTGATCTTAGCTTTTAGGATAGGAGACTCTGCACTCGTTGCGGCTGCGGGGCGGTTGAAGAGGAAGTGCACGTCTTTGCTGTGTGTACGGCTTACACGGATTTATGTACGTGTTCACTTCGGCAGAGCTTCCCGTACAGGAGCTGGCATCAAGAATCCCTTGGAACAGGCACATATGGTTGCTGATGTCTGATTGAGAATGGTCAAAAGATGCAAACTGCATATCCTTGCGGAGAGTTCGCCGTACGCTGAGCACCTCCACTTCCTTTTTCCTTTTTTCTTTTCTTCTTTCTTTTTCTTCTTTTCTTTTCCGTCTTCTTTTTTTGTTTTTGTTTTTCTTTTATTTTTTCTCTTTCCTTCAGTGTCGATTTTCCATAGCATGTCCTTCTGTTCCTTCTGTCCTCGTCGCAACCTCTACGAGCCCCTGGCTCCCACCACCACCACCACCACCACCACCACCACCACCACCACCACCAAGTAGTGTGTATAACGTAACAATACATCAACTAAGCGCAAAGCGCGTGTCTACCAGCACGACCTGGATAACCCCCGTCTTCCCCCGCTCCCTACTCCACCGCATACCCCCGTGACTCACTTTGCTCTCCCCCCGGCCCCATACACACACGCGCACGCCACACGCCACACGCCACACGCTCACATGCACACACACACACACACACACACACACACACACACACACGCCACACGCTCACACGCACACGTCCCCCCTCAGGCTATTACGGCCGGCCCGACCTCACGCGCGAGGCTCTGGTGCCCTCGCCCGGGAATATCCCGCCGGAAGAGTACCAAGAACCTCCCCACCACCACCACCACCACCACCACGTCCACCATGCGCACGTTAGCATGCACCCTCACATGCACGACCACCACCACCACCACCACCACCACTACCACCACCAGCATGGCGATGGTGGAGATAGTATCGCCGTGGAAAAGGGCAGGAAGGAGGAGGAGGAGGAGGTCCATGACCCCCGCCGCGGCCGCTGGTTCTGTACGGGCGATATCGCGACGTTGAGACCGGACGGCAGTTTGGAGATCGTTGACCGAATCAAGAACATGTTCAAACTCAGTCAGGGTGCGACCCGGGGCGGGGATGTAGCTGCTGCTGCTGCTGCTGCTGCCGTCGTGGCAAGGGGGTTGGGCCGGGCAGGGGTGTGTGTGTGTGTGTGTGTGTGTCTCTGTGTTTGTGCTTGTGTGTCTGTGTGTGTGTGTTTTATTGTGTGTTGTGGGCCGTCGGCGGCTTGGTCCCCGCACAACCCTTGGAGGAAGGACGTACTACTCGGCCGTCCCGGCAAAACCCACTCCCCGCGCGCGCAGGGGAGTACATCAGTCCCGAGCACCTCGAGGCGGTGTACGGCGAGGCACCTGTCGTAGAGCAGATCTGGGTGTACGGCGATAGTCGTAAGCCCTTCCTGGTGGCGGTGGTGGTGCCGAAGCTTCGGGAGGTGCTGCCGTTGGCGGGAAAGATGGAAATTATTGCACCTGGCGCACCCGCTGCCGCCGCCGCCGCCGCCGCCGCGGCCAAGGCAGTGGCAGTGGCTGTGGCGGCGGCCCCCGCGGAGCCGGCCATGTACTCCTCACCACCGCCGTGCCAGCGCCAGCGCACGGACGACGCCGGTGGTGCTGGCGGCGACGCCCTAGGCCCTGCCGACGCCGGCGCCCTGGCGGCGGCGGCGTTGACGGGGCGGGTGGAGGGCGGCAACGGCGAGCACGTAGGCGGGACTGCTCATGCAACTGCTACTGCCACTGTGACTGGCGGTGGTGGCGGCGGCGGCGGCGGGGGAAACGGCCGTAGCGGCGGCGCCTCCGCCCCCGGCGCTGCAGCTTCTGATTTTGCGGTTCCCACAATCCTTGGGACGCTGTGCAGCTCTCCTCGTGTGGTTGCTGCCGTACTACAGCAGCTGCAGGTGCGGTCTGCAGAGCGGACGGCTCTGTAGGGGTGCCGCACCCCGCTCAGACCTCTCAAATCCTCCACGTCTGTTCCCCCCCCCGCTTTTGTTTTCTGCGACTTGTCCTCGACAATTCTCCATCCCCGTCTTGCGTATCGTGTATCATTGCCCGAGCGGCACCAGCCGCGCTCTTCCCTTATATCCTATCGTACCCCCGTCCTACGCATTGTCATACCGCCTTGAGATTGACAATCCCCCAATGTGCGTGAATGAGTGATCGGGTGGGGGGGAATGGCGACACAGGGAATGCGAACGGACTACTTGTGGTGGTGCCGCTCGCATCAACTACAGTCCGTACCTTTAGGTCATCATGTCTAGTGGCTCCCAAAATTCTAAAACCATAATAAAAGACCGCGCAATCCGTACCCTCGAATGGGGGAAGTTAAGATACTGAAAACAGAAAAACTAACGATTGCAGGAGATCGGGCGCGTTAATCACCTTCGCGGCTTCGAGATTGTACGGGCCGTGCACCTGGTTCCGGAGCCGTTCAGTCCGGATAATGGCCTGATGACGGCTACTTTAAAGCTGCGACGGCCGATGCTGCTGCGGCGCTACCGGCGGGAGGTGGACGAGATGTACGAACAACTGTAACGATCGTCGCTATGACAATGCTGTTTGATGACGATCATGTTTGCTGCGACACCATTCATGTCGTTTTGTACCACTACAACTACCATATTTGTGTAAATCACTATTCGCACAACTACTAGCACGAGTAATGAGGCATCTCCGTACGATGTGTCGTACAGTTGTCGTACGTGTTGTACATGGTGTTTCATTACACAAGCTTAACGGGCTGAATCTCACCCTCCCTCCTTCCTGGAGCAGGGAACATTGTAGTCAGCGGTGCGGTGCGGATGTTGTCAATTGCCAGTCGTTGCTGTAATTTGGTATCGGTCGTTGCCAATCGCCTCTTCGGGCCACAGGGCCCCGGCTGGATGTGTGCGCAGTTTTCAAACACATAGCCTCCCATCTCTCCCGTCCCCGCCCAACCAGTCCGATAGCCAGTCTCCGCCAACCAAGTCGTGTGCCAACCATGAAAGAGTGCGGGAGATATGACGCGCGGTCGAAGTTGTCTGGGCCCGGTTGGCAGGCTGGCTGGTGTGTGTCTGTGTGTGTGTGTCTGTGTATATGTGTGTGCCTTTGCGTGTAGTAGCAGAGGATAGGAAGGTTCCATGCCCGTCGTCGCCATTGCAGACAGCGGAGCGGCGTTGCTGGTGTACTCCTCCGGGGTTGAATCGCCCCTGTGGAGGGCCTCCAGGAGAAAAATGTTGTATTACATCGTTATCCCAAAGGTAGACATGTAGGTGACGGTGCGGCTCACAGGTGTGGAGGCGCAGTTGAACTGAAGAGAACTGATCCCGAGTTTCCTTCGCACAACTCCCGCCTTTTTTTACCTCGACGGTTATCGTTGTTGTTGTCGTTGGTTACAACAACCGTGGTCAGAAACGGGCTGGCCACTTACATTGTTTTAAAAAACATGTCGCTCATCCTCTTTTTCCTCCTCCTCCTCGTATTGCTTCACGTCGTGTCTTTTTTCTCCGAAACCATCATTGTAATCGTTGATTTCTTGTCTACTTGAAGCAACCTGTACATCGTGTGTCACGAAACAGCAGTTCATATAGGCGGACATAGCAGCAGCCCCACCGGCAGTTGTAGCCTCCTTCTCCTCCCCCTACCCCCCCTAACGGCAGAACCACCAGTGATGCCTCAGTTTCCTACTTCCCCCTTTGGCGGATGAGGGGGATTGAGGGGGCGCAGACGGAACACACCTCTGGAAATCCCCCCCCCCTTCTCTCTCTCTCTCATACTCGTACTGCTCCTCTGATGTCAAAAAGCCAAACAGCCAGCCGGTCACCGCCACGCAGCTGCATCACCACCGCAGAATTCCACAGCTACAGCTACAGCTACAGCACCTAGAATCTTCCCTGACAATACGACTGCCGATAACGGCACTAGTGCGCCCTTAAGGCCGCCTAGAGCTTGAACGCCGAGGACCGCTTCTGACTGCCGCCGCCGCCGCCGCCGCCGCCGTCCGCCGCCTTCCGCTTGAGCTCCCGCGCCACCTTGCCGCCGCCGCCGCCGCCCACCCCAGCTGACGCCGCCGCCTGCTCCGCCGCCAGCTTCGCGAACACGGCAGATGAGTTTCCCAGGTCTGTACGACCATGCCGCGCCGCCCCCGCCCCCTCCACCACCTTGACGCCCTTTCCCGACGTCACCTGCCGGGTTTGCACGCACGTGTTGGGGTGTGTATTAGGACACGTGTGTGTGTGTGTGTGCTACTGCGGTGTGTTGGTGGGAGGAGAAAGCATGTAGCACATCGTGGGATTCAACAAGCATAAAAGCGATTTCATAATATATTAATTAATGACACCGTGTTTTCCGTCATAATGGTGCTGAGCGGCTAAGCTGCAAAAGCAAAGCGGAAAGATGTGCGCGAGCCAATGCTGAGAGGGGGAGGGGAAAGGCCGCGGGAAAATGTAAATTGCAGAAGGGCTGAAAGTCTGAGAGGGGGAGGCCGAGGGAGGAAGGGAGGGAGGGAGAGAAAGGTCTGGGAGTCCGCTACGCGTGTGTGTGTGCGTGTGCGTGTTTGTGAAGTACAGTCTCACGGGCCGAAAGGAACAGCTTTGAGAGGTGCTTCCCCGCCACGCACCTTGGTGTCCGCCGACTTGCGTCCCACAACATGTGCCGTACCGCCCTCCGCCGTCCCCCTCGCCCTCCTCTCCGCCTCCTTGACGCTCTCCCTGGCCTTGTGCTGCCGCTTCTTCCGAGCCCGCCGCTGCTTCCGCTCCTCCCTGATAGAAAAACACATATTACATACATACGTACTTACGCAAGAAAGCCCTACCGCTGCTCGAGGATGAACGAAAATCTCCATTGAACGGACTAAAACACACAACCCGACACCGATACCTTCCCCCCAGCTGCATCCCTCTTTCGTTTCCCCTCCCCCTCCCCCTCCCCTAAACCCCTAAAGGGGCTCCCGCATTATAGACGAGGCGGCCTTGGAGATATGACTATAAGAAATATTAAAGTGTACATTTTTTATCCACTTTTGCAAAGGACCTATCTTCTCCCCCTCCCGC
>NW_003307551.1:705036-711506 GCF_000143455.1 Volvox carteri f. nagariensis | reverse complement strand
TCCGTAGCCGAGAACCCCCCCCCATTACAACCTTTCCCCCTGCAACCCCAGCACGCCCCGACACACATCCGGCCCGCACACCCAGCCAGCCACCCACCGCGACAGCTCCCCTTCCGCCAGCGGTTTGCCGTCCTTGGTGGCGGGTTTGTACACCTCACTGGGCAGCTGCATGTCGGCGTTGCTGACACCCACGGGGGCCGCATCTTCCATGACGATGGCCGGAACCTGCGGCAGGTACGGCAGCAACAAGAGGTCAACGGGGCCCGGGGGGAGGGGGAAACAAGGAGGTGATGACGGGGGGGATGAAGACGGAGGAGGGGAAAACCGGGAAGGGCTGGATGCGGAGGGGGGGCTTTTGCAGTCTTGTATACAAAAATACCCCCCCCCCCAAAAAAAAAACTAAAACAGCGATAGAAAATTTCACATGAACCAAGAGAGAGAGAGAGAGAGAGAGTGCATGTGTGTGGAGGGGGGGGGAAGAGGGGGACGGAGGGAATGAGGAAAAATATCTGTGTCTGAAGCTGTAGACTGCTTCACCCGCTGTTTCAACAAACGTTTCCAAACCGCCGCCGTACGCAAACCGCTATCTAGTGCAAACAGCGCCACATACATACATACATACATACATACATACATACATACATACATACATACATACATACATACATACATACATACATACATACATACATACATACATACATACATACATACACAAGGGTGGGGGACGCGTACCTCGCTGCGGATGGTCATATCCTCCACCACCGGTTTCGGAGCGAAATGGAACCGACTTAGCGCATCGAGTTTGAAAGACAGCATCTTGAACAGTGCCCGAGCCTCCTGTCGTAACTTCTCGTCCTTGTCCTCTGCCGTACCGCCCGTGACCTTCCGTACATAGTCCTGCTCGTACAGCTCCCCCAAACCTGACTTGGCCTTTGTGTCGTCCAGCTCAATTTCCTTCTTCCTGATGTCCAGCGGCGGCGGTACGACACGTACGACATCGTCAAACCGGCGATTCGCGATGCGTTTCTTGATCATGGCCTCCAGATCGTTGGTCATTTCATCCGTTTGTACGGGCGCGGGTTTGGCTGTACGGCACATGTTGGCATAATAAAACGACGCAAGTGGTTACGTGTGCTGTTTGTTGTTGTTGTTGTTGGTGGTGGTGGTGGTGGGAGAGGTGGTAAGTCTCCATCAATGGACCTATCTCTGGACAAAGCCCTCCAGCGGTACTCCGGAGAAGTACGTACGTACATACGTGCATATGTATGTACGTACGTATGTAGGCCAGCCGATCAAAAACACATTGCAACATCCTTTTTAAATTTTGCAAATCTGTCCAAAACCCGCCATCCGCTTGCACATCCTCTACCAACCGCCCCCACCCTTTTCCCTCAACCCCCCACCCCCTCCCCCATCCCCTCTCCCAGCCGCACCCGTCGTTTCAAAGTCCATGTCGAGCTCCAAGGCGCTGTTCAGGGGTCGCGATGTGCCCGCCACCTCCCCCACCAAGTGCCAGGACTTGTCCGCCAGGGCCTCGGACTCCAGCTCAGCGACCCGCTCCTAAACACATCCCAAGGGGGGGGGAAAACGGGGGTGGGGGGGGAGCGAGAGAGGGAAGGAGGGAAAAGGAAAATAGTTGCTGAGGGAAAATTGCGGTACGGCAGTACGGCAGGGTTGCAACGTAGGCCTAGGTAGTTTGGGTTTTCGTTTTTCCACGCGCAAATTCTTCTCTCCCCCCCCTTCACTCGGGCCTCCCCGCACCAGCACCAGCACCAGCACCATCTTCCTCTTGACGACAGCATCCGAGAGGCAGCTAGCTGAGGACGTGAGGCTATAACTCTCCCCTCCCCCGACCCACCCCCCCGCTCCCCCCCCCGGGGTTGCCCTCCCCACTGCCCCCATATCCTTTGTGTTTTTCCCCACCTTAACTCCCAACCCCCTCCCTCCCCCGCTTCTGCCCCGAAACACAACCCCACTCCCGTACTCCCGTACTCCCGCACCTGCATCCTCGCCAGTCTTCGTTCATGGGCGGACATCACGTCCGGCTGCTGCCTGTCTTTGGCGCCCTTAGAGCTCTTCGTGGCCTTCTTGGACTCGGGCTCCCTGGAGCCTTTCAAAAGGCCGCCCTCCTCCTCCTCCTCCTCATCGTCATCGTCATCATCTGCCTCCCCAGCGAAACCCCCCCCACCCCCGCGAGCACCTGCAGCCAGAACCCGGGGGTCGGGGAGTTGGGGACGTGGGTTTGGAAGAGTGTACGGCACAGGGTGTACGGCATACCGGCCCACAGCTCAGCTCAACCCTGGCTCTTAGAAGCGAGGCGCGGGGAGAGGTGAGGTGAGGTCCGCACACGCCTCTCCTACACGTGCCGTACCGCGTACCCGACCGCGAGGTGGGGGGTGGGCGGTGGGGTGAAGCGGCAGGGGGGGCGGCGCGGGTGTCCGCGGGTCGGAGTGAGACCTCCGCCCCGCCCCCTGCTCTACTCGCCCTACTCTAATCAGTTCAGCTAACGGTGCAGACACGCACACACGTTTAGGGTGCGAAACCCTTTTCCCCCCCCCCGCAAACCCCAACAACCATTCCACAACCCCAAATCCACTCACCAGCCTTCTTGCCGGAGAGCCGTCGTGCTGCACCGCCATCCTCCTCCTCCTCCTCTTCCTCCTCCTCCTCCTCCCCCTCCTCCTCCTCCTCCTCCTCCTCCTCCTCCTCATCATCATCGTCATCACCGTCTCCACCCCCGAAGAAGTCCTTGTATCTGATCTGAGCCGCCGCACCAGCCCCCCCTCCCCCCCTCCCGGCCACTTTGCCCTTCTTCTTGCCTGTTCAGGGGGGGGGGGTTGTGGGAATCACATGCACGAAACTCAGAAACGAAATGGTGTGGGGGAGAGCAGTGAGCGGCTTACAGGGATTATTATTACCCCCGGGGGCACTACCACCTTTGCAGCACCCACCCGCAGCAGCTGCCGCGTTCTTTCGCAGCGCCTCCATGGCCTCATCATCATCATCATCGTCATCATCCATCGCTGCGGGGGCGGGGCCCGGCGGGGAGGGGGGAAAGGGGTAAGCCAGGGAACATATGTGTATTGAGATGTACAGCGTGATGGGGGAGGGAACGGGGGGAATGGAGGGCACGAAAATCTAATGTCTGTATATGTCTGTCTGTCTGTCTGTCTGTCTGTCTGTATGTGAGTGCTAGTAATGATGCCCGTGGCCAGTGTGCCATGCCCGGACAAGCAGTCATGCAAGTACGGCACACACAGCTTCCCAACTCTACACAACTACTCCTAAGCCTCCTCTCCCGTCTCCCTCCTCCATCACTCCAGGGAAAGCAATCCCCCGCGGCGTCACCTCCCCGCTTTTACACAAACACACACACACACACACACACACACGCACACACACACACTCTCTCTCCCTCTTCACGCTCGCCCGCTCAGGAACCATCAACCTCCCCACCCCCCCCTTCTTCCAGCTCCCAGCTCCCCCCCTTACCCCCCACACATAACCACATACACAAACACACACGCACCTCCAAACAGGCCGGCACCCTCCTCCTCCTCCTCGTCGTCCTCCCCCTCACCCCCTCCCCCAAACAAATCCTCCTCCTCCCCCCCTGCCATGGCCCGCCTCTCCGCATCCTCCACGTATCGCTCCAAGTCGCTGAGGCGGAAGAACCGGTCCTCCAAACGCGGCCCCCCGGACTTGGACTTGGACTTGGACTTGGCACCGCCGCCGCCGCCATGATCATCTGTAACACCGCAAAAGGATTGTTTTAGATCTGATTGATATGCTTGACATGCACAATATCAATCAACCTAGTGCTGCGACAGGAATCCAATTTTACAAAGTTAATATCGGCTTCTTTAGTCGCAAAAAAAAGCGGAACAGGCGAAAGGATTGAAGTTCAGTTCAAGTGCTTGTGAGGGGGGCAGTGTAACGCGTCGCGAAAAAAGTGTATGCGCAAGAACAGCCCGCCCGCCACTCACCTCACTTCGCGCCTCTTCGTTTCCGCTTCTCCCCCATAACGCTGTATATATCGCACACCCCAGCTCGATTTTGACCTCGACTCACCTTTCCGGGTCTTCTTGGCCTGAAGACGCCGCCGCCGGCCCCCCCGGCCCGCGCCCTCCTCCTCATCCTCATCCTCCTCATCATCGTCGTCATCATCATCATCCTCGTCGTCGTCGTCGTCGTCGACCTCCATAGCATCCGCCCCCCCCTCCTCCTCCTCCTCCTCCCCGTCGCTGCTGCCATCCTCATCACCATCTTCGCTGCCGCTACTGCCGCCGCCAGCAAGCAGCCGGTCAATACCGGCCGCAGCCTCCGCCGTCAGCAAGCCAGAAGCGGCACCGCCGCCGCCGCCGCCGCCAGCAACCCCAAGCGGCTCCGCCACGCGAATAAGTCGCCGTACACGCCGTACCGCCGCCTCCGTCGCCAACTCAAGCTGTGTATGGGGTGGTAGTGGTGGCGGTGGTGGGGTTGCGGGGGAAAAAGGGACAGGGTGATGATGACAGTGGCACCATAAGAGCTTGCGGCCAGCCGTACACATCCGCGTCATACTCTTCGTACCTTCCCCTCCCCCCTTTCCCACCAGGTCTTCCCAGATTTTCCCCCCTTCCAACTCACACACACACACATACACACACATACACACGCACAAAATCTCTCCAGTCACACAATCATCTCTCCAGTCTCCCTCCTCCTTTGCCCCCGTACAGTCGCGTCGTCACTAGTACGACACGTCGCGTCGTCCGTACAGCAGCAACACCCTTCATCACGAAATCCCCGTTGGCCACAACACACGACGCTGGGCATCACGTGATGCACGTGCGGCCGTACTGCTGCTGCTCACTACTATTCCGGTGCAGTAGGGGCGGGGCGGCTCCCCCCCCTCACCCACTTGGAAAACACCAACCTGCCGGCGGTGGAGTTCAACTGTTCTTCAGCTGCGTCATCGGGTGATCGTCGTCGCTTTGGAGTTTGGAGCCATCCATTCATTCATTCACTCATTCATTCATGCACTCAGTCAGTCAGTCAATCAGGAGTTTGCGCAATCCAATTTCGGACGTCCACCGCTGGCTGGTGTTGTTGTCCCTTCTTGACTTTGTCGCATGCGGCTGCCCCCCCCCCCCCCCGGCTGCCCTCCTGAACAGCCAGGCCACCCTCCTCTCCCGCGGCCCCCCTTACACACATATATGTATATATACATACATATATACATATATACATACATACACAAAGACCACCCGCATGGGGCCCTTTGGTTCTTCCCTGTCGTTGTGGTAATACGAGCCTCCCCCCCCCAATACACACTGACACCCCCCTAAGCCCTCCAAACCCGGTGCCGCGACCATCCCTTCCCCTCTCCCCCTCCTCCTCCCTCTCTCCGCCCCCCAACACACACTCACACACACAAATACACAAATACACACACACACGCGCGCACGTACCTGCAGCCATATTTGCTCCGGGTCGAACGAGGTGTCCGTGTGCAGCTCCGGGAGGGGCGCTCCGAAACCGCTCCGGAGAGCCCTCCGCTCCGCCCGGGCCCCCGCGCCCGCCCCGCCGCCATCCAGCAAAACCCTGGAGCACTGCTGGTACAACAACTGCGATTGAGAGGGTGGGGATGGGGGGTAAGACGAACCACTGGCGAATGAAACGTGTGTGTGTTTGTTTGGACACGTGTGGTGGTACTTCACGGGGTGCAGGGACTTAAAAGTGAAAGGGGGGAAAGAAAGATTGCTAATGGGGGGGGTGCTGGAGGGGAAAACACACATACACACACACACGGACGTGTCAGACACGACTTGCCCCCCCATGCGGACGTGGGGAGATGGTATTTAACTGAGACCCCCGACAGGCGGGGCCCCTTCTCTCTCCCCGCCTACTGAGGCAGTCAATTACCATTTAGACTGACTCTGGTCAACCATGCAATGATTTCAACCCCCCCTGCCCCCCCCCAATCTACTGATCAAGTCACTAAGGGCCCATATCTTACTTCTTCTTCTGCAGTACCCCCCCTCGTCGTACCCCCCTCTCCCCCTCTCGCACCTTGGCCGCCTCCCTGGCCGCCGCCGCCACCTCCCGGGATGGCCTCAGGAACACGGAGGAGCTCTCCACTCGGGTCTTTAGTACATACATACATACATACATACATACATACATACATACATACACGCGGGAAGGGGACGGTCGAACCAGGTGGCGTGAAAGGGAAGCGAATTGGAAGTGTCCGACCGAAAGCGGTTAGGTGGGGCAACAAGTGAGAGCAAAGAGCGAGTTACTGATAATGTACGAACGTCCCTCAAAATGGAAAATCAACAAAGCAACCACAGCTTCAGACCAGACCTCCTGTGCAGTACCCAACCACGTCATCTTCTCCCCTCACCCGCCCCCTCCCCTCAACCCCCCTCCCCTCACCCGCCCCCTCCCCTCACCCGCCCCCTCCCCTCACCCGCCCCCTCCCC
>NW_003307551.1:668567-704986 GCF_000143455.1 Volvox carteri f. nagariensis | reverse complement strand
TCGCGGGAGCCGGGGCTGTGGCAGTGGCAGCAGCGGGGCCCTGAGCAGCAGCAGCAGCAGCAGCAGCAGGGGCAGCAGTAGCAGCGGCGGGAGTGGTAGCGGTCTGCTTAGCGGGCGCTGCCTGGTGCCCCTTGTTGTTGTCCGCCGGGTGCTGCTGCTGCCGCCGCTGCTGCTGCTGCTGCTGGTCCCCCGGTGGTGGCTCCGGGGTTGGGGGGTGCTGGCGTTGCCGCTTGGCGGAGGGGGGAGTGGCGGCAACGTCAGCGGCGGCGTCAGGTGCTGATTCAGGCGCCGCTGCTGCTACTGCTGCTGCTGCTACTACCGGTGTTGCTACTACCGGTGTTGCTACTACCGGTGTTGCTACTACCGGTGTTGCTACTACCGGTGTTGCTACTACCGGTGTTGCTACTGCCGGTGTTGCACCTGCACCTGCAGCTGCAGCTTCTGTCTGTGGTCTTGACCGCTCAACGACCGGGGTCCCCGCGGGTGGGGCAGCGGGAACCTTCGTTTTCTCCCCCTGGGCATCCGGCTGCTGCTGCTGCTGCTGCTGCTCTTGCTCCTGCTGTTGTTGCTGTTGTTGTTGCTGTTGTTGTTGCTCCTGCTGTTGTTGTTCTTGTTGTTGCTGTTCCTGCTGCTGGGAGGGTCGATCTCCCTCCTCGTTCTTCCCTCCTTGCTCCTCCACCTGCTGCTGCTGCCGGGGAGGTTCCTCGGGGGGCTGCTGCTGCTGCTGCTCCCGCGGTGGGGGGTCCTTTGGGTCCGCTCCGGGATTTGGGTTGTCATCCCCCGCGGGGGGATGGGTCGGGGGTATGCCCCCGGGCACTGGTGTGGCTGCTCGGGAGACAGCGGCGGAACGAGAGCCCCTCCGCTTGGAGGCTGTTGTCGCGGCACCGGCTCGTGCGGGAGTGCGAGCACCCGCTCGTACTGGGGTTGCAGCAGCTGATTGCGGTGGCGCCTGTATGGGAGTCTGGAAGGGGGAAGAAGGCGCGTAAAGGTAGGTGAGGGATGGGAGTCGGCGGACGCCATGTGTCTCCGTTGGGACCCGAGCACCAGGGAAGCAATTTGAAGCGAGATTTGGGTATGCTCGCGGTGCTAATGATATGTTGCTGGAAATTGTATGCGTTGGTTCGTGTGACCCGCGTGGATGCTGGCGGCGCTTTCGCACCTGAGCTGCAGCGTCCGGTTGCCCACGATTAGAGCTCCTGGTGCCTACCATTCCTTACAAAGGTAACTTATCGTCGACGTGATGTCCACGAACCACGCGTCGAAATTACAAATACGTTGCGGCGCCTCCTTCGGCAGGCTTGCGAACCACCTGATAATCTGCCAAATCTACATCATCATGACTTTGTAGCGATACGAAAAATTTTAATGCGGTATGCGCGCTATAGACAATTTGCTTTTTCGTGGCAACTCGTTACGCCGTTTCGTGGTAAATTCAGCTTTCCGGACCGTAAATACGCTCAAATTTTCTTATCATCTGTAAGCAAAAGTATCGCTATATATTCCAAATAGTCTGGACGCTTCGCTTGGCGGCAGCTGGCAATCGACGGTTGTACGGGAGAACAGAATCTGTCAGGCTTTCCTTTTGTCTGAAAGCTCCTAAACGCTCACATGGCTTCATGGAGGCACAAACACTCCATGTTGTAACCCATAATATGACGGCTATCTTCCCCATGCTGCTCGCATAACCAAAAGCACAGTCTAAGGTGCCCATCATCATAACAACTTTATCCCAACCAGCAGATCATGCTCCGCATTCCAATGCAACTCATCCCTGGATCATGCTACAACCAAGCCCAAAATAATAAACCTCATTATCTCATTTTGACACCCACCCGACAAAACCATACTGAAGCACAAGCTAACGGCGCTAACCGCCAGGCAACAAATCCATACTCGCGCCGGCGGATCTCCTTACCCCATACACTTTCATACACTTCCACCCTTAATCTCCGGACCTCATTCCAACAAAACCCAATAGGTCCCCCTTCACACGCACATGCGCCACCACTTCCTCACAGTCCCCTAGCCGCCAGGTCCGCAGCCAGCAGCGCCCGGGCTCCCCCCGCTACGTCCAGCCTGGCGGCTGCCGGTGCGTCCATGATCCAGACCGCACTGCCCCCCTCCACGGGACGCACGAGGCGGGCGGGCAGGTCGCTATCCGGAACCTGCAGAGCGGACCGAACCGCCTCTGCCTTGCTGCCACCCGTCATAGCCACGACCACCTGGGGGAAGAGGGGAGTTCGGGGAGTTCAGGGGAGTTCAGGGGGGTGTTGTACGATGCGAAACCCAAAGAAACAATTACCGACGTCCTCGGATCAAACCCACATAGTCTCCCCACCCCCACCCCCACCACCCCCACACACATACACACCCTCCCTCCCATTACCATTACCACTCCCACTCCCGCTACCTGCTTAGCTGCGCACATAACGGGTAGCGACAGGGTGATGGAGGGCGGCTGCTTCTTATCCACAGGCAGCACCAAGGGGGCTCCGGGACCAGTGATGCTGGTTTCGGGGCGGCCCGGATACAGAGACCCCACATGGCCGTCAGCACCCATACCCAGCAGCATAAGGTCGAATCGGGGAACCACGTCGGAAGTCAGGTCCATGCCGTACTGTACGGCGACCTGTGCGAGTCAATGTGAATGAGATGAGGCGAGGAGGACGTTATGTCGTTGGTGGGAGTAGGAGTACGGGGGATCCTCAAAGCCTCTCAAGTCGTGGAATGTTGTACGGGACAAACTGAAAAGACAACAATTATGGCCCGGCGCCCGGGTGTTTGCCTGTCTGTCAGTCTGTTTCCTTCACAGCTCCTTTGGAACATCCCCTTCATTGGAACAACTCCCTTCTCATATACACGTTATAGCTCTCTCACACACACTCACACACACGAACCTGTCGGAGCCGGGATTCGTACTCCCGCGCCTCCACTACCGGGTCCGAGCCCCCCTGCACCAGGACACCAAGAGAGCAAAATATGGGTGAAATGTGGGGTATATATGGGTTTGTACGGTAATCGGGGAGTGGAGGACAACCTCACGTCATGCACTGCGGTACGTGCCCCCCTACCAACCCTCCCCTCCTCCCTTCGCCAACCAAGGCTCCTTGTTCTGCCCTCCATCCCCCCCTCTCCCCCCCGTCCACCCCGACTATACACACGCACACACATACACACACACGCACCCCACCTGCAGTGCCGCCACCTGGGCCAGCGGCGCCCCCACGCGGGTCAGGAACAGGTCCAGCGCCTTCTGGTGAGTGGAGGACTTGTCACCGGGGGGAACACACTTGTGGTTCACGTAGAACAAGAAAGTCTGGAACAGTAGCAGGGGGAGGAGCAGGGGGAGGAGCAGGGGGAGGAGCAGGGGGAGGAGCAGGGGGAGGAGCAGGGGGAGGAGCAGGGGGAGGAGCAGGGGGAGGAGCAGGGGGAGGTCAATAGCAGTAGCAGTAGCAGTAGCCACCCGCAGGCCGGGGAAAACAGGAGGAGGGCGGAGGACGGGGGGATGGCCAGATGAGGAGGAGCGCCGGGAGCGCGGAAGGGAGTTGGCGTGCGTGGAGGGGCCGCGGAGGACTGACAAGTTGAAGGTGGGCCCGCCGCGGTGTGTGTGTGTGTGTGTATTTCCCTGCTCGCTACGAATCCACTGCCAACGAAAGGGATGGGGAGAAATTTCGTCTCTCCCTTAACCGTCCCACCCCAAAACCCCAAGGGGCGGACCAACCCCACCCCCATTTCCATTCGGCAGTGGTTCGCCTTTCCCCCCCCCGTCCCCCCCTCCACCCCCCCAACCAACCCAAACCCCCCCTACCCGGTCCCAGGGCATGGGCTGACCCACGAGGCCGCCGCACATCTTCAGTACGGAGCCCCCCGGGATGGCCAGGAAAAACACACCACGCTGGGAAACTGCCGTACGGGCCGCCTGCACCACCAACTGCAATGGGGAGGGGGGTCGAGCGGGGTGCGGGGTCGGGGGTTGGGGTTGGGGAAAAACACTGGCACACAGGCTGACTGGTCGGTCCGTGGGAAGAGGGCGATGTGGAGTGAGAGATAAGGAGGGAAAGGGAGAAGGAAAAAGGGGGGGGGGGAAAATCCTGCCGGCCTCTCATACACACACACACACACACATTTCGGGTTCCTGGTGACCTCCCACCACCCAGGCCTTTCCCCCGACCTCCTTCGCGAACATTTCCCGGCCATATCGTGCTCATCGCGTTCTTGAGTCTCGTCGGAGCTCATTGACTCTTTCTATTACTCCCTCCTCTCCCCCCTCCTCTCCCGCTTCAACCCCCCCACACGGACACCCCCCACCCCCCCCACCCCCCACACACACTCACCTGGCATATTCTGTCCCCCACTGCGGCCTCCGAGGGGTGCACTTCAACGGACAGATCCTCCGGGTAGTCGCTGCCTGTGGGGTTGCGGGTGGTGCGGGTAGTGGGGGGTAGTGGGGGGTAGTGGGGGAGTTGGGGAAGGGGAGTTGTGGGAGAATGCTCATAACAAGTTACAAGTTACAAGTTCCACACACAAGTGCGGGTGTGTCCGTAAAAGCCAGGGGGCCCATGGACGTTGTATTGGTATTGATGCGGGTACGCGGGAGGTCGTCTTCATTCTCCCTCGTCCGCTTCAGGGCGAAGCGCCTCAGTGCGACGTGCCTGGCCTCCCAAATTTCCGAGAGGTACCTGGCCAATGCCAGGGGTGGCGCCTCAGTCATAATGGTGCGCATGCTGCGCCCCGTAAGGACTAGGTCACCATCATACTTAGCCCGTATAACAGGGAGTGGATCACCTCCACCCCCAAAATGTTCGATAATGCGAAACCCAGCGAAATGACAGCCCGGCGGGCGGCGGGACCCGGGTCCCGGGGAGGGCAGGGGAAGGGGTGGAGGGCGGGTTCATGTGCAAAAAGTGGTGTGGGAGTTCAGGCGGGGCGCGAGGGGAAGTGCAGGAGCGGAAGGGGGTGGGTTGGGATGTGAGGTTCAGGAACAGAGCGCAGTGAACCGGGGTAGGATAGGCCAGGGCAGGGTAGGGCCACGGGAGGGGGACGTGTGTGCGTGTGTGCGGGTTGTGGGTGTACGGAATGACCCTCTCTTAGTGCACCACCGTCTGATCGGCAGGGCTCAGGGCTCAGGGGTTATGGGTTATGGCTCGCAGACTAGCGGGGCTTGGAAAGCTGTGAGGCCTACCTGAGGTAACTTCGACGTAGGAGATCAGGGCGCCGCAGGAGACATTCCGACGAGCAGCAGCAGCTGCAGCGGCGGCGGGCAGTCCGCGCGGTCGCTGCGGGCCCGATATGAATGAGGGCCGCAGATGCTGCTGCAGTTGTTGCCCTGCACCTGGTTGCGTGATTTCATACGTGTTGGCATATGGGGTGGCGGTGGTGGTGGTTGCGGTGGATGAGGATGTAACGGCGTGGGCGGCAACGCGGCGGCGTGGCGGGACCTCGGAAGCCGCTGGCCTGTTGTGCTTGGTGCCATGGACGGGGCAGCATCGGGGTTAGGTGGCTGGGAAAAAAACAGCGACACGATTGCCATCATACTATTCAATCATGAATTGTTATTCCTAGCTTAAAGGTTCATGGCCGATGTTTGTGTAGGTTAATTGAAGAAGCTCAGCATGCGCTGCATATTTTGCCTCCAAGACCTTGACCCACCAGTTAACGCGTTGGATAACATTAATTGCCGCCATGATGTTGCAGCTTCGCCTGGAAAGCTGGTTGCACAGAGCTCTCAGATTATTTATTTATCCTGTACGGATGGATCCCAAGCTGGTTCCGATTCAGCATTTCAACAACAAGGAATATGACCTGCATCCCTGTTTTGTTTGTGCTGTCAGACATGTGATCTATTGGCGACATTTTATCGTGTGGCCTGTTTAGCTGTACTAGGAGGTGTCTGGAGACAGCCGTGTTTTAATTCGGTTAAGCCCTTATCCCTCATTGCATGCATGCCCTGTCGACCAGGACAAATACCTATCTGAAATGTCGCTATCTATGTTGGACCGGCTATCGTTGCGTCCTTCATGTGCCTGACACTCTGCGCGCTCCTCACTGAAGGGGCGAAATTAGATGGAATTTTACTCATGTTGCTCCAAGGCTCAAATGGCTATCAGTTGTTTACGGCCAGACCTGCTCCTTTCGCTTTCTCTGCAAGGTGGAGGGATCCTCTTACTGCGATGCCTATCTATATAACCTGGAATTCCATCTCCAGAATGCAATTTCCCTTTGGCGAAGAGTGTTCTTAGAGTAGGAGCTGCAGCAGGAGGCTTATGGAGGTCATGCATGTACAATTGCCGAGCGAGCATGCTCGCGGCCACGCCCTCCCGCGCATGCTCCGCCCGTCCCTCGCCTGGCAGTATGTATGGCGTGCATTGCTGTGCGCACTCTTCTCCAACCCAAACTCTTGTTCCTTCTAGATACTTTGTGTTACATCGTGTTACATCGTGTTCATGTTAACAGTCAAGGTAGTCATTAGCACTGTCGTGAGTCGGGAGCCAGCACGAAAGTAACTACGACCGCGCACACCTGGATGGTGACCATGCTCGTCCACTTCAGTCAACCCACAAATATAGTACTTATGTCAAAGCTTTTACGACCTAAACTAGTAGTTTGAAGCACTACATGTACATCTGCACGGGTAGCTACCGATAAACACACACATGCCAGCAGCCCACGTTAACAGCCTCAGCTGATGTCCGCACAGGCGCTCAGATACAGCCCGTTCTCCAAGGTTGCCCGCTTCAACGTCGATTCTCCCATCCCTTTCCTTGAGGATATGGCAACCTGTACAGGAAGGGGAGGACAGACTGAGCCGGACTACGGAGGGGAGCGTGGTGATACGGCAGAGATATAGGTAATGGACTCAACTGTTGACTGTCATGTAACGGTTGGAATGGTGTACGTACACATACACACACACACACACAAAAAAAAACACCTACCTGATGTTGCCGCCGGGGAGAGTCCGGGGGCGCCGCTGCACCCGGGTTTCATCCATCCCTGTTCTGATGCATAGCCCTGCATGAGTGGTACACCAGGGCCAAGAGAGCTGAGAGAGGTCCTCTTTCCTCCCCAAAAGAGAGGGAAACCAAAAGGGATTGTCGCCCCTCGTTGGCGACGGTCGCTTTGGGGACTTTGGGGACTTTGGGGAGTCCGCGAGGGTCATGATGACGAGTCATGCACACAGAGTCACACGTACCCAAGAAACCTTAAATACCTGACAGGCCGCGAGGATAGGATTATAAGTACTTAGGGATCTCAGGGTTTTAGGATGGTATTTATGGTAACCATATCTTCTCAAAGGGTTTTAGGATGGTATCTATGATTTATGGTCGAGGTGTATTCACCTCATCTACCTCGCACCCCCCCCCCCACCATCCGAGAAGCCTGTACACAGCTAATACGTGTATCGAGGGGTCAGCTGCGAAGGCAGTCCCATGGAAAGCGCTGAGGCAACACCGGTCCATACAGCTGCCACTCAAAAAACGCAGTTAGAAACTAACTACTCGGCCGGGTAACTCACAGCTTGGCGTCCAAAATGGGCGTCTGGAGCCCCCAAGCAGTTGTTGTCGTTGTGTGTAGTCCCGTGTTGTTGCCGTACCGACGTGACGTGGAGTCATGGCGGAGCGAGGACCGGGAAGGTGTGTGTTTGTGTGCGTGTGTGGCGCGCGGGGGAAGAGAGAGAGTGGTATGATAGTGTGGTATGATAGTGCGGTATGATGATAGTGCGGTATGATAGTGCGGTAAACCGTCCCCATGAGGAAGCAATATGCGTGTCGGGGACAGCGAGGCATGGAAAAGGGAGCGGAGCGTGAGTTCGCGTTACGTGGATGGAGAGGATTGAGGAGAGACCGGAAATGGCCGTGGATTACCCGCCTGCCCCTGCTAGCTAGCTGGAATGTTTTCACACCTCCCGAATCCCTGAACAGCCCCAGGTGGTCCCAAACACGTGCATTACTGGTGGTCCCAAGCAAGCACTGTGTGTCACGAAACACATGGCTCTCTGCTCAAACGGCTGCTGCCAAGGTGGTGCAGTCTGCCACCCCACGTCCTCGGTACCCCGGCTGCTGCTGGAGTGGAGACAAACAAAGCTGCCCCCAAGATTGACATCGTGCACATCATCCTGCCGTCCCGGCTGTCACTGAACAGCGTACTGTACATGTATATGACAACTGACCATCACTGACAACGGCAGGAAAGTAAATAAAATACATGGTACGGAGTTCCGTACAGCCGTACCGGCGGAAGCGGCGAGGGGGCTTCTGCAATGAGCGGTCCGAAGGCATTGGCGGCGATGGGCAGCAATTGCGGAGCCCTGGGATGGGTGCTCAGGCGCCTGCGGGGTTGGGACGAATAAGTGTGCGTGGGCCAGGACTGCGGAGTGAAGGCAATCCAGGCAGACAAGATGGCTAAAAGCAAAATATTGTGACATGACGGTCATTAGTGTCACGACGGTCATGTGTTTTTTTACAACGCAATGCAAAACATGGGATGCATAGGTCACAATCGGTCTCACCAACGAGCAGGCTTCTTTCAACTGGCAGAATGTCTCTTGGGGATTAGCATGTGCAAGCAGCGAATAGGCCACGGGCAAAGACGGCTCAATAGCATGCTGCACAAAGCCTTTAACTGCTAGCTAAAGACGGCGTATGTAGGCACACGAGTGCCAACTACGCAGGAATACGAAGCGGAGATGTGACCCGTGGGTTGAAGATCGACTTTTCCGTCATTCGCCGCACTCACTCGATGGTCGTTGGTGCCAACTTCGCAACGACGGGAGCCAGCTTGGGCGCAGCTCTGCTTTCGGCGAGGCGCCTGCGCGGGGCATGGTGTACATGCGTGTGTAGAGAATAGTGTGGGTTTAGCGTGCGGACGTGCGCAGATCGCCGGCGGTAAAGTTCACACAGCAAGCAGAGGAATAGCAGCAGCAGATGCCATCAAGGGACAGGGGGTCCCGACGGGACGTCGGGTTAATGGGCACATCGGGGACTTCCGGGCGAAGCTCAGCGGGGTATCTTTCCCAGGCCCAACTGCTTATAACTGAACCACAGTCGCATAATAATTAGCGCGCGCAGGATTAAAATGTCAGGAACCCCACAGTATATTTACTGTCCAAACATGATAACCAGGAGAGGAGAATCCAGTTCACATCTACCCGCGTTATCCGTCCCGCAATCCTTAAGCCCTTACACCACCACATGTACAATACCACATGTACAATACCACATGTACAATACCACAATAACACAGCTCTTAGCTCAGCTACAGAAAACCCCAACCAGGACCAGAAAGCCGTTACCACCGTTACCCCTTCCAGCGTCATCCCACAAACTTACTCCCCAAACCGCTCAGACGCTTGTAGCGCCTTCTCCTGCTTCTGTTCTCGAAAGGCCTCACCCTGCACCAGTCAAGGCTAATTGAGTAACAGGGCACGCGGCTGTTGCGAGGTGCTCAGGAGGAGAGCAGGGGGGCAGCGATGATGTGATGATGTGATGATGAATAGCGGCATAGAAACCGCGAGTCAAGGCACTACGTGTCCATAGCTATGGAGGGGTAGCTAATGGGCACCTAATGGGCATTCTTCTCATACACACCGCGGTCTGGAACGTTTGCGGTCGATTGAGCGGTCTATTGTCGCAGGCAGATGGACAGGCAGGCATGTAGAAAGGGTCGGGACGGGCTAAGGAAGAGCAGAAAGAATGGCAACACTGGCGAAGATATTCTGGCAAACATACATGCATACATACAACAACATGGGAAGCCAGGAGTGTATGTGCGTATGTATGTATGTCTCATGTTCAGTTATCACGGCAAGACCGTTGAATGCAACCTAATCTAAATGGGGCCAGCTTGCGGCTTGGAGCAAACCTTTGATGGCGCTGGAGCGGGTGCAGGTGCGGGCGCGGGTGCGGGCGGTGGCGCTGGTGCTGGCGGCGGCGGGGGTGCAGGCGCTTGCGCGGGGGCTTGAGCAGGCGGCGGCGGCGGCGGGGATGGCGGTGGCGGTGGGGGTGGTGGCGGCGGCGGGGAAGGGGAGCTTGCGCGGGGGCCAGCACTGGCGGAGGTGACGGTGACGGTGAAGGTGACGGTGAGGGCGGTCTAACGGAAACTGATATGGTGACGGAGGCACTACTGGTGGCGGTGGCGGAGGGGGCTGGTGGGGATGGAGGGGGCGGAGGGGGCGGAGGGGGTGGAGGAGGTGGAGGGGAGGGAGTAGAGGCCGCGGCGGTGGCAGTAGCACTAGCAGTGGCACTAGCAGTGGCACCAGCAGCAGCACCGGCAGTAGCACCGGCTGCAGCTCCAGCAGCAGCACCGGCTGCAGCTGCGGCGGAAGCGGCTGCCGAAGCGGCGGCGGCTGACGGAGGGGCAGAGGGCGGCGGCGAGGGCGGCGGTGGAGAGCTGGGGGCCGGTGCCGGCGGTGGCGAGCTGGGGGCCGGTGCCGGGGCTGGAGAGCTGGGGGCCGGTGCCGGCGGTGGAGAGCTGGGAGCCGGTGCCGGCGGTGGAGAGCTGGGGGCCGGTGCCGGGGCTGGAGAGCTGGGGGCCGCGCACGGGGGTGCTGCGCCCGTGGGCACCGGTGCGCAGCTAGTCCCCGGCACCACGATCTGAGTGGCCCGCGGGTCCTGGGTCACCGTCACACCGGCTGGGGGAGGATACATGGGCCAGCAGTGTTATGTGCGGGAGGCCGGGGCCGCATGCATCGACAGACAGGTAACGTGAGGTGTGTTTAGTCTATAGTAGTATGTTGTGGGGTAGAGGGGGCCGCAGGCGAGCAATGAAGTGCTGTGGCGGTTACTGCTGGGCGTTTCAGCAATAGCAGTAGCAGTAGCAGTAGCAGGGGCAGTAGTAAAACTAGCAGTAGCAGTAGCAAAACTAGCAGTAGCAGTAGCAAGGGAATTTGCTCTTATAAGGTTCCACAAACCCTACTCAGTGTCGATGCATATCCGTATGCCAGTCGACTCCCTTCACCAAATCGGCAGCAAGCGGACATCCAGCCCTATTACGCATTCGGCCTGCCGCCACCGACCCCCGACTGGCTCCCTCACGTGCCGCCCGCCCCCTACCCCAGCGCCAGCCCCATCCACTCCGGTACGCACATGGAATCGGGGTCACCGTGGGTCCGGGCACAGAGCCCACAATGTTCTGGGCGGCCACAGCAGCTGCAACACACAAACAGCACAGCACAGCACAGCACAGCACAGCACAGCACAGCACAGCACAGCACAGCACAGCACAGCACAGCACAGCACAGCACGGCGCCGCACATCGCGCGGCACAACAGTGGAGCAGCTTTACGGGCTAGCGACGGGTAGTGGTTACTTGTGGTGTGAGCTGGAAAAGACGTGGGTGGGGTTAGGGGGTAGGAAATTTAGGAGGGGAGGCAAAGTTAGGCGATGATGAGGGCAGCGACGGACGGCAGTATGCAAATGAACAGGCTTTGGCTCATGCAGGGGAAGTCAAGCCAGGCACAGGGGGGCCGGCGGCTGCTTTAGGCCAGGCACCGCCGGAGGTCCTCACACGGCAAAAGGCATGTGATGCTGCTGGCAGTTCACCCACATGGGGGCACAGGACAGCGGCCTGCACCGCGTGCGCAAACACGACAAACACGCACAAGACATGAACCTGGTCAGCCAACCTAAAGCTTAATAGGCTCGGACAGCCCTCCTCTTTAAAAGTAATTACACGGCGATAAAGATGTAATGTCGCTTCTTTATTGTGGGGTATTGAGCGGGACTGCATCGCTGCACTCACGTGCATTTACCGCAGCGAAAACAACCAGCAGTGGCAGCAGCAGTAGCAGCGCCAGGGGCATGACGCGGGTGACGCGGGTGGGTCCATTATAGTAACGGCCCGTGCGACTGCAGTCCGCACCCATGAGGCTAGAGGGGGCACCTGGGAAACGAGCAGCGCGTTGTCACTGACACTCGTCGAAGTATGTGGAATAAGTACCGCGCCCGATGGCAATCACAAAGATACAGCAGCGGAGGGGCACCCAACCCAACCTTATCTAAGAAATCTTTGTATGTATTTTGCTCACAATATGCACTGCTTGCACTCATGCCAAGTGTGGTGGGACTTTATCTGGCGCCCTGGCCTGCAAAGTCCTGCCGGCGGCCTGCGGCGGGCGTGTACGGCAGGTTGCTAGAAGCCAAGGTTCTTGGGCAGGCAGTGGTCCGCGATGAGGGGTCCCTCGGAGAAGAGCGGGACCTCCTCACCTTGGCTGCCACTGCCGCCGCCACCTTCGGCAGTCTGCCGCTCGGACGCTGCCGTTGTGTAACCCCAGTACGAGGACACATCACATGCGGGTCCTGGCCATGCAAGCACACATGTGTACCAACGGAAACCCACCAGTGTGCCCCTGTTATGTCTTATATTTTGGTAAGGACGTAACACTGAGGTAATAGCCTAGGATATTACTTTCTAGGGAAGGTAAGTTGTGCCACTTGTCTTGAGAGGTACACAAGAGCTAGGAGCTTGACATCTGGGGATAGCAACAGTCGCGGGTTTAAAGGCCGCTTTGCTTCTTCGGCTCATAGGTCGCAGGGCCGGGCGGGCAGCGGGTCAAGGCAAGGTAGGCAAAGCTGGCTGCCGCCCCCTCACCGCGCAGGCATCCGATGGTGGGCGGACAGGGCCCACGCGAAAAATTTCTTTGGAGGCATCAAGAATACAGAATACGGATCCCATTACATTTTAGCTTCGCAAATGATTATGCGAATTCCGGAGTTTTATTTTACTGATTTAATATATTTTTTCACCCTCGTGATCACGGTTCTAGATGCAGATGGGAAGGTGTACCACGCACTAGGTGCGTCATTCCCGAATCGGGGCTGCAAAATGCACGCCGTAGAAACCAGAAAAGCATATAATACTGTAAGGCTGCCGGTTTTGTCAAATAAAATATTTTTGGAGTGCGATCCACATATTACAGGGTGCTTCCGCTTGGCCGATAAGTTCAAAAACTCTCGCACCTGGCGCAGCGAATCACCCAAGCGATATGGGAGTAGTTTAATTAATTATAAGAAATCAAAAGTTCTCTAAAAATTTCGCGTGAAGGTGCCCCGTACGCGAAAAGCCGAAGGGCCCAGTGGAAACGTCTCGTACACTAAGTCCATAAAGCCTAAAACAAGTCAACGACGGGTCGTTGAGGAGAGAGTGCCCTGGTTAGATGCAGAACAGTCGACTTCAAATCAGGACCCAGATCGCGGGCCAGCCTAAAGGCAAGGGCGTCGAACATTGAGTCGGTTTGCTGTGTACGGATATTCAGTACAGTGCTTGAGTGCTTGAATGCTAATGCTCGTCGCCCCGTACCGGACTAGCATGAAGTGGGCCTTTGCGTCTAGCCTTACACCCGATCCCAACGTTTAATCAGGCCACACCACATCCCAGCCACACCGCCTTGCGGCCCAGTCCGACGGTCCACGCCCCTTCGCGTCCCGTCCCCCTCCCCCGCTCTCTTGGCCGCCCAGCTCCCCATCATCCTCTCTGTCTTAGTTAATCGCCAAGTCGGGACCGTTGCCCTTTCACTGCCAGGATGGTACTGTCCCGCTGTGCTCGTCGGTCGCTCTCCCTTCTGGGCCCGACATAGACTGCTCTATTTAGCACAGAATGTAACCACTTCGACTGCATAACGTGGGGCCTTGGCTTTCTCTCTGAGGCGCCTGGGACCCGGGGTCCCGGCCTGAAGAGGGCAGGGTTGTGCGGTAGGAGCCTCCATGCCTTGATGGTGGGTAGGGTTGCCAGCCTAGCCCTCCACCAGCGTGGCCAACCAAACCGGGGTGATCAGGAGACAGTCCGGCTTCTCCTTCGCAATCTTATGCTCCACTCGCCCGGGGTTCGAACGGGGGTTTAATGCACAACCAGTACGTCTTGGCTTACCGAACACCGCGCCATTCAAGCACCATTGCGAGCCGTCCTCGAGCCGTCCTGGAGAGCGTGTCTGCAGACTGCTGTTGCTGTTCCGAGTGTTCCGATGCCAGACCAGCTGCACCTCCTGGTCCTACTCAGCACACCGCATGTACAGTTCATCCACTCGCTGTAGCCACAGGCCCCGGTCTGGTCTGGTGACACTACTGTCTTATTCAGTTAAGCGTATTCGTCCAGCTGCCGTACCTTGTCCTCAGGTACTTCGAATGCCTAACGCTGTGTGTCGACAAAGAAGCCCAGGAGATTCGATGGATGCAGCATGTGCAATCGACGGCAATCCTTCTTAAGGTGTGTTGCGTTTACACAACGTCTGCGTGCGGGCATCTCCACACGGGGTTTCCCTAGCGGGGTTCTCCCCTAGCAAGTACACCTTTCATTCCTTAAGTTAGCAACAACACATCAACCGCAACCCCAAAGCGATCAGATGCCAGCAACTACGTACACAGTACCTGTAAAATCTACACTATAAAGCCATTATGTACGGCACTAGGTGTACGGCACGTACACACCACGTCCGCGGCACTGCTGTCCGTCACTCCTCCCGTCACTTTCTAGCATTCTGGCAATTTAAAATACTACACGACCTCTGTGAGAAGACTCTGAGGCTCTGAGAGAACCCCTAGGTGCCGGGATCGTACATCTCCATGTTCGTACGGACGGTGCCACTTGTCCCGCCTCGCATCCTCCGTACGCCAGAAGCCTGGCGCCTCGACCAGCCATGCCCACCATGTATGGCTTCAACGTCCGCAACCTTTCCAGCACCACGACTTAGTCACGACCTGTTATGACAGTATTCAGCGGAGAGTGAAGCACACTGATGGTCCCGGCGGTCCCGGAGATTCCCGGCAAGTATAACGCCGTTCAGGCAGAGCACAGGGAGGAATCAATAGGTAAAACACCTACGCCACTAGGCGAAAAGCAGCTGCCCAGCCTGCCCCGCAGCTAGCCCCATGGTGCAACAACCAAGATGATAAATTCAAATTAAATTTAACAGACTCCCCTTAGAGCTACGCATACGTTCCGATAGTTTACTATGATTGCATGTGTATTTAAACTGGGTCCGCGGATTCTCAAAAAAAACCCGGCGGGGCCTGAGCTTACCATTGGCTGCGGAGGCGGAGGCGGGGGGGGCGGAGGTGGAGGCGGCGGAGCGGCGGCAGCAGCAGCGGCGGCGGCAGCAGCAGCGGCGGCGGCAGCGGCAGCCGCACCCCCAGCGGCGGCGGAGGACGCGGCGGCGGCTGGAGCGCCTGCGGCGGCGGCTGCTGAGGAAGGGACACACCGGGGCGGAAAGTTCGGGATTCCGTGGTGGGCCACTGGAGCCCTACGGGGGGGAGAACTGAAGGGTGCAGCGCCAGAAATGGGTTGCGGCATAGGCATAGGCACCACTACCTGAGTGACCCGTGGGTCATATGGGTCACGGTCACACTGAAAAGCAGGCAACTACCACGACAAAATATAGTTTCCGGTGACGCAGCCCGTAACCTGTGCAACGATTGATTCCCGGTTGGAAGCACTGTTTCGTGCCTGTAGGACGCAGTGTCGCCCTGCCCAAGCATGTGTCAGGTGTATCAGCCCTAGGCCCCAATGTGCCTCGCTGTCCCGCCCTACCTGCCACCCACTCCACCCACCCGCCCCGCTAGCACCCGCTGTTCAACCCACCTGCGGAGGCGGCCTGCAGCAGCTTTCGGTGACCCACTTCCTGGGCTGTCACAGCAGCTGTATAGAGGGCAGCGGCGGCGGGGAGGGGACGTAACAGGGGATGGGGGGAAGAGGACAAGAGTTTAGCACACGTACATACCGTACACACACATAAGAGATGAGGATAGAATAGACGGTGATCTGTTTCGATTCACTGTAACTTCATCATCCATTCGATACTCATCCACTTAATATTGAAAGTGGTATGGGGAGCAGTGAGGCCCCTTCCTCGTCGGCATTACTACGAAGTATATAATGCATTGCGTGGACCTAGGTATGTCGTCATCCTTCATGATGATGTTTTGCATCCAGGGACGCAGCGTGGACTCACGTGCAGTCGCCGCAACCAGCAGCACCACAAAAAGCAGCGCCAAAGGCATGACGAAGATACTGGCAAGGCCACTACGACCAGCGCGATAGCGTGCACCCATGATTCTGATAAGGCGAAGTGCTAATGACAAAACACACCACACACTGAAGACTTCACCCCTTGTCTAGCTGTATACTCGTCGTAATAATTGACGCTGCACAACCGTCGCCTACTGATTTGGCAGTGGAGGGGCCAGGGATTTATTTGCCGCGCTAGCCTGCACTGCCATGTCGGCCTGGGCGGGCGCGTACGGCAGCGTGCTAGAAGTCAGTGGTTCGGCTCATCACGCGGCCGAGGGGCGGGAGATTCCTAGGGCTGGCGAGCCCAAGTACTTTGGCTGCCGTTGCCACTCACGTGCGTACGGAGAGGAATGTGCACGTCGAAGGAAACACTGCTGGCGGGCTGTCAAATTGCTGTGGCCTGTGACCTGAGTTGCTGCATGAATGCATGCATGCATCCGTTTGAGGTGCGTGGTGGTTTTTAAAGCTCGCACGCAACTTTCAGCTTCCGGCAGCATTTGTGTGCTGTTGCATACAGATCGGGGAGCGGGATGGAGTCGCGGAATATTTTACCGTTACGTGGTGGCTTGTTGGTCAGCTGGAAGGGTAATCGAAACCATCTGAGGCCGGTCCGACAACCTGCCTGCCTGTGTGCCGTCGATACAGCGAGAGGAGCGCCGAGGCGAACTGTGTCTGAGATAGGCACATACGATGGCGGGCGGGCCACGCGACAAGTAAGTCCTTAGGTCGCACATCGGCGGATATCATTGGAATTCCACAAATTATGTATGTACTTCTCGCAACCTAGGTACTAGAGCTAGATTATCTGTCATCGGGAGCTGACTATGAATGCTAGCGAGTGTCATACGGGCAGGTACGATAGGATTAAATTTGGCAAAACAATTTCGTTGCACTTTGCACATGAATAATTTGGACGAATGCTTCTTGGACAAGTGCTGCATCGCATTTTTCGTCGTCGACTTCCAGGCTGGCCTCCCCGAGGGGGTCCCAGCCAGCGCGGGCTCCTTCCCCTTGCTCGCTTCAAGCGATCGGTTACTCAAGTTCCGACGTCATGTGGCGCTTTGTTCGATGTCCGGGTGGGTGGCTGGGGAGCGGCGACTGCTCCGCCATCAGAGGACTCAGGGAAACGGAGCTAATGAGCTAACTTGGGTTGGAGGATTGACCACATCCGTAAGTCACGGTTTAAGGCGCTGCGTCCTTACCGGTCGCCCCATCTAAAATTATCACCAACTTCGACTCTACACATGGGGTATTTGATATAGATGCGTGATATAATTTACCTGTCTAATACTGCAAATGCTTCAGGAAACCACGATCCAGGCGATTCCTCGCACCCTTACAAACACGTGGTGAACCCCGAGGGATCAAACAATTGGGAAAATCTTTAGCTCGTCTTACATGAAACGGTTTTCCGGTTTTCCTTTGCATCGCAACACGCGAACATCAACGTGGGAATGTAGTTGCGGTTTGGCGGTGTGGATCGCAGTGCGGAGGACAGAGGGACATCTGACCTATATCTACGTCTGACCTGCGCCGGGGCCGGTGTCGGCTTAGGAGCTAACGACCGAGGCCATTGACTTTGACTCTCGTATTGCTGTATGCAAACATATTCCCTGGTTGCGTAGTATCTCACCCTTGACTACCTATACGCAAGTTTAGCTGCATCCTGCTACTGCTCTAGCGCTGGCAGCTACAGTAACTTGCTGCTTGTGGCAGTTGCCTGCAGCTTTCATCGCCCCAGTGAACTGTTATAGCTTTTTCCTAAAAGCAATAGCCTCTCCGCGGCATCACTGCCCGAGTCCCCGCCCAGCAGGTGAGATGTAAAGCAATTCGGTACGATGTATCTGTAAACTTAGGTTGCGCAGAATTAACAAGTTACATGCTGTATATGAGTGGCAGGAGTGGCACCGAATGAGCACACAGTAGTCCCGTACGACCCCAGGATGCCATGCCACTCCGTCGCCGCACATAGCTTACGTCGTCGCTGACCCAAGCATGCAGATGTCTCCGGACACAGGGATGTTGTCACCTCCCTCCTTCCTCCTTCCTCCTAACGATCAACTCAAACTGAAGTACTCAAGAGTAAGCTACGCCACAGAGCCTTGCAGGTGCTCCGTGGTGCATGCAAATGCAGCACCACGCCTGCAGTGTACGTGCCGCATACCCGCATCGCTAGCACACATACATGCCGGCCAGGAAGACGCGTGTGTAGGCCAATGGCTTACACAGGACCGAAGAAGACGCCGTGTCAGCAATGACTACCCAATCCCCAAAACATGCCTCTCAGATGGAGGTGTAACCGTTCGTCATTGGTGAGATCATTACTGTGGTTCCTGCACAACAGCCGGGATGCATGAAGCCCGTAAGGCAGTCTTGAAACGAGAGACACTTGTCGTACACAGGAGCTTGACCGCAACGCACGCTTCAGTACTGTCGTACATTAGCAACTTGTCCAGCATCCAAGATGACGAAGAGCTTGTTTCAGCTGTGTCCGGTGGGCAGCGGGACAAGAGGGAGAGGAGGGGAATGGGCGTTGGAAATGCGGCGAATACGGGCAGGCGGGCAATGGTGGCAAAAGCAGCTGGCCCTCACAAGCCCGTACCCATAATGCTCCACCCAACGAATGGAAGTATTGGTGGGCCCCACGGAAGGTTGCTAGGGCAGGTGGCATGACCATCATGCGCACAGGGGGTATATTCGGACAAGTTAAGGTAGGACAGGCTATGAGCACTACTCTACCACAGGGCACCCAAGAGGTCGGATCGTACCTTCAACGGCAGTGCGGGGGCTGGCGGCGGTGGGGGCGGCGGTGGCGGCGGCGGCGGTGGCGGCGGCGGTGGTGGTGGCGGCGGTGGCGGTGGCGGCGGCGGCGGCGGCGGTGGCGGCGGCGGTGGCGGCGGCGGCGGCGGCGGAGGAGGAGCTTTAGGGGGAGCTTTTGCTGGAGGCGGAGCGGGGGCGGCAATTACAGTCACGGAAGCTGCTGCGGCGGCTGAGGCACTGCTAGTGGCGGGAGGTGGTGGAGGCGGCGGTGGCGGCGGTGGCGGCGGTGGCGGCGGTGGCGGCGGTGGCGGCGGTGGCGGTGGTGGCGGCCTGGCTGCTGAGGCGGCGGCGGACGAGGCGGCGGCGGACGAGGCGGCGGCAGACGGTGCGGCAGCCGACGAGGCGGCGGCGGACGGGGCAGCGGCAGACGGCGCGGCGGCGGAAGTTGCAGCGGCGGAAGTAGCAGCGGCGGAAGGGGCGGCGGTGGACGGGGCGGCGGCGGACGAACTGGCGGCGGACGAACTGGCGGCAGACGCAGCCGGTGTTGCACCGGCGGCAGCGGCGGAGGCGCCGGAGGCAGCAGCCGGTGGGGAACCGGCGATAGCTGCAGATGCAGCGGCAGATGTAGAGGCGGCGCCGGGGGCAGCGGCCGCAGCAGCTGCAGCGGAAGCTGCAGCGCCGGGCACGGCGGCGGTCGTAGCAGCGGAGGCTGAGGAAACGGCAGAGGTTTTAACAAAATACCTTACGGTGGTGCGGTAGGAATTTGGGTTAGGGGAGCTGCGCAGTGTTGCGCCAGCGGGCACCGGTTTGCACCTAGTCTTGGCAAGTAAGGCGAATTGGCAAGTAAGCATCAGACAAAACTTCCAAACCACCAATCTAAACATCCAGAAACACGGCTTTGAACCAGCACACCAATGGTTGCTTGCAGGCTCAGATTCCCGTGCCTGTACAGATAAGATCAGTTGCGAATCTTCCACCCATACCCATTGATTTGCCATGCTGTCAAACCATAATGATTGTCTGTCTGTCTGTCTGCCTGTCTATCTGCATCCTCGTATGCCACAGGCCATCATAGCTATCGCTGCCCCATGCAGCGCTTCTCAAACCCGCAGTCTGCGAAGCATGCGTCAGGTCTATCAGCCCTAGGCCCCAACGTGCCTCGCTGTCCCGCCCTACCTGCCACCCACTCCACCCACCCGCCCCGCTAGCACCCGCTGTTCAACCCACCTGCGGAGGCGGCTTGCAGCAGCTTGCGGTGTCCCACTTCCTGGGCTGTCACAGCAGCTGTATAGAGGGCAGCGGCGGCGGGGAGGGGACGTAACAGGGGATGGGGGGGAGAGGACAAGAGTGGGCGGGTGGGCAGGAAAGCAAGGAGGGTGGGGTGGACAGCGACCGTCCTGTACCGCTAGGGCAGCGATGCCGTTAGGACGGGGTGTGGGAGGTCACCAGCACCGCCGGGCATGTCACCCCGTGCGCGGGTGGTGCAATGATGAGCTGACCCGGCATGTATGTGTTACTACGACATGGCCTGACGTGGCATTCATGCTATAGCCATGGCGGACCAAAATAAGTTGATCTCCGTACATACGATGTGCAATTATACGTACTCACGGGCATTCCCCGCAATAACAACCATCAGAAGCAACAGCAGTGGCAGCGCCAGGGGCATGACGCGGGTGATGGTGGGTCCATTATAGTAACGGCCCGTGCGACTGCAGTCCGCACCCATGTGGCTAACCAGGACACCCTCTGAGGGGCAGAACGGGGGGCTACTGCCAAGTATCTAATACGCACACGCCACTCGTATGCAGAGTCGCCTCACCCTATCACAAGCTGCTGGAGAATAGGTGTAAGTAGGCTGGGATTTATTTGCCGCCCTGGCTGGCCTGCACTGCCCCGCGGTCCTGGGGGCCCCGTGTACGGCAGAAGGTTTTGATGTAAGAGCATGGGTCATCACAGGCCTGCCAAGGGTGAGAGGTCCCTTGGGGATGTGAACCTACAACAAACAACAACTACTACTGCCGATTCGGGAAATGGAATTGAGTTACTGGCTGCCGCAATGCCGGCCTGCCGCTGCCTCGCTACATACAACGCGAGGTGCACACACCACGATGATCACCGCCAGTACTCCCGCTGTGGGGCCCTAGCTGGGGGTGCCTGCCGCACTCCATCATTGACGTGTCAAGGGGATTGACGTCTCTGCGGACATAGGACGAATGTGATCACGGTACGGGGTGCCAGACGCGAGCTGCCGCATGGGCACAAGGATTACTGAGATAGGGGTAAAGGTCGCGTTACCTTGAGTGTCCTGTCTCAATCGGGGCCCCAGACGCGGACGGTGGCGGACAGGATGATGCAGTAAGGGGCAGTAGGGGCCAGGGGTTACTGGCAAGCTCAGGTGACAGGTGACAGGTACCTTGGAAGGGACACCGGGCTCCTCGCCTCGGGATGGTGGGTCGGTGGGTCGGTGAGTCATGCAATTCGCATCGTCCAAGAGCCCGCGTGTATGTTCGGCGGCGGGCGGGACTTCCTTTGAGGTGGGGGAATGCTTTGTGCCAGGAAAACTGTTAGAATGTTGGGGTGCTTCCCCCTCGCGCCTTTCAACGCAAGCTATCTAGTCAAGTCCTTTTGATCACAACAACAGCCCGAGATTTCTAACGCTCAGTTAAATACTTCTAGGTTTTTAAAAAAGATATGAAGAAACAAAAAATGCTCTGATCTACTCTCTTTCGCGAGTATAAATATTCGTTATTACATGCGTAGGAGGCTGTTTTCGTTATCGTTAGGTAGGTACGCCAACCAGCAAAGCGCCATAACATCTGGACCGGTGCGGAGTCCAATACGCACCAACCAGGGGTCGATTGGGGAATGCCGTTCATCGCTCCAACTATTCAACGGGCTCATGCCCGTGATCAACCAAGTTCACGAAGAATTGTGTAAGGGATCGGCTTCGGAGCTTCCGTTGGGCATGGTATGCGTTTGGGCGCCTACCTAGATGCAGAGCCTTCAGCCTCTACTTCTGCTGTAGGCTTAGGGTTTGTACAGCAGCGCGATTAGACCGTTGGGACCACAGCAATGTGTGTGTGTGGTTGTTACAGTGGGCTCTAGACTCACGAAGACTAGAGCCAGCGGGCCAGCCGGCCGTGCACTGCACCTGAGACGAACATAGCATGCATGGAACAGAACTAAGGAAATAACAACAGCGGTCAGCGGAGTATCAGTCTAGCAGCGACAGGGTTGAACATTTTCTCAACTGCGTTAGATCCAGTCCACTTAGCCTCCATAAGCTCCTACGAACCTTTCTGAAAAGGGTCAAATTCTCCGGACTTAGTAAAAATTCGTTGTCGTTCAGTAAAAAAACCATCGTCATATCGTCCTTTATTTTAACCTTTTCTGAATCATACAATCTTGCGCAGTCGTTAAAGCAGGCTTAGCAGCTGCAAGTCTCTTTTTCCCTTACGGTCATGTATTTTTCCCCCCACCAACTACAATAAATCCGGGAGCGAAAATTGCATATTTCCGGCAGTCGCCACGTTAACTCTGATTAGTAAGCGAAAAAGAATAATGAGGATGCACGTGTCGACCCGAGCCATCGAAACGTCAGGCCCTCGTTAGCCACTGAGAACGCGAACTGGAGCGGTGGTAGCGGGCTGAGTTCGGCCGTGGCGCCGACTTCTGGGAATGCTGGCGCTGCGGAGCCCGGTACGTCTGGTTGGACTGACCATAATGCGCGTACGGTGCATCAAAATATTCGGAGGTGATGTTACAAAATAGGAGGCGATGTTACACCAAGAAGCTAGCCGGTCACTAGCCTTGCAGCCACAGCGTGTTGTCTTCTCCTACCCTCCTCGGTACTGTTACGTTAATGGGGTACACACATTTCCTTGCAACCCTACCCGGGCAACCAACAGCCTTGATAGCACCAGCCCGAGACAACGGCAGTGTCCCGTACCAAGCCACCATCAGCCTAAATCAGCTTGGGCTGGATGCTAGCGCCCGGCAGGTAAGCGGTTGGCAGAGAACCGGCAGCGGAGAAGCTGAAGCAGTACTGTGCAGCTAAGCTATCGCAGCGTAACGGGGACGACACAGAAGTGATCATGCTGCTCACGAGTCCGCGGCTTTCTATTCCGATTAAGGCATTGAACGGTTCGAGGATTGCCCAGATACAAAATAGGTCGTGTAGCTCCAGGTGGCCACAAACCACCACGGCTCCCAGGGCTCCCGAATGCTTGGCTGGGCAAGGAGCGCTCACGAGAATTCACACGAGTATCGAAAACACCAAATCAAGTCCCACGACTCCCAAGCGGCCAGGAGGCTGATCGGCACTTAGCGCAACATCCGTGCCGAAGTTTCACCTGCGTTGTAATTCCCGAAAGGAAGGTGTTGAGAATGCGCGGAAGGCATACAATGGCCAGTAGCAAGACAACAAGACAACACGTCTGTTGACTGCTCAAAACCGCGAGGCGAAAAGACATTGCTGCAGAACCCACAAACTATTGTCATGGCAGAGTAAGGCGTGACCGGAATCTTCAGAAACCCCGAACGGCATGACCTCACCTTCATTGATATTGGCGGCGGCCGGCGCGGGGGTCTTTGGCAGGGGCCTTCGCTGGAGGCGGAGCAGAGCCGGCAACGACAGTTACGGAAGCAGCAGCTGAGGAGCTGCTGGCGGCAGGAGCCGGGCGAGGCGGTGGAGGAGGAGGCGGAGGTGGCGGGGGGGGAGGCGGCGGAGGGGGGGGACGGGGTGCGGCCGCTGCGGCGGCTGAGGCGGCGGCGGCGCCGGCACTGGCGGCGGCGGCAGCACCACCGGCGGCGGCAGTGGTGGAAGCGGCAGCACCGGGTGCGGCGGCGGCGGCGGCGGCAGAACCGCCGGAAGCTGAGGAGGGGGTGTAAAGGGACATGGGGCACGGAGTCGCGGTTGGGGTTGCGCATGGGGTTGCTTCTCCTTAAGTTTGCAGCTGGTCCCAGACCCTGCAAACTGGAGAACCCAGCTCACCCAGCTCACCCTCTCGCAACCCATACATCACCACATTGCCGGTAGGAGCGCCTCCTTGCGACCGGGCCCGGCGGGCATGTATTCCTCGGACCGGTTGCCCAGACATGTGACGGCCCTGTGTTGCTCACCCATGCAGTGCATGGCAAATACTCATCTATGGACACGGCCCCTCCCACCCGCAGTCAACCTACTTGATGTGGATGTGGAAGCCTGCAGCAGCTTGCGGTGTCCCACTTCCTGGGCTGTCACAGCAGCTGTAGAGGGCAGCGGCGGCGGGTGGGGCCCGTCACAGGGTGGGGGGGAGATAAGACTGGGCGGGTGGGCAGGAAAGCAGGGAGGGTGGGGTGGACAGGGCAGGTGGTGTACCGTCCGTTACCGCTAGGGCAGCGATGCCGGGTGTGGGAGGTTACCCCGTGCGCGGGTGGGTGCAGTGATGAGCTGACCCGGCATGTATGTGTGTTCCTACGACATGGCCTGACGTGGCATTCATGCTATAGCCATGGCGGACCAAAATAAGTTGATCTCCACACAGGTACATACGATGTGAAATTATAGGTAAAAGTACTCACGGGCACTCCCCGCAATAACAACCAGCAACAGCAGCAGTGGCAGCGCCAGGGCCATGACGCGGGCGATGGTGGGTCCATTATAATAACGGCCCGTGCGACTGCAGTCCGCACCCATGTGGCTAACCAGGACACCCTCTGAGGGGCAGATCGGGGGGGCTATGCTGCCAAGTATCTAATACGCATACACCACTCGTATGCAGAGTCGCCTCACCCTATCACAAGCTGCTGGAGAATATGCGGAAGAAGGCTGGATTTATTTGCCGCTATGCACTGTCCCGCGGTCCTGGGGCGGGCGTGTACGGCAGAGGTTTTTGATGTAAGAGCATGGGTCATCACAGGCCTGCCAAGGGTGAGAGGTCCCTTGGGGATGTGAACCTACAACAAACAACAACATCTACTAGTCTTGCAACTACTCTTGCTTCTACAATTGCCAATTCGGGAAATGGAATTGAGTTATTTTGGCTGCCACAATGCCGGCCTGCCGTTGCCTCGCTTCATGTAACGCCAGGTACACACACCAAGATGATCACCGCCAGTACTCCCGCTGTGGGCCGCTAGCTGGGGGTGCCTGCCGCACTCCATCATTGACGTGTCAAGGGGATTGACGTCTCTGCGGACATTGGACGAATGTGATCACGGTACGGGGTGCCAGCGGCGGGCTGCCGCATGGGCACAAGGATTACTAGATGTAAAGGTCGCGTTATCTTGACTGTCCTGCCTCGATAGGGGCGGCCGGGGGCCTCGGCGGCGGACAGGCTGATGCAGTAAGGGGAGGGTGTATTCGTAATCTCAGGTGACAGGTACCTTGAAAGGAACACCGGGCTCCTCACCTCGGGATGGTGGGTTGGTGAGTCATGCAATAGTGATATGACTCATACGCCGTTTGGAGGCATTTGTAATCGGAACGGGCTGGTTGTGAAGGACAGGGGCTCGTCTGTTGGAAATGGCAATGTTTTGCACTGAACATTCATTAATATCACGCGACGGACGGGGCATCGTTTTGGAGACGCATCGTTTTGGACTGAAAATGTCATCATATCGTGTGATGAGGGCTCATTTCATGGAAACGGTTTTTTGGGACTGAAGGGATGATCATATCACGTGATGGAGGAGTGCTTCGTTTAAGACTGAACAGGCGTTCAGACCGTAGGGAGCGTTCATTCGCCACTTGTTTTATTTTTTAGCGAAGGGGTCTTCATTCCAAAATGATTAAGTTACCTCGATATGAAATGGAGGGTTGTGGAATGAAGAGTCAAAGTAGATATTAGCCGGAATGAGCGTGAATCGTATACGGAATGAGCGCCCCTGGTTCCCAGAGTGTCAAGTGTTGTCATGATGATGACACTAACTCGTCGCGTGTTTTTCTTTTCCCTAAGTCAAGAATGGTTCCTTTAGTCAAGCCGTGTTGCCTGATAAGGATAAGCAGGCTTCCATAATATGTCGTAAAATCCGGTGACCGACTCATCGCGCATATGTTGCGGCGTGCGCCACGGCATTTAATTGTCTTTATGCTTATTTTATCTCTTTGTCTTGATTAGTTTGATTAAACGGTTTGTTCACAGCCTCCTGTAGGCAGCAGGCCATCGACGTTCGCATCTTCTCCCTCCCCCATCAGCCCCCATCATGTCGACCTGATGATGGCTCATAATGCCAATTATCTATATCGCATCATCTGTGCTCAATAATAGTCACTTATTGCTAGATGCGATGTAGAGAATGACAGCGACACGCAGCCCAGGTCAAAAGGTCAGGTTCTTGCGGTTAGGTAGGCGAGCTAACAGAAGCTTCTCAGGACTGATTGCCTGATGTTTTCACAATGAGGAATACTATATATATAATAATGGATGACAACCAAAGGCATCCATTTAGTGAAGACCTGTCGTCGACTTGCGGGTGTGCTGCCAGCATTCGCGCCTTCTCCTGTACTCATCTACAAGCTCTCGTTTTACAGCAGCCAAACAGGCCAAGACATAGGTACTTATTGCTTATTCCTTGCGTGTGTGATGCCAGCATTAGAGACCTTAAGGTTGAAATGGCAAACGATGCTTCCCGAGATACCACGATACTGTAGGTTGCTAGCGTTTACATTTCAAAAAGTGTCCTTAAGCGGAATTCACGATGTGGGAAGCATATAAGACGAGTAATTAGCCTATAGGCCCATACATATGTCCATAGTCCAGGGCAACGGAGGGGTTTACCCTGGGGCCGTGTTACCCCTCCTGCTGGGTAGGAACTTACAAGGGGTTACCAATGGCCTACCGGGTGTTGAAGGTGGGTAACCGATGGTTAACCCATGGGTTACTGACCCAATCAGTGCCTTAGGGAAGCTAACTGATGGTTTTCTGAGAGTAATGATAGAAAACCGAGGTTTTCTGTGAACTCAGAAGAGCTGGTTGTGTGTGTTGGTACGGCATGTAATGCCAGTTAAGGAGGTCGCTCAGGTGTGTTAGAGTATATTTCGGGTTTCGTAGCTAAATAAGGTCGCTGCTGTGAGGCGTTAGGTGTCCACGCCTAGTGGATTGCCTCCCGGTAGCTGGAGCCTCCACCCGGCCTCTACCTACCGAAGGAAGACTTATTTCATTTGCTTGCAAGTACCCTTTGTAACGTTTGATGATTTCTCATGAACACCCTATGCTGCAATTGACAATAAAAATTTACTCAGCCTAAAAGCCATCCTTGTTACTCGGGGCCGGGATGCTCCTGGATGGAGCAGTCAGCATTTGCTTGCCTTCATGGAATAGTGGTGCAGCAGTAACAAGACTGCTGAACATAGCTACTCATATGCCTAGCTGTCAGTGGTACGAACCGATCGCACTATGAGACTGTCACCCTGTTCGTGATCTGCTGAGAGGCGCCAGACACCTGCCGCGTGTAAGACGCATGCATGTAGCCCGCCGAGTGAGGGGACGTTTACTTTGTACTGGCATCTACCGGCAAGTCTTCAAAATCGGCTTGCTAGCTTTGACTTCTTGCCGCACTGCAGTGCAGGTGCAAGATGGCCACTGCCTGCAAGGCTATTCAGGTGTTTGCGGTCGGCGGAAAACGTGGCTATCTCAGTACTGAATATCACGGAAGACACGTAGTTTTGCTACTGGCGCGTGTCTGTGGAAACAGCGACGGTGGACGATACGGCGTGCGGCGGTTTAGGTGGCGGATGAAAGTTTGAGGATTGCCACCTGGGTGGGGCTGATGAAGACAAATTTGTGCCACTGCTCTACAAAGGTCATACATACCCTTGGGCCTTCGGCTCGTATGGGTAGTCTTACAGGTATGGGGTCACGCACCCCCAACCATGTAACACACACACACACACATACATACGCGATTCACCGCAGGCAGTCAAATCCCCCCCCGCCACCTCCCCCGCCGCCACCCATGAAGGTGAGCTACCATTCTGGCCTTTAACATCCATGAATTTGCTTAGATACACGCGGGCTACCTTTTGCCATATTGCGGCTGGCGGCGGGATAGCTTCGTTTTCGCCTCGCAGTCCGCATGCCTTGTTCTCTGTCTCGCGGCATCCTAACCGACTCCTGTTATTTGCCCGTTTGCCTTCCTGCTGTCCGTTGTGTGCCTTATGATGCACTTTCACCACGGCGGTTACTTTACTTCGGGGACTTTAACATGGCAATGCAGATGAAGCTTCGCCGCGGGTGCTTTGCAAGTTGCTGAGGGCGACGCGGTACCACGGTGACGCGGTACCACGGTGACGCGGTACCACGGTGATGTGGTAAATAGAATCTGTCCATTAACAGGATTAACACACGCAAGGGGAGCAGGGAGGATTTGCATGGCGTACAGAAATAATAAATAGTAGTGGTGGTGGTAGTATTATGACATCGATGTACGTCGGAATTGCGAGGCTCCGCAGCGACTCTCTGTCCAGGGGTTCACTCTGGGGAGTTAAAGAGTTGTGGCTAGCTTGCCCCTGGGGTAGTGGTTGTAGTTCCTTTCTGGTGTTTCTGATTGTTTTTGCGAACAGTGGGATTGTTTGTGGCAACATCAGCCAGCTCCTACCCGCTAGCCTTCCAGTATAAGGGTACGATTGCTGTCGCGGAAGGCTTTAACCGCATTGCCTTAGGTTATTTAGGTCGCCTGTTTCCTGATGCTTGCCTAATTGGTCTTATCTCACATGTTTGGTATGGTGGTTCAGCCCGAGTAAAGTAATGTGTGATGGCGTGAAGCAGTGAGCAGCCTAACAGTGTTGTAACAATTAGCTCCAACAACAAGCATTCCTCGGCAAAACCGGCTAAACCGGCTAAATCACAAACGCAAGGACGGTTCTAACCCACTTCCAGACAGTTCCGCTCCAAATCTTCATACACACGGTATTTAAATAATTACGACGAGCGCGACCTGCAGAAGAAGATATGGGCAAATAGGGCCGCAGTGCATCGCAGAGCGACGTGGCAGCTGTTCGGCAGTAGAAACAGACATTTAGGTACCTTTGCATCGCCGAATGGCATGAGAGCCGGTAACAAGTGGGCAGCAGTGAAAAAAAGGGGACAATCACCATTCCAGAGGCGTCATGGTCGAGGGCATCTAGCTGAGGGATTGTTAATGTTCGGCCAAGAGGAAACACCCTGTTCCTCGTGGCTACCCTATTCATATGAAGAAAATCACAAAGTACACCAAGTACACCGACGTCGTCGCCACTGCGGAAGGCAGCAGTTTGGATGACTTCGCATACCAACTTCGTGGACACACCCTCCCTCCCTCATCCTGCTCATCCTCCCGCCCCACTACCACCTCTCGAACCGCAAGCTGCTCCCCCGCCCGCTACCCGACTCACTCCACGGAATCCGACGGATCCCCACCTACCTTGTCGCCTTCGCCTCCTCCTACCTCGCCGCCTCCTCCCTTTACTACCTCGTCGGCGTCGCCTCCTACCTCGTTGCCCTCGCCTCTCCCTACCTTCTTCGTCCTACAACCCACCCACCGTTTCTCCAGCCCGACCCCCTCACACATACAACCGCCGATAACTTTACGCCAATATCATCGGGAGGCGACTCACCAATTACTGTGAGGGCAACAGGCTACGTGCCGCTAGCCAGGCTGGATGTAGGCATGGTTTTGGCACCGAGCATTACTTGTTTACATTAAGGCATTTGTAGTATCCTGGGTATCACGGGATCTGGCATCCGCCGATCGGTTCTTTTCTGCGATAAGACGTGATACAACAGCATCTTATCTCGAAGCACACTGTGGCCGGAGCCAGGCCGCTTATTATCATGCAAATCGACTTTAGTAAGGCGTTCGACTCCGTTGACCATGAGACACTTTGGGGCTTCCTCATGTCGTATGGGCTACACGGGCGCATCCTCGATTCTTTAAAGGCTAGCTATGCTGACGTGAAGGTTCGGGTCAAGTTGGGGAGTAGGTTGGGACCTGAATTCACGGTGGGGCGTGGTGTGAAGCAAGGGTGGCCCCTTAGCGTAACCCTTTTTGGACTCTTCATAGAAATATTCGCTCATTACATTGATGCTCACGATGCTAATTGCCGTGTACACCTTTCTAGCCGATGGAGCACCCTCCACGAGCAGAGTGGTAGCCTGGCGGGCGGTGAACTCACCAACCTGCTTTTCGTTGACGATGTGTCACTAGTGGCGACCGGGCACGATACAGCTGAATGACTTCTGGGGCTACTCGAAGCCTACTGCTAGGCGAATGCCGCCAAGTGTGAAGTCCTCATTTTCGGGCGCACTACGCGTGAGCGGAAGCGGCTTATGGAAGTATGGAGTACTGGCTAGGTGGAGTGGGGTTGCGGGTGCTGACCGGCAAAGAGACGGCACGGTGCCTCCGGTTGCACTATGGCCCAGGAGCGCAGTTTTCAGCATGTACCGAGCAACTACTCGCAGCAGGGAGGCGGGCCACGTTTGGGCTCAGCACTCTGTGTCGAGATAAGAAAATTACCATCTCCATGCTATGTGTGTCTCTCTTTGATACACTAGTTGTACCGGTGTTTTCCTATGGAGCGCAAGTTTTGGGGCTTGACTTCATAAATGTGAGTTTTGAAGGCGCTATGACTAATTCCATGGTCCAGGAGCAGCGTGCATACATGCGATCTGTCGTTGGGGCGAGGAGCCCGACTATGGCTTCCTTAAACCGCGAGCTGTCACAGAGGCAGCTCCAGTTCCTTTGGGCCAATCTTGTACTGAGGTTTTGGAACTCCATCGTTAAGAGGCCGGGAACGCTGTGCCATCAGGGGTTTGTCACCGACCTGGACTTGGCACTCGGATGCTGGACAAGCAAGGTACTAACCTTTCTTACTAGCTTAGGAACGGAACCCCCCACTAAGTAGGAGTGTCCGAAGGTGTAAAAAACCCCGCGTTTTCCCCAAAGGGATTACCGGTGCCAAGGCTTGTCGCTATATGAACTTGATGGGAGCGGCCCCGCCTAGGGGTGCGCGTCTCGATTGGCTGGAGCACACTAAAGTAGCCATGCCCCGGCGACTGCATCAAGTGCTCATGCGCTTCCAGTTAGGCTGTTGGGAGTTAGAGGTTAATAGGCCTAATGGGCATTAGCGCACCGCGTGTACCTGCAGGCTTTGTGACTGTGGAGCGGTTGAAAAGACGAATCGCATGTTTTTGCTGAATGCCACGCTTACAAGAGCATACGGGCTAAGTACGATGGTGACCTCGTTCTTAAGGGGTCCAGCAGCATGCGCACCATTATGACTGAGGCGCCACCGCTGGCATTGGCCAGGTACCTCTCGGAAATCTGGGAGGCCAGGCACGTCAGCGCTGAGGCGCATCGCCCTGAAGCGGACGAGGGAGTATGATCATGGCCTCCCACGTACCCCCAATCAATACCAATATCACGTCCATGGCCCCCCCGGACACACTCGCACCTGCATGCGGAACTTGTAACTTTCTCTTTCGTCGATTATGCATCTCTAATGGCAACCGGTTCCGAGCGAGCTCAGTGCTTGCTGGGTTGTTAGATTAATGTTGTCAGGAGACTGGCATGGGGATGGGAAGTACTGATAAGTGCGAAGTATTGATCTGTGGGGTAACTACGGCGGTGGATGAAAGTTTAGAGATTGCCACCTGTGGCAGGTGAATACTTCTTACACAGCTCACATACATACAATCAAACGGGAGCGGCAGGACATCGATACTCGCCGCCAACACTGTAACGAGAATCTTTCACCAACGGTCCATAGCACGCCCGGCTTTGACAGACCCCTCCACGCTTTGTGTGGACACTCTAACTGTACTTGTAACATCTCCACAGATCACCACAGGCAATCAAATCCATGCCATTCAAGCAAAAGCAGGGATGAAGCTACCAGAATGAGTGATATTACAGCGAGCTGGCCCTGATCACCGGAAGAAGCTGTGCCCCCAAACACCCCCAAACACTGTACAAGCCTGGAAAGGCGTCTCCCCGTTTTTAAGAACCAAGCCAACTCCCGTATCACGGCCCCGTCAGCACCGGGCAACAAGAGACACGACCCGGCCCCGCAAAGCTGCTAAGAGAACACCCTGAGCACTGCGCAGGGCGGCAGCAGCACCGTTATCCTAAAGACTGACTAGCTCTCTCTTGTCGCATGTAATAAGCAAGCTACCATGTGCCTGGTGCTGACCAACATTTGGCTCGCAGTAAGGGTCACCCAATCCGGGGCATCGCCGACTGGCTCTTAGCAACTTGCAAAGCACCCGCGGCGAAGCTTCATCTGCGTTGGGATGATAAGACCCCAAAGTAACTACATCCGTTGTGAATATGCATGAGCCAAGCAATGGCAAGTGGGGAAGGCAAACGGGCAAATAACAGGAGTCGGTTGGATGCCGCGAGACAGAGAACAAGGCATGCGGACTGCGAGGCGAAACGTTGCCGCCCTGCCCAATACGGAAACAAACGTATTGCCAGGGTACGGCATGTGTACCACTTAATCGGACTATTAGACACCCCGAACGGCATGAGTTTACCTTCATTGGCGGCGGCGGCGGGGGTGGTGGCGGCGGCGGGGGGGCTTTAGGGGGAGGCGGGGGGGCTTTAGGGGGGGCCTTCGCTGGAGCAGGGGCGGCAACGACAGTTACAGAAGCGGCGGCTGAGGCACTGCTGGCGGCGGGAGCGGGGCGAGGCGGTGGAGGAGGAGGCGGAGGTGGCGGGGGGGGAGGCCGCGGAGGCGGGGGACGGGGTGCGGCCGCTGAGGCGGCTGAGGCGGCGGCGGCGGCAGCGCCGGCACTGGCAGCAGCGGCAGCGCCACCGGCGGCGACAGCGGTGGAAGCGGCAGCACCGGGTGCGGCGGCGGCGGCGGCGGCAGAACCGCCGGAAGCTGAGGAGGGGGTGTAAAGGGACATGGGGCACGGAGTCGCGGTTGGGGTTGCGCATGGGGTTGCTTCTCCTTAAGTTTGCAGCTGGTCCCAGACCCTGCAAACTGGAGAACCCAGCTCACCCAGCTCACCCTCTCGCAACCAATACATCACCACATTGCCCGGCCGTCCCGGCCCGGCGGGTCATGTATTCCTAGGACCGGTTGCCCAGACATGTGACGGCCCTGTGTTGCTCACCCATGCAGTGCATGGCAACTATTCATCTATGGACACGGCCCCTCCCACCCGCAGTCAACCTACTTGATGTGGATGTGGAAGCCTGCAGCAGCTTGCGGTGTCCCACTTCCTGGGCTGTCACAGCAGCTGTAGATGGCAGCGGCGGCGGCGGGGAGGGGCCGTAACAGGGTGGGGGGGGAGATAAGACTGGGCGGGTGGGCAGGAAAGCAAGGAGGGTGGGGTGGACAGGGCATGCGGCCCTACACGGAAATGTAACCAACAGCTGTCCGCAATCAGACAGCTGTGCCGTTATGACGGGCTCCCAAGTGAGGTCCTGACAGGGCGCAGTGCATACACATGACCCCGCCCACACGACCCCGTGCACCACTGCATGCGCGGGCCTCCGTGTATGTGCTGCGGCTCCGTGCCGGGCATGATAACGGGGCGAATTGTGTGACCACTAGCGAATTAGGTATATCGAGATAGACCACGCGCATGAGAATGAAGGCAGCAACGTACACCTAAGGAGTTAGGGAGCAGGTGCATACAGCATTTCAAAAGCATGTACTCACGGGCACTCCCCGCAATAACAACCAGCAACAGCAGCAGTGGCAGCGCCAGGGCCATGACGCGGGCGATGGTGGGTCCATTATAATAACGGCCCGTGCGACTGCAGTCCGCACCCATGTGGCTGTGTACCATGCTCGGCGAGACGCAGCAAGTTGTTTCAAAGGGAGCTCGCACGCAGACGATATATTACTTCGTAGCAACCTTTAAGGGGCATCTGATTATCCTCGAATTTCTTGTTCGAAAGCATGGAGGGGTCAGGGATTTATTGGCCGCCCTGGCCTGCAAAGTACTGGCGTGTACGGCAGGTTGCTAGAAGTCAAGGGTCTTAGGCAGGCAGTGGTCCGCGATGAGGGGTCCCTCGGAGAAGAGCGGAACCTCCTCACCTTGGCTGCCACTGCCGCCGCCACCTTCGGCAGTCTGCCGCTCGGACGCTGCCGTTGTGTAACCCAGTACGAGGACACATCACATGCGGGTCATAGTCACGCAAGCACGCATGTGTACCAACGGAAACACACCAGCGTGCCCCTGTTATGTCTTATGTTTTGGTAAGGACGTAACACTGAGGTAATAGCGTAGGATATTACTTTTTAGGGAAGGTAAGTTGTGCCACTCCCTTTACGGTACGGACGTAAGGCTCGGGTGGAGGCGATCAGTTAGGAGCGTGGTGCCTGAAAAGTGTATCCGAGGTCGTAGGGTAACGGAAGGTCGCGTTACCTTGAGTGCCCTGCCTCAATCGGGGCGGGCGGGGGCCCCTGACGGGGGCCCCGGTGGCAGACAGGATGATGCAGTAAGGGGCGGTAGGGGCCAGGGTGTATTAGTAAGCTCAGGTGACAGGTGACAGGTACCTTGGAAGGAACACCGGGCTCCTCGCCTCGGGATGGTGGGTCGGTGGGTCATGCAAGCAACCAGCGTCGAATTACGAAACAGGATGGGCAAAGTGGTATGGTTGGGCGAGATGGGCACACTAATTTTATTCGCTGAGAAGCGGTTTTTTGTATCTTTTTGACCTTCCGTCCGTCCCTCTGTGTGTGTGTACACGCTGGTGGGTTTGTGTTCATCGGTTCAAATTCATTCTGCACATCGGTATCGTTGTTATTATTTTGGGGCATGATTGTTACTCTTGTTACGCAGCGCAGCGCAATGGCAGTGAAATGGGTTTAAGGGACATGGGGCCGCGTGGACAAAGCAGGACCGTGAGCTGGTGAGATATCAACTTGTTCCGCTGCGTGCGTGTGTAGCTGCGTGCGTGGTTGGCACAGCCGATGGACGACCTGCTGCTGGCAAAGTGTCTGGAAAGGGGACTAGGCAGCCGTGATAGCTAACTAGCTGGGTGGGGGCTGCTGCCGCCCACAAGGGCAGCTAGGGCTGCCTGCTGGTGCGTCGGGTGGCGCCCATGTCTTGGGACGGAGCCCATCACGACGATGGATGGACTGCCGTCATATGCGATGACGGGATTCAGGACCATATCGCTTTTCTTCGCAGCCAACAAATATGCGCAGTTGCTGGCCGGAAGCTGGTTGAGGCACGGCAAATGTCCACCTGGCAGCGATGCTGATGACGAACGCGAACTTCCCGGCTTGTAAATGTACGGCGAGGTAGGAGCCTTCTTATCCTGCTTGCCTGCAATGTAGCTAGCTATTTCATCACAAGATATGTTTTTAATTAAATTTGATTTTGAGCTCGTGCGGTATTGTACATAGATATATTCTACTGAAGTGAAATAGCGATGGTCCATGATCCATCAAGATCCAGATATCGCATCCAGATGAGGCGAATACTCCTTTTGGCCGATGGCGCTGAATTACATAGTTGAATGAAAGTATCAACTATTATATCCCATCTCAATTTCGTATGAGACCGAGGTGTGGCACCGACTACTTGGCTGATGGCGCAGGCCGCGGCGGTGCAACCGCCATAACCGAAAACGTTAGGAAACCATGCATGCATGCGCGATGAACACACATGAAACACCAGCACATTGAGAACGATTTTCAAAACGAGCACAGACCTCTCCGCGGTGCGGATATTGCATAGGTTTATTACTCCATTGCAATCCCATCCAATGCACATTAACATTCCCAACCACCAGTGTTTTCTTTTTCTTTTGCTAAAACAAGCAGCCCCTCCCGCTTTGCATCCGCGACGCTTCTGTCTGTCCAGACCTGTCCAAACCTCCCGTCGAGCTTTCCCCACCACTACGGCCTTTCTCCTTTCTTTTGGCACTTGTCATGCCACCATGGCTCAGATAAAAGTGCTGCAGAGCGCGACTCGGGGTTTGCTGAGTTGTGCGCACCCTGAAAACCATGGTACGGTACATCGTCGCCCTCCGTCCTCGTTACTCCCGAGCCCGCCCGAGGCCCTCGGCACGAAACAGTCATTTGCTGCAAATTCGAAACTCGCAGCAATTACAAATACCCTCACCCACGCCCCTCTGCCGCCCTCATCTCCGCTCCGACGCCCTTAGCAATTCCGGAAACAGCCAATGTGGCGAAGCTTCATCTGTTTGGTGGGTCAGCGTTGTGAGAACGGCAGAGCCAACAACAGCCATCTGGGTACAGCACAGTGTAGGCAGAACATCCATCAGGGCTAGTTAGTGACGGTGGATGAGGAAAACATGGTTGCATGCAACTGTCCAGCAGTTCCTCCGGCAGCCAACCAGTTGTACAATAAAAGTATCTACTTACCGGTTCATCAAGAGATCCAGGGGATCTTGGGCATGCGGGGATTCCCCGCGTGTGTGTGTGTATGTGTGTGTGTGAGTGAGAGAGAGAGAGAGAGTGTGTGTGTGTGTGTGTGTGAGAGAGAGAGAGAGAGAGAGAATGTGTGTGTGAGAGTGTGTGTGTGTGTGAGAGTGTGTGTGTGTGTGTGTGTGTGTGAGTGTGTGTGTGTGTGAGAGAGAGAGAGAGAGAGTGTGTGTGTGTGTGAGTGAGTGAGTGAGAGAGAGAGAGAGTGTGTGTGTGTGTGTGAGTGAGAGAGAGAGTGTGTGTGTGTGTGTGAGTGAGAGAGAGAGTGTGTGTGTGTGTGTGAGTG
>NW_003307551.1:661282-668517 GCF_000143455.1 Volvox carteri f. nagariensis | reverse complement strand
CGGAAGCAGCGCCATCGGCGGCCGCAGCGGAAGCGGCGCCATCGGCGGCCGCGGCGGAAGCAGCGCCATCGGCGGCGGCAGCGGAAGCAGCGGCGGCAGCAACGCCGGAATCGGCCGCGACTGCGGCGGCGGCTGCGGTGGATGGTTCGGCAGCAGGCTGTGAGGTCGGAGAGCTCTGTGCGTGGGGTATCTGAGCAGCGGATACTTCGGATTTGGGGGCGGCACATGGGGGTGGCTGCGCCAGCGGGCGCCGGTTTCGAACAGGCCATAGGCACCACGATCTGAGTGACCCGTGGGTCACGTGGGTCACAGTCACACCGAAAAGCAAGCAACTACCACGACCATATAAGTCTCCGGTGACGCAGCCCGCAACCTGTGCAACGATTGATTCCCGGTTCGAAGCACTGTTTTGAGCCTATAGGACGCAGGGTCGCCCTGCCAAAGCATGCCCTGGACCCCAACGTGCCTCGCTGTCCCGCCCTACCTGCCACCCACTCCACCCACTCGCCCCGCCAACACCCGCTGTTCAACCCACCTGCGGAGGCGGCCTGCAGCAGCTTGCGGTGTCCCACTTCCTGGGCTGTCACAGCAGCTGTATAGATGGCAGCGGCGGCGGGGAGGGGACGTAACAGGGGATGGGGGGGAGAGGACAAGAGTGGGCGGGTGGGCAGGATAGCAAGGAGGGTGGGGTGGACAGGGCAGGCGGCGCTACACGGAAATGTAACCAACAGCTGTCCGCAATCAGACAGCTGTGCCGTTATGACGGGCTCCCAAGTGAGGTCCTGACAGGGCGCAGGGCATACACATGACCCCGCCCACACGACCCCGTGCACCACTGCATGCGCGGGCCTCCGTGTATGTGCTGCGGCTCCGTGCCGGGCATGATTGTGTGGGGGGCGAAATTTGCCAAGACAAGATTACCATCAAGATCAAGATTAGGTCTTGATTGAATCTGAAGGACATCAAACATATTTATTGCGTACGACAGCACTGGAAGTGTGGGAAGCGCATACACTGCTGTACTCGATCATACATGTACTCACGGACACTCCCCGCAATAACCAGGAGGAGGAGCATTGGCAGCAGCAGCAGCGCCAGGGGCATGACGTGGGTGACGCGGGTGGGGCCATTACAATAACGGGCTGTGCGACCGTGTGTATCCATGACACCCCAGGGCGCGAGCGCTTTCACTGCGAGCCACAGCCCTCAGTCATAAACCCACGAACGCTAATTACTTCCTCTCCACTTCCAGATGCAACCGACTGGGGATGCGTAGCGTTTTAAAAATTTTTCCGGATATAATCAAGTTGGCAGAGGAGGGCAAAGGGGTTTTATATGGCTCTGGACCGAATTGCGTAGCCAGTTTAGGAAGGTGCGAACAGAAAAGGACAAGGGACAATGGACTGTCGAAGAAGATCATAGGTTCGATACCGGCAAGGATTCAGAGGTTCCGATTGCGAGAGCTCCTTTGGGGCGACGAACCTTCGTACGTTGGTTGCAATCACTGCCTCGGGCTCTGTGGCTCTCGATATCCTCCCCGATATGAGGACATACATCATCTTTGTACAACTGTACAACCCACATGTACCGCGGCGGGCACGGTATATACTCAATTAGGCGCCTTTGTAGGGTGAGGGCGTTGCTCGCTCGCTGAAACATTTTTTGTGCTAAATATTCAATTGACCATCAACTTGTTAAGGTCTTCATGGTGGACGTGTGAGGGGGGCGTGTGAGGGCTGCTGTGGCGGCAAGCTAGCAGTCAACAGAAGTGTGTAGTACTGAGGTGGGGTTGTGGCCTGGTCGGTTTGGGTCTAGCTACCTTGAGTGTCCTGCCTCGATCGGGGCGGGCGGGGGCCCCTGACGGGGGCCCCGGTGGCGGACAGGATGATGCAGTAAGGGGCGGTAGGGGCCAGGGGTTACTGGCAAGCTCAGGTGACAGGTGACAGGTACCTTGGAAGGAACACCGGGCTCCTCGCCCAGGGATGGTGGGTCGGTGGGTCGGTGCGTCGGTGAGTCATGCAACCTTGGAAGGATAACCCAATGAACCACGCGACGTTTGGGGGCACAATTCCAAGACAGATCAGCATTACTTTCTTCTCCATTCCCATCGTTCCCAAAGCAGCAGACGGGTAGCTGCTGAGCCAGCCATTCGGATATATAAACGCATTCCTATCGCTCCTACTGCCCACCCATCGCCGCCCGGCCCTTACCATGTCCCGCATGGCCTTCAGCGCCGCACTCTCTCCCCGCGCAGTTGGCTTGTCCAGAAGCTGCACCTGAAGGTCTGCGCACATCTTCTTGAGGCGCTGGTTTTCCGTGGCCAGCATGCGATTGGCATTCTTGCGGTCCTCAAGCATGTCCGTTAGCTCACGTGTCCGTGTAGAGGCGTGACAACAAGAGACAGCCAATTTGTTACCGTACAGCCTGCAGGGTGGGGCAACAGCGGCGACAGCCTGAGCCTGAGGTATAAAAAGGAGCTCACATACATGTCGGGATGTTGGTGCCGGTGCAGCTGCTTCCAGATACACAGCACTAGATGCACTGCAGGTGCGCAGCGAGGTCCCCTCTAGATTTGGGGATCCACATATGCACATAACAATTGCACGCCAGCCTGGAGTAGGGTCTGTATCTACAGCTAGATGCTGCCTCAGCGACCGGACTGCAGCACTACAGGAGAGAGGCACCGCATGGCAGGTGCATTATGGAGTGTTCCTTGGCGAACATAGATCATCAGAGTACTGTGACGGCAGCATGCACTGTGAGAAAGGAGCAACTATGTTTGAGGGCCCACAAGGCCCCCAGAGCCCCCAACTGTATTCCCTCTTCTTCCTGCTTCCTAGATGAGGTTTAGGAATAGTTGTATCAGCACATAAGATCATGTAGCCCCAAAATATGGGGGAAATCTATATGATAAATATAAGACTAACCCTGACTTGTGCCACCGGGGAGTCGAACCCCGTTCTTTTGCTTGGAAGGCAAATATCCTACCGGTGGACTAGTGGCACTATGCATGTTAGATAAATTTGCAATACGTTATAAATATAGAACCTTTAGCAACGTTGAGGACATGCATCTCTCTGGTCGCCGCTGCTGGATGGCATCTGAGTCCCAACAGGAGCAGCAGCAGCAGCAGCCCAGTCTCAGGGCAGACGTCGTCATCCTTAAGAGTTAGTGCCCACGTGGACTCTGTGACAGTAGGAGGTATTGCAGCAAGGCCCAGACCCCCAGGGGAATACCCCGGGGTAGGGCTGCAACCGCCCATGCATTGCATTGGGAATCCTGAGACAACAACACACACCTTGAACAGCAACACAGCCCACCCCGAAGCCTGCGAGAGTCTGCATGGGATGCCTCAGCAATCCATTACTTAAGTAGGAAGTAGCCTGTAGGCTCCCCCCAAGAAGCAACAGACACAACGGTTCACAAGAGAGGCGACCCTCAAGCCAACAGCAAGCTGCAGCTGCAAACAAGGACCCGCGCATCCCGAGGGCATTGTGAAAGGGCACTGTATAACCTCTGGCCCAGGCCCCTCAAGAGCCCCAAGAGCCCCCAAGAGCCTCCAAGAGTGCTAAGGGCCCCAAGGCCCCCAAGGCCCCCAAGGCCCCCAAGGCCCCCAAGGCCCCCAAGGCCCCTGAGGCCCCCGAGGCCCCCAAGGCCCCCAAGGCCCCCAAGGCGGGCCCAAGGGCCCCCAGGGCCCCAAGGGGGCCCAAGACGCCCCCGGGGCCCCCAAGGAAGCCCCAAAACCCCCCAAAGCCCCCCAAGGCCCCCAAAAGCCCCAAAGGCCCCAAAACCCCCAAGGGCCCCCAAGGGCCCCCAAGGGCCCTCACGGGCCCCAAGGGCACCGAAGGCCCCCAAGGGCCCACAAGGACCCTGTGGTCCCCAAAGGCCCCAAGAGCCCCCAGGTTCCCAGGGCCCCTGAGGCCCCAGGAGGGCCCCCAAGGGCACTAAGGGCCCCAGGAGGGCCTCCAGGCATCCAAGGGACCCCAAGGGACCCCAAGGCCCTCAAGGCCCCCAGGGGCCCCTGAGGGCACCAAGGGCACCAAGAGCCCCCAACGCTCCTGAGGGCCCATAGGGCCCTTGGGGACCCCAAGCCCCCAGGGACCCTGAGGGACCCAAGGGCCCCGAAAGCCCGCGAGGGCACCAAGGGCACCAAGGAGGGCCCCCAGGGCCCCCAAGGGCCCCCAAAGGCCCCAGGAACCCCAAGGCCCCCGAGGCCCCTGATTGCCCCAGTTCATGTCCACGACATATCTACATTTCTACTGAAGCCCGGCTTACACGCTTGTCCCTAGCCATTGCTTCTTCAAACACCTGATATTTAGGACACAAGAATGATGTTGAAACCGCTCCGTGGGTTCGCTCGCCATTACGCTAGTGGTAGACCAGAAGCGCAATCGTCATACAGGTCGCTTTAGGTGTGCAGACGTTCAAGGATATCCCTGTAAGCAGACAAACAAAAGCGATTATTGAATCAAACGTGGGAACAGCCTCCATGGTCCTCAGCTCTCGAAGGTATTCACCTCCCGCAGTAGCAGCAGCAGTAGCAGCACGAGGACTGCGGATTGGTGCCGGAAGTTAACGAGAAGCAAGCAGGAAGGCCGTGTGTGCGTGGGTGTGTTGGGACAAGTTGGTGCGTGATGTCAAGTACTGTGCCAATCCGTGCAACTATGCCTCGACGGTACGATGCAGTAGAGCAGACATGCATAGAATCATCCAATTACCCAGGAATTGGTTCATACAAAAACCACCCTTCACAAGTAGTACATTCAAAGATAGTCAGCCACAAGGCACATGGATTCCTTACCCCTAACTACCCTGACGGCCACGAATCATGTGAACATTGAAGGTAAAGAATTGTCCACGTATCATATGCCGGCCGAGGGCCACGACATTCATGGAAATGGAAATTTGTGCGCCACCGGGGAGTCGAACCCCGTTCTTTTGCTTGGAAGGCAAATATCCTACCGGTGGACTAGTGGCGCCGTACATGCCCCATCTAAAAATGCAAATATATATAATATATAATGAAGCAACGTATACCTACGTAAAGGACATGCATCTCTCTGGTCGCCACTGCTGGATGGCATCTGAGTCCCAACAGCAGCAGCAGCAGCCCAGTCTCAGGGCAGACGTCGTCATCCTTAAGAGTTAGTGCCCACGTGGACTCTGTGAAAGTAAGAGGTATTACAGCAAGGCCCAGACCCCCAGGGGAATACCCCGGGGTAGGGCTGCAACCGCCCATGCATTGAATTGGGAATCTTGAGACAACAACACACACCTTGAACAGCAACACAGCCCACAACGAAGCCTAAAAGACTCTGCATGAGATGCCTCAGCAGCCCAGAGGTAAAGAGGGAAGTAGCCTGTAGGGCCTCCTCCCCCAAGAAGCAGCTGAACACACCGGTTCACAAGAGAGGCAACAGCAAGCCAACAGCAAGCAGCAGCTGCAAACTAGGACCCCCGCATCCCGAGGGCACCGCGTCACCTATGGCTAACAGAGACCATCCAGGCGGGGCTCTGTGTAAGCACCAAACGATAATGGGGCATCATTAAGAGGGATATTGCCAGGCTTCTTTTGTCTAACCCATGCACCCGCTTCACGGCCGGTCGGTGTCTTGCAGAGAGCCCATACCCCTGCAGTGCACCTGCTGGAGGGAGCAGTTGAGGACCGTGAGCTGGTGAGGTATCGACTTGTTCCGCTGCGTGTGTAGCTGCTTGCGTGCGGGGTTGGCACAGCCGATGGATGACCTGCTGCTGGCAAAGTGTCTCGATAGGGGATTAGGCAGCCGTGATAGCTAACTAGCTGGGTGGGGGCTGCTGCCGCCCACAAGGGCAGCTAGGCAGGACAGGGCGGGGGGCCTGCCATGGAGAATAAACACAGGCATTTGAAATTCGTACCGGCGTGTTTGGTTTTGTTGCTCGCAACAAAAAAGATTGGGGAAAAACCTTTTTTCATCCAGTGCTTGTTTCAGCAACCCTTGTGGGCAGCTAGGCAGGACAGGGCGGGGGGCCTGCCAAGGAGAATAAACACAGGCATTTGAAATTCGTACCGGCGTGTTTGGTTTTGTTGCTCGCAACAAAAAAGATTGGGGAAAAACCTTTTTTCATCCAGTGCTTGTTTCAGCAACCCCTAAGCAACCGTTCCAGGTGCAGACATGAACATGAAAACATGAGTTGTGTGGCGCGCCCAGCAAGTTCGACCGTCGATCTTCTGCGGCAAAGGGAACTAAAATAACCATGAGGCCTTTTTGGATTACAAAACACTGTCTCTTTCACACGGAAGAGTGCCGCAGGAATGAGAGCCATACTCCACTGCACAAGGCCCTCAGAGAGACGGCCGTGATAACAGACCCCGTTCGCACCCAACCATTTCCACCCGCCTCAACCACGCCCCCATAAAAGCTCCGCATTTGTTTCACTCAATCGCTCCTTTCCTCACCATCCCGTTGCGTTCTTGCTTCATTCATTGGCATGGCGTGACAAAGAGCAGCGGCACATCGGAACGATTATGGTGTATGTGTGTGTATGTGTGTGTGTGTGTGTGCACCCAAGCTCACATCAAGTCGCATGCCATCATCACCATGTGTCGTGATGTATGTATCTACAGGTGCGCCCAGATCTCCGTGCCGTGCCGCGGGTCGTCTCTCTCTTTCTTCCCCTCTCTCTCTTCGCCTCTCTCTCTTCCCCTCTCTCTCTCTCCCTGTCTCTTTGTCTCTCGTGTCACAGCATCGAAGCATTATGCAGTTAGGTAGCAGCAGCAAAAGGCTTCTGGGCCGCGCAGCAGCAAAGTGGTGGCCGTGTTATTCCAGCAGCAGCCAAACGCCTGATGGACGAGGGGTGACACAAAGGGGGATGGGCGTCCTGGCGGGGGCTCGCGGGGGAACAAGGATCGACACACACACACACACACACACACACTGGAAACCGGGCTTGTAAGCAAGAGATCAACAAAACCAAGCCGAATGGGCTTTAAATCAACGAAGGGAGTTCAGAAAAGAGGTTGCAAGACACAGACACAGACATGGCGGGTTCATCATGGGGGCACAGGCAAGGCGGAAGAGTCCTTGATATGCCTTGACCCAGCATTCCCCACGCCCCCAGGACTGCACTGCAGCCCTTCAAGGCCCGGCGCCACCACCTCACATGTGCTGCTCTTCCGCCAGCTCCGCTCCCCGGAACATCATCATCAACCCCCTTTTACATCATTGCAGCACTACCACACCGCCTTCCCCCCCTCC
>NW_003307551.1:654455-661232 GCF_000143455.1 Volvox carteri f. nagariensis | reverse complement strand
CTCCCCTCCCCCCCTCCCCTCCCCCGTTAACCCTCCTTTCCGTTTCGGACGAACGGAAGATGCAGAAAGCCTGGAGCTCTGGGTCGTCCGGTACCCCGGGACCCAGGACCCCATGCCGTACACGCCTTGCGCAACCCGACGGCCCCACCCCGGCCCCAGCCAGTTCGGTGCCGTACCCTACCTGCAGGGTGGGCAGCGGCAGCATGGCTATGGTGGCCCCCCCGGGGGTCCACAGGAAGACCTTGTTGGTGCCGGTCACCAGGGCCAGAGTGCTGCCCTGCGGTAGGGCCGGGCGGGGGGGGGGGCGGGGGGGGGGTGGACACACGTGAGCGTGTATGTGTGTGTATGTCCTGAGAGAGAGAGGGAGAGGGAGGGGATAGAGAGAGAGAAATTTGGGTTGCGTTACGGGGCCCGTCCCACCCTTCATCTGAGCCCAGACCGCCCCCCCCACCCCTGACCCCCCACACACACCCCGCACCCGTGGCCCCCACGCCAGGTCCGTCACTGGCGCCAGGTGCAGCAGCACCGCCACCAGCTCCATGGCGGTGAGGTCCCACAGCCACACGGCATTACCGCTGCTGTCCTCCAACGTGGCCAGGTAGCGACCATCACCACTCCAGGCGCAACGACCTGGGGGAAGAGGTTGGGTTGGACTGAGCTGGGTGAGCTGGGTGAGCTGGGTGAGCTGGGTGAGCTGGGTGGGGGTTAACGTCAGTCAGTGGCGATGCGGCCTCTTAGCGATGCTGCAATGGGTGGTGAGGGAACGTGGATGAGGAAGGAGAAGGCGACGATGCTGACGGCGGCGATAACACAGGAGCAGGGTGAGCAGGAAACGGGCCGGGGAGGTGTGTCGGGAGGTATGTCGGGAGGTATGTCGGGAGGTAGACCCAGGTGGGGGCCGCATCACGTACCTACTCCCAGCTTGGGTGATGGGGCGTCCAGAGCTGGCTTTGCGAAGGGCACGGATGCGGGCAGGTCTGCCAGCACGTAGCTTGAGCGGGCGGCCGGGTCGTGGAGGCGGGAAGCGGGGACCGCCGGTTCGTCAGGTTCCTGAGCCACGGACATCGTGAGCGGGGGGGGCGGTCGGGTAGGGGTGTGTTTGTGGGGGGGGGGAGCTGGGTTTGGGCCTTGATGTCGGTCTCGTAGATGTATTCGGGAAGGGGGGAGGTCAGAAGCGAACGAGAACTAAGCCCGGTAGCGGCGGTTGGTTAGCTGGTTGGGTAGGTGTTTTTTAGTGTATGTGTGCTGGAAAGTTGTTTGTGAATGCGCAGGTGTATGGACAGGTGTATGGCATGAGCATGATGAGGGGGGGGAAACACGGTTGGATTGATGTGAGAGCACTTTCATGACCCTGTGAGGAGGTCCTCCTCGTCGTGGTTCCCTCGGAGGGATGTGTTTTCAAAAACCCCAAGTTCCCCAATCTTGTACACACACACACACACACCCCTCCGCGGCCCTCCCCAGTACCCAGCACCCAATACCCTCCAACGTCTAACCCCAACCCCCGCCCCCCACCCCAACTCCCTGCCCCTCACCTCCCGGAACACCAGCACCCCCGCGGGTGCCGTCACTGCCTGCGGGTGCTCCGCAGTCAGCAGCGGCTGCCAGGTCACGTGGTCCAGCAGGCGGGCGCACCGGTCGAAGGAGCCCACCGCCAGCAGCTCACCCGCGGGGCTCCAGGAACACAGCTGGGGACGCCGTGGAGGAGGACAGCGGCCCCGAGAGCGGCAGGAATCATCAGCAGCACAGACACACCAGGCGCGTTTGAGTTTTCGTCGGACTCCCTGTATGGGATGGCCCCCGTGTGGCCATGTGTCGTCGTCGCCAACCCCTCCACGTCCAACATCATCATCATCCTGTGCGACACCCAACCTAACCCCCATCCCAACCACAGTCATCCCATACACCCCAACAATTTCCCAAACCAACCCAAACTGCAGTGAAGTGAAGTGAAGTGCAGTGAAGTCCCTAGTTCCCTTAAACCCCCCCAGTCCCCCCCCTTAGTCCCACCTTGACCCCCAGCGCCTCGTGGTCGTACGCGCTGTAGGTCGCCAGCGGAGAGCCGTTCCGCGGGTTCACCAACACCACCTGCGGGGAGGTATGGGGCGTGTGGGGAGGGTGTGTGTGGGGTGGTGAGAGAGAGATAGAGATGAGTTACGAGGGGGTCAGGTGTTTGGGAAGTGCTACACTGTACACAATCTAAATCCCTAATAACGGCCAATCGCCCTCCATCCCGGGTTGTGTGCGCGGCCCTGTGTCTGTCTGTCTATCTGTCTGTCTGTGCAACACGTTTTGCTGCAAAGCACAGGGCAACAAGCCACGTCGTCCCTCGCGTCCGACAACATGCTTTCTCCCCCCCTTCCCTCGGCAACGAGGCTGGCTTAACAGCAAGCCGGCGATACCCCGCACCGCACCGCACCGCACCGCTGGGGGGTTGGCAGTTGCTGCAGTGTTGTTAAAAGTTCTTGTGGTGGTGAGTGATGAGTGGTGAGTGGTGATGCGGTTAAACCGTTGTGGGGATTGAGGAGAACCCCGGCTGCTGCTGCTGCTGCTGCTGCTGCTGCGGGCTCCCCCGGAGTGCCTGCCCAGCTGCTGCTGCTGGCTCTTACCTTGTATTTGAGGCAGCTATCCCAGACCGCCAGAACGCAGCCCTCCGGGGACCAGGCCAGGTCCGCAGCGTCCGACGTCGACAACTGGAAGTGCGCAGCCTCAGACCAGGTGCGAGTGTCGTACACGCTTGCCCAGTCCTTCATGTCGCTTCGCTGCAGGGGCAAAACGAGCCGCCAAGCGCCACAAAAGTACCGAGCGTATGTGTGTGTTTGTGTCTCTGTGTGCTCATATGTATGTATGTATGTATGTATAAGCCGACGGACGTGAATAATGGCCACGGGGGATCGAGTCCAGGTAGGTCGTGAATGGCCACGATGTGCGACCCGCGGGAAAGGGCGGAGCGGGAGGGGGCGGACGGAAGGGAAGCTCCCACCACGCAGCCTTAGCATCCGGCAGCACGGCAGAAGCAAACGCGGGCGGGCTCCTCCCCACCACCACCACCACCACCCGGACCCGGACCCGTCACAGCTCACCTCCAGCACCGCCATGTGCGCCCCATCCGCGCTGAAGGCCACCCCCCGGTCCACGTGCTTCGGCCCCCGTAGGTAGCGGCACTTGCGGTCCGTCAGCGACCACACGGTCACCCTCAGTGCGAACTCCGCCACCACCAGCACGCTGCAGCCGTCAGGGCTCCATCGCACCGCCGCCACGCCCGCGGGGCCCTCGTCGATCTTACAGCTCCACTCGGAGCTCTCCACGGACCATACCTGAAGTGCGAGGGGAGGGGGTGGGGGGTGAGGGGGGGAGGGAGGGAGAAAGAATGGAGGACGAGGGAGGTGGGGAGGTGAGGGGAGGTGTGAGGGGGGAGAGGTGGGCCCTACGGTGAGGATGAAGCTGGATGAAGTCCGCGGTGGTCCGGACGCGCAGTGGATTCAGCGGCGTGGAGGATTCGGACGAGAGCGACGCGGCAAGGTGCAGAATGGGTCCGTATGGTGCTGTGCGTGGAAGTGCTGTAGAGGGGGGTCCTCCGTGTGGCGTGTGCGAGGGAGGGGCCCCCGCCTGCTGCACCCCCCGCGCACGCGCCCCACACCGTCAGTCACCTGGATGGTCCCCCGGGAGAAGATGCCGCAGAGCACGTAGATGGAGTTGGCAGACCACTCGATGCTGGGGAACGGGGTTGGGATGAGGGAGGGGGGGGGTTGGGGCAGGCGGGAACTGGTACGGGTGAGGGACAGAAGGGGGGAAAAGGCTCTTTGCAGAAGGCGGAAGAGGGGCAAGACGTTTTGTAAGACATCCAAAGCAGGAACTGCTGGAGTTGCCGGTTGAGGCTCAGCTAGGGGATGGGGGAAAGGACGGGGATGACCGGGGGTGAAGATGGGGGCTGTCGTATACAATATGCGTTATGACGTGGCAAGATGGGCTATATCGAACTATATCTATCTACATCTATATATTTATCTATCTACGCTTACATATCTATCTATCTATCTATCTATCTACACCTGTCTGTCTATATCTATATAGAGAGTATAGCGAAATGAGGGCCATCAAGGAATCTATGTGCGTCATAATGACAACAGTGGAAAATCCAAATAGACCACCCGCCCGCTGGCCCACGGCTCCTCCCCTCCTGACCCCGTACTCCTCATCCTGTTGGCCTTCATAAACCCTTCCCACGATTTCCATGTTGCGGGCCGGCGGTAACGGAACTTGCACAGCGTATCTATGCTGGATAGGGTCAATAGCTATGCCGCTGATAAGCGGCACCGTTCAAAGCCGGTTTCCAATTAGGTTTCCTGCTACCGTCTTTGGACCCCACAAGCATCAGGATATGCAGCTGCCAAAATATAGCATGCGTGCTATACAGGGACGGTGCAGGGCATGGCTGCATCATGGAGCTTGCCTTACCTGTCAACTCGGTCCAGGCATGAGTAAAGCTGGACCACACGCATGGTTTCAACCTCACGGATGATGAGGCGATACTCCGCGACGCTCGCCACGAAGCGTCCATCGGGTGAGAAAGCCGGGACTGGCCCAGAGTATCTGTAGGCGTCGCTAAAATCCATGTGTCCAGTGCCACCACAAAGTGACTTGTTTCATGTCATCTCTATCAGGTATTCACTCATTACAAACCGCTTAATTGCGGAGCCGAGCAGGCTGTCACGGTATTGTTTAATTTGTTTCTCACGCCGCGATGGCCAGCTTCCTCATGATGCTTTGTTACCATGGAAATTGTCCAAAGGCATTAGTTTGCGCCTGGCGAATAGCTGCTCCAGACGTTCGGAACGGTCAGGTCGTACAGGAAGTTGAACCGCAGGATCCACTTCGTCGGGTCGTCTGCCAATTGGCATGATGGTTGTGTATCGGAAGGGAGACATCGTGCTGCCCCCGAGCATATCTATCCTATTTAACCGTAGCGTGACTATCTTGTCCACTAGCGCGAACCTTCCATCATCACGAAGTGCTTCGCGCACGGTTATGGCAGTTGCTAGATGATTTGGATGTCCACTATCGCAAGATACATATTCAAGTGACATCCTCTTTAGCGCTTGCTTAAGAAGGCGAAAATGTTACGTTTTGCATGGGATGGACACAAGCTAGGCAGGCTTGTTTGGCGTATGTCCGAGACAAAGGGTGCCTTGGAAACATGCATGACTCCTGGAGCCTCTGGAATTTTTTTCGGTGAGCATCAACTTGCAGCAATGGGCGTCTGTTTGTCGCTCGCTCGGAGTTGTGGGCAGCTAGGTCCAAGAACGTTATTAGGAGGATCCATTCTTCTTTTGACCATTTTCCTAATGCTTCTAGGATGAGCTCTAAACGAAATGCGTCGTGTCGCCGCCGCATACGTATGCATCTGCGTCGCGTGTGCTATACTGCATATGGTGGCTCTCGCAGACATCTCCCCCAGCCTCTTGAAGTTGCTGCCAACTCCGGGCCACGGCCACACTTAGCCGATGGCTCGCGCTACTAGCCACCATACACCCTCCCTGCGGACTCCAGCCTCTTCCCCCCTCCATCCTCTGCAGCGCCTCGCCTCCAGCCCCACAGTACGTAGCCACCCCCATTCCTTCCCTAGCACGCATCTCCACCGGTCACAAAAGCAAACTCTGTACGTAAGACCTCCCCCCCCCCTCTCTCTCTCACATACACACACACACACGCATCGCGGCTCAGATCATTAATATACACACATGCAGATGCACACACACACACACAATCCATCGCTTTTCTTACCATGCACTTGGATTGAGCACACAAGCGCCTAAAGCCCTCTGACCCCCACAGAGGCCCCTTCCATTACCCTGCCTAACATCATCTACCCTTTCTCCCCTAACCCCCGTATCCACTCCATCCCCCCTCATCCCCCCAATCTTCTCCCACTCCCACCGTCCACCCCCACCCAACGGTGCGGTCCGGTTCGCTGCCGGTCCTCTGACACCGCATCCCAGGTCGTCGTGGCTACGGCGGCGTGGCTGGCATTCCCCGGGGCGTCCTGGGGGGCGGCGGAGGGGAGGTTGCTGGCGCCTACGTGCCCCCCGCTGCCGGGGGTGTGGGGGGTGCTCAGCACCGGGACTCCCCCACCCGGAGGGCCGTGGGGAACTTCCTGCGGGTTTTGCTGCCCGTCAGCGGTATCGCCGTGTGGACGTACGCCTTCATGTACCCAGATAAGGTGGGCTTACGTGAGCGTGTATGTATGTATGTGCTGTGTGTGTATGTATGTGTGTATGTATGTGTGTATATGTGGGGGAAAGAGGATAAGCGGGTTATTACGACGGGGCTGATCTGATCCGAGCCGCATGGAAAGTACAGATCGTGTGCGTGTGATGTGTATCGATGTGTAAAACGGAGCCGTCGGGTGCGTATTCGGGGGGTTGTACGTATGTATGTCTCTACGGAAGAACGGGCACGGGGGCATTAGGCGTGGGCCCCATCAAGCAGGAAAAAGGGCGGCTAGGGTAAGGTATGTGTACGGAAGCTTCGTGTCATTTCCTGAGCACCTTGGGCGCCCTGCTGTTCCTGGGGCCATAACTGACTTAGACCGCCGGGCGGGTGGGTGGGCGGGTAGGCGGGCAGGTGGGTGGATGGGTGGGTGGGCGGGTAGGCGGGCGGGTGGCGGGCGGGTGGCGGGCGGGTAGGCGGGCGGGCGGGCGGGCGGGCCGCACACACACACACACACACACACACACACACACACCTTCAACTCCGGTTACAACCGGTGCCCCGTCC
>NW_003307551.1:653707-654405 GCF_000143455.1 Volvox carteri f. nagariensis | reverse complement strand
GCGGTCGACTCTGAGGATCCCCTCACCACTGGAGTGGGACCCACCAGGAAACACCCCGGTATGTGTGTGCGGGGGGAAGTGAGGGGCGGGAGGGGGGAGTGAGGGGCGGGAGGGGGGAGGTTCCCGAGGTTCTTCGTTTTCTGTCTTATCTGAATGACGCGGTTGCGCCTTTCCATGGCCCGCCATAAACATACACAAAAACATACAAACACACCACCACGCAACCGCAGATGTAGATCGGGTATAGCTGAGCCCCACCAACACGGAAGAAACCGCCGCCCTACACGGCCCGCACGACACAACACGTTCCTTGCTGCCCCCCTCCCTCCCCCCTCCCTCCCGCGTCCCCCTCCCGCCCGGGACACAGCCGCTACTTCCAGCCCGTGAGCGAGGAGGAGGTGGAGGCCTTCCTGCACATCGCCTCCGTGCGCGGGGAGACGCTTCGTCCCGCGGGCTCAGGTCTCAGTCCCAACGGCCTGGCGCTGAGCGGGGAGGGGGTGCTGGCGCTGGGGGCCATGGACCGGGTGCTGCGGGTGGACAAGAACAAGATGCAGGTGGTGGTTCGGGGGGGTTGGGGTGGGGGTGGGGCGGGTTCGGGGGGGGAGGTATGGAGTGTTGGGGGGGTGTTTGGGGGGGGGTCCGGGGGGGTTTCGGGGGCCCCCTGGAGGCTTTTCGACGCGGGTGTCCTATTGGGGTGT
>NW_003307551.1:651449-652873 GCF_000143455.1 Volvox carteri f. nagariensis | reverse complement strand
CGGCCTCCGTATTCTGATTCTGGCGCAGCAGCCTTTCCTTGCCATCAGCTTCTCTCGCTCATGGTTCGTCTTCCCCCCTCTCCACCCCTTCTCCCGGCCCCCTCCTTCCCCCCAGGTCACTGTCCAGGCCGGCGCCCGGGTGCAGCAGGTGGTGGAGGCACTGGCGCCCCAGGGCCTGGCGCTGCAGAACTACGCCTCCATTAGGGAGCAACAGATTGGGGGCATCACGCAGGTGAAGAAGGGGGGGGGGGACACGGGTTATGTACGGCGATGGGAGGACCGGCAAGGGGGGGAGGAGGGGGGAGGGACGCGACACGCGTACCCTCGGTGACGGGTTTGGACAACACAGGCAGGAGACACACACACATACAAACATACACACATACACATGTAGAACAGGCAGCACACACAAGCCCTGGGGCGGGTGCCGGGAACATGTTGCCTCGTATTCTGGACATGTACATTTGCCGACTTCTTGCCGATTTGGATTTGGTTAGCCCGGCTTGGCAGGCTTACATGGATTTGAATGGATGCCTGCTGTAAGCCCGATACGTGGGAGCCATGCAGCTAAAACCGAAACGTATTCCCCCAGCTGCACAGCACAGGCTTCTGTACGGCTAGATGATCTGCGGACCTTCCCCCCTTTCTCCCCCTTCGTACTCGGGGCTTTAGTGCTTTGGGAGTTGACACAGCTGGGTTTGCTGCACCTTGATACACCGCGTTTAAGGAATATGTGCACCCTTCCTGCTGCCCCGCTCGCACTCCCCCCGTCCCCTTCCACCTCTCCCCTACCCTGGTGTGTGCGTATGTATGTATGTGTGCATGTGTGTGTATTTCCCCCCCAGGTTGGTGCGCACGGCACCGGCCCCCGCATCCCCCCCGTGGACGAGCAAGTGGTGGACATGCGGCTGAGTACTCCGGGGCTGGGCACCCTGCAGCTCAGTGACGAGGAGGAGCCCGAGCTGTTCAGGTGGGGAGGGGGGAAGGGGGGAGGGGTGTACGAGCGGGCGTGTGCGTGTTTGTCCGCGTGTGTATTCTTTTACATAAAGAGGACGGCACGATGCACGGGACACGGGACACATACGAGCCATGTAGGTAGGGGGTTAAGGGGGGTTGCGTATAAGGATGGTAAGGGGGGGGATGATTTAAGAGGAGGGCAGAGGTTGGTTTGAAACCAGCGTTGCACGTGTCTGTGTGTTTGTGTCTCTCTGTCTGTGTGTTTGTGTGTCTCTGTGTGTGTGTTTGTGTGTCTCTGTGTGTGTGTTTTGTGTGTCTCTCTGTGTGTGTTTGTGTGTCTCTGTGTGTGTTTGTGTCTCTCTGTCTGTGTGTTTTGTGTGTCTCTGTGTGTGTGTTTGTGTGTCTCTGTGTGTGTGTTTGTGTGTCTCTGTGTGTGTGTTTGTGTGTCTGTGTGTGTGTGTTTGTGT
>NW_003307551.1:648744-650735 GCF_000143455.1 Volvox carteri f. nagariensis | reverse complement strand
CTCCCCCCCTCCCCCCCCTCTGCCCCCCGGGCGGTTCTCTCAGGCTGGCCCGCGTTGGTTTGGGCTCCTTGGGTGTCATGACGGAGGTGGGTGTTGGTTTGTATGTTTGTGTGTCTGTATTCAAGGGATGAGGATGTGTAGTGGTGGTGGTGGTGGCAGTGGTATTGGTGATGGCGATGGTGATGATGAGTTACGGATGCATGGCGGCCTTAACCGCCACCTCCACCCCTCGTACGGCTCCGGTTCCCGTACATCCCAACCCACCCATCAGTTCCACCTTTCCCCCACTGCAGCCCCGCCCCCAAAGGAACACACAACACGCGGCATCTTCATATAGAAAAAACACACCTTCCCCCTCCCCCCCCTCCCCCAACCCCCCTCAGGCCACGCTCCGTGTGGTTCCCCGGGAGCCGCTCATCGAGCGAACCTTCACTGCCAGCCGGGCGGAGGTCCACAGGAACCACGTGAAGTGGCTGCAACAAAATAAACATATCAAGTGTGTGTGTGTGTGGCCGGGGTTGTGGTTCTGCGGTGTATGGGTGTATGTACAGGGGTGTGTACAGGGGTGTGTGCGCATAGGGTGTATGTACGGATGTACGGCAGGTTGCGGTGTGGAGATGGGCTGTGCATGTCTGTGGTTTATGTATCCCCTCTAAGCACATCCTTGTCGAGTCCCCTCCCCTCCCCCTCCCCCCTCCTCTGCGCAGGTACCTGTATATCCCGTACACTGATACTGTCGTTGTCGTACAAGTGAATCCCCCCAGAACCCCGGAGGAGCTCCAGGCGGCTCGGGAAGAGGCGGCCAAACCCGCACACCCGGAGGCGGAGCGCACCCACGCGCTCAGGTAGGAGATGACGACGGACGGGGTCGGGGTCGGGGGGGGGTGAGGTGATATTCTGTATGCAAATTGCGACTGAGTGAATGAGTGAGTGAGTGAGTGAAGCGTCAGGAACATCCCTGTCGTATAAAGGCCTTATGATGTGGAGGGAGCCAGGGACCCAGGGGGAGTGAGGTGGACATAAGTGGAAAAGGGAGGGAGTGTGTGTATGTGTGTATGTGTGTGTAAGAGTGTGCTAAGGGGGTTTAGGTCGCCATGGTCCCCTCCCCGGGGGTTGGGGAGGGGTGCCCACGTTACGCCACGTTTCGTACTTTTCACACCTGTGTCACTCGTCACATCTGTTATGTGCCACTGTGTCACTCGTCACATCTGTTATGTCGGGAGCCTCCACGTTCCCCTGGTAGCCTCCTTGGGGCGGCCTCCTTAGGAGCCAACCTCACACCAGGCACCAGGCACTCTTGGTAACGCTTGGTCCCCTTTCCACTTTCCCTTTCAGCACTCTCTCCAGATCTGGACCGCATCCGACCACAGCTCCCACACCCGCACGCACCACCCCACCACCCCACCACCCCTCACCCACCCCGCACCCAATCACCCAACCGACCACACACCCTGCCTACCTGCCCAACCGCCCGCCTGGCCGACCCAACCGCCCGCCTGGCCGACCCAACCAGGCGCCTATACGCCACCGTGGCCGCACCCGAGAGCGCCCCGACCGCGTCCACCACCATCAGCGCTACGGCTCCAGCCCCCGACACCGCCGCCCCCACGGACCCGTGGGTCGGTCTCACCGCCCCGCAGCTGCGTGACGCGCTGCTGGCCTCTGGCCCCGGGCCTCTAGACGCCAAGTGGGTGGCGGCGGTGAATGCGGCGGAGGCGGAGTACTGGCGCCGCTCGGCGGGTGTGCGGGTGGGTTTCAGCGACGATCTGCTCGCGTTCGACTGCGGGGGGCAGCAGTGGGTGCTGGAGGTGGCTTTCCCGGTGGCGGCCTCCCTAGACGGACTCAAGCCCGGGGCTCGAACCCGCGACCTGGAGTTCTTGGAGGCGCTCATGGCGGAGATTAAAAAGTACGTAGTAGTACGGGGTCGGCCGGGTTAGTGAGAGGTGTCGGATGTAGAAAGGGAGGTGTAAGAAAGAAGCCTCGCTTGGTGT
>NW_003307551.1:604554-648694 GCF_000143455.1 Volvox carteri f. nagariensis | reverse complement strand
TAGGGATGGTGGTTTGGAGAGCCTCCCGCACCGGGGTGGGGTGGGGTGGGGGGTTTGTTGTTGTCCGCAAAAGTTGACCATCAGCTTTTGTAGCAGCTGGGCGCTGCCACCATATCGCCGCCTTCACGCCACCTGTCCGCGCCGCCGCCTCATCATCATCATCATCCTCATCAACATCCTTCCCGCAAAGCCTCAAGGCCACAGTACCAACACCCGCCACCATCATCATATACGTCCCTATTCACCGTGCCCCTCCCCTCCCCCTCCATCCACCTTGCCACACACCCTTCCCCCTCCACCGCCGCTATTCACCCCACCCCCCTTCCCCTCTTACCGCTAACCTCCCCCTCCACCTCCCCACACACCGCCACAACGAACATCTCCCCCGCCGTAGGGCCCGTCTACCCGCCCCCTCACCCATCGAGGTCCGCTGGACCAGCGGCAGCTCCTCGCCCCTCAGTCCGGCAGCTGGGCCTCCGGAGTCGGTGCACTGCTGGGTGGGGATCATCATGTACCTGCCCGAGGAGCCGGAGGCGAGGGAGAAGGTCACGCAAGCGTGAGTGGCGGCACCGCTAGAGGGAGGAAAGGGGGGAAGTGTGGGTGTATGTGTGGGTGAGGGTCTCACACCTCCTTCGCAACCACACGCCAACCCACCAACCCAAATCCATGAACGCCCCGCGGCCGCCCTCGTCACGCACCGCCTTAACAGAGGCTTCCTGCCAAGCCGTGCATTTCATGTACGTAGTACTAGTGCATTTCCGCACCATGCCGACCACGTACCTTCCAGCCGACGTATCTTGCGCCGTACTTGCCCTGGCCGCAGTTTCCGGGGGTATACCCGGCTTGTGGAGAGCAAGCTGATGCCCCGGTTCGACGCCACGTGGCACTGGGCCAAGCTGGAGACCTCCTCCCGGCCGGAGGGCGAGCTGGAGGGGCTGGTGCGACCCAGGCTGGCGAGCCGGTTTGGGAGCGCCTTGGGCGCGCTGAGCCGCTACAGGGCGGTTCTGGACCCCCAGGGTACCTTGGCCAACAAGTGGCTTGATGCGGTGCTGGGGCCCGTGCCCAAGCAGCAACAGCAGGCGCAGGAACGGCAGGCGCAGGAGTAGTGGTAGTAGGTAGAAGAAGCTGAGGGGGAGGCGGAGTGGAGTCAGCCAAGGGTGTGTGTGTGTGTGCGTGCGTATGTGTGTGTGTGCTGGGTGCAGCCAGGGCGGCAGGGCAGGGAGGGGCTGTGCGACCGTTTGAGGTTTGAGCTCGGCGTGAGATGGTGAAGAGTGTCCTTACCCGTGTAGATGTGTGTGTCTGTTTGTGTGTGTCTGTGTGTGTGCGGACTTTGCAAAGCGGCATGGGCAGCACCACCGGTATGGGTGATGTAATGTAAGTGCTGTCCTGCATCTTGTCTGTCTGTCTGTCCAGTGTGCATGATGTGGCGTAAGGTGGGCCCCAGTGTAGAGGTCGGGGGAAGCGGGGAAAGGTGCCGCAGTGTCACCTGCGGGTTACTGCCGCTGAAAACGCTGCTGATGTACCCAGGTGGATGGCTGTCCAACCAAAAACGGTTAGGTCTTTCGAGGCAAACGCCCGAGTCGAGAGTGGCTGTATCCGTGCTCACCTTGCCGTGCAGCGTTCACGTGCGTTCACTGCGAGGCAGATAGTCCAGCGCTCATAACTCGTCCCAGTTCCCGGCGACTTGTTGGCATTAACTTCAAACCCTAGTACCTCTGCGAGCTGATGTGATGGCCTCGCAGCACTTTTCACTGCAACAATGACGGTGCAGCATGCTTTTCAACAAACAGGGTATCCTCTATATAAGGAAAACGGATCCCAATTCAGGTTTAAAGGTGCAGAGGCCAGTTGCCGAAGAGAAGCACGAGCACATCCACACGCGAGCTCAGCTCCCATAAAATCGACGCGCTAGTCATAAAAATTGCGGGTTTTTTTTGCGTCCACCTCCACGACCTGCCTGGTCACCCATCCTAACAGCCTCTGGCTAAGGGCTCTGGCACCTCCTAAGACTTCAGCGTTCCACCTAACCACCGTCCGAAACGTCTCCAAAGCAGGCCCCAGAGCAAAGCACCACCTCAGTGGTACACCTGACCCACATCAGGATTTTCACTCCTTCCTCCCTACCTAGGTCCCAAGAGCAGGGAGGGCAGCTCCCTACCTCCCTCCCTACCCGCGCATGCACTTGTCGCGCCACGTGTGTCGGACTTCCACCTACCAGTGGGGGGCTCACCCGCCGCCAGACCCCGCCAATAGCTCCTACCTTGCGCCTTAACCACCCCGTCTAATTCCTAACCACCTAACGACCTAACGGGACTCGCCGTACTCGGTGCTCGCCCTTAAACAGCGGAGTAAGCAGAATGCAAATCCGAACGGTGGATCATTTTTCCCTGCACGACACGACATGACATGACACGACACGGCACGACACGAAACCCAAGCGCGCTGTGTGGGCCCCCAGAGCCGTCCCTCTAAGCATTTCTACCCATCCCATGTCGCAACAAATTGCCGTGCTTGGCCATCCGAAGCGAAAACAGCTGCGCCGCGTGAGAAATTTGAACAAGTATAGACACGTTACTCGAGTGTATGCGTATGCGCATGGTAGCAGGGGTCTCGGGACCCGAAGAGGGCCCGAATGGGCAGCCCCTCGCCTCATCAAACCGCACCGCGACCGAGTCTCGAGGGCCCGGGCACTTGTTGACGACATGAACACCAGCACGGCGGACACCACGCCGCCGCCTCCGCCTTCTCGACGCGGATATCCCCCGGGGACTAAAAGCCCTGGGGTTGCCCATCCCCATCACAGGACTACCCCCCCCACACCACCGCAACCTGCGACGCCATCGTCGTGCATCACGCTGCGCTGGGGTTCACCTTCTTGCACGGTATGCTGCACTGCGGCCGGACGACGTCACCCGCGACTCTCCGCGACTCTCCGCGCGCTCCTGCACTGCCAGCCGACAGCCCGCCTCGCCGACACCCTGGTGGTGGTGGTGACGCAGGCTGTCAGTAGCCGAAGCGCTTCCACGAGGTCACCAGCGTCTGGGGTGATCACAGGAATATCGAGAACACAAAGACGAGTAGGTAGGGGAGGGAGCGGGGTGCAGGAGCAGAGCCTTCTAGAGCAGTAGGGGAAAAACGTTTAAGGCTATGTCCTCGGGATAGCTTTGTGGGGGAGGGCGCAGTCGCGGGATGAAAAGAGAGCCCGCAGGGCGTTCAAAGGTGAAGGTTGTGTCGCGGCAGATGTCTGCTACCAAGCAGAAGCGAGCGGCAACCCAAGCTCACCTGCAACCGCGTCACGATTCGGCGCTTCTCCGCTGAAACGGTGCGGGGAGCGCGTGCGTGCTTCCCGGCGCAAGCAGACAGGGCCGCGCGCTGCCTTGCGCACTCCGAGTCACCGTCGGGGCCAGCACGCTGCACAGAAGGCCCCGGCAAAGCATGGATTAGGAGCCAACGACCCGGCAGCATGGAGCATTATACCGGTTGTCACCTTCATGCAGTCCATAAGCGCGCCAAGCTCGGCAGCACAGGGTGTTTCGGCATGAACCAGGCGCTTCGTCACCGAGCTTAGATTCGCCTCCCTGATGTTTCTCATATCGTGTCCCATGGCTTCTACTACGTCTTCAAAGTTCCAGTGCTTTATCGGCAGGACGGAGTCGCCATTGATTGTAATAGCCTCGCCGGCTCGACCGTTAGCTTGGCTTGGCAGTAATGGTCAGCTATAGAAATGCAGTTGTAAAGCAGTTCCCCTGCAATGATTTCAGCAACGCGCACCGCGAGAGGACCGCAAGCACAAATATTTTTACGACAGGTCCGGTTAGCTCTAAACGCGATTGGTAGGCCAACCGCAGTTAACCATGCTCCTTAGTCAACATTTACATATTACAATGCTCGCTTGTTACTTAGCAATTTGATTCAATTTATGAACCTATGCACGTACCGCAGTGCGGCCAAAGACGTTTACTGATAATCCACATAGATCCAGCGCTGCACGAAAGACTTACACCAGCTCGGGATGATACGTTTTGGGACTGCTGCCACAAACGTCCTGGCGAGCCGCGCCGGGCCAGCAGCCGTCGTCAGCGTCCTCCCGGCTACCGCCGTCACGGCCTTCGCGTCGCGCCACGGCGCACGGATCCAGCCCAGCCGCTGCAACGGCTGCCCAAGATGCAACTCGGCTGCATGTGCCGCCATCGCCCCACAGACGTGCACGAGTAGCAGCAACGATAGCTGCAGCTCTAGAAGCAACAACGTTGCCGCGACTCATAATAGCAGCCGCCGCCTTCGCGGAATGTGCGTGCCGGTCAGGGAACCGCTCCACCGCGGTGCCGTACTCGCCGCCACGGCCACATCGGTTCCGACATCAAGCCACGACCAGCCACCCACCTCCGGATCTGCCCCAGCGATCTGCGACCCGTCAGCCTACCAAACTCTGAGCCTGCTCATCCTTCTGTACGAGTGCACCCTGCGCGCGTACGGCAGGTACGACATCCACTCGCGAAGCTCTTCCGCTCCGTCGACCATCCAACCCCTTCATGTACCTTCATCCACACTCACCGTACCATCGCACCCCGTACAGTCGTACCACCGTTACTGCAACGACTCTTCTACCTGACAGGCCGTCAGTTATTCCTCGGAAAACCTACCCACCAACTGCACCTGATTGATCCTTTGGCACTCGGTCCTGAGGTTGCCCCGTGTTGCCTGCCACGGCTGTGAGAGATACACTGTTGCGGCCGGCAAGGTGCCTTTTAGCTGTCTGGCCCCACAACGATGATGAGCTCCCAGCTCCCTTTTGCGGCCCCAAACTTCCGACCTGCCAATCCATTTGCCCAACAGTTCAGTCAGCTGGAATTCTACGTAAATTTGAGAATTCCCCCCTTTAGAATTTGAGAAGTGAAAATGAACTGATCGTATCGCACTGCACCTCGTCCCCAATGATGTTGTGCCGTCGCTGCCCTCCTCCTCCTCCTCCTCTTTCTTTTCCCCACCTCCACGGGGGGAAAAATTGGTGTTGTCCAAGTCCCCAGTCCGCTGCTGGAGGCCGCCGACTTGCTAACGCTACCCGCCGTAGTGGACGAGCTGCCGTGCTGTGTCGTACTGCTGGTCCCGCTGGAGGAGCAGCCACGTCGGCGGCCCCCAATGGCGGCGGCGGCGCCGATCTCGGCGTCCGGTCCACACACACCCGGGTCGACATCCGCAGCGGCGCCGTCGGCCTCCCTTGACGGCGTGGAAGGGGCGCAAGGCCGGCCGACGTCTTGGGGAACGACGAGCCACGGCTCTGCTCCCGCTGGTGATGACGATAGTCGTGGCAGCTGTTGCAGCAGCAGTGGTGAACACGGCGGCGGCAGTAGCACTAGCGGGCTGATGGAGCCGCTGGCGGTGCAGTACCTGAACCGTGCGGCAGCGGAGGCGCTCGGAGCTGTGTGTGGGACTGGCGCGAGCTCCTCCTGCCCCGGGGCTTGGGAGCTTGAGATGGCGGATCTTGGTGCTGCTGACGTCATTCGGGCGGTAAGTCCTTGAGCCAGGACAAGGAAATCAAGTGGGGGGGGGAAGGGAGTGCGACAGAGGATAGAGGAGCGCGGACACCGGTGGAGGGCTCCGGTGGCGCCTTGCCGCTACGTTTGGACCATAAGGGCTGAGAAGGTGCTTTCTGGTGGTGGTGGTGGTTGTGGTTGTGGTGGTGGTTATTTCATAGCTGCCCTCCTTGTTCCTCAACTTGAACCTTCCCCCCCTCCTCCTCTCGCCTTCTTCGCCCTCCGGGGGTAGCTACCCCCCCCCTTCGCAGCACTAAGCAACCCTCCTCGCTCCTCCCCCCCCAGATGTCCAAATCCCGGGGGCCGCCGCGGAAGGGCACTTCACTCTGCGCCGACCTGACTCTGAGGGCCGCAGCACCTGCAGTGGAGGCTGCGGGCCCTGGTGACCTGAATGTGGGGGTTCGCGGTTTTGGCGGCAGGAGAACCATCCACTGCCCCGAGGCCCTGCTGCTGCCCCTCATGTCACCCAACGGTAAGCGCATCCTTACGTATGGCAGTGTAATTCCTTTGGGATTGTGAATGAGTACGGCAATAAACTGGGGGCGCCTGGGAGGTGAGGCAGGTTGAGGAATGGGGAGGGGTACGGAGGGGCAACTGGATGACTAGATGACTAGAATTACGTAGCTCCTGTCAAGCCACATTACACACCGCCACACGACGTCATCCACGTCACGTCACATCAAGATATGGCACTCTTTGGCCCCAACCCCTGGGGGGGCCAACCACCGATCGAACGGCATCATCTCGTTCCGTTGCACACAGGCTCGCGTGCACATCTAACTAACTACACACGATCCATCTAACTTCATCTACACCCCTCACAACCCCGTATTCCCTATCCCGCCGCGTCTCCCCCCCCTTCCTGACATGGTTCGTCTTTCCCCCCGCCGCTGCGGCGTCTCCTTCCCAGGCACCTGTGCCGCCGTTGCAGTGCTGTTCGAGCGGTGGGAAGTGAATGACGTCACTGGAGGAGTGGTGCTGGAGGGCAGGCCGCTGGTGCCCGAAGTGACCCCTGGGTCACAACCTGCGGGTGCGGCGGCGGCTCTAACGCAGCTGCCAGAGCGGGTGCGCGCTCAGGCGGACGAGGTGCGCGGACTTAAGTCGCAGCAGGGGTTGACGAACAAGGTGAGGCTCGTGTCGGATGGGGCGGTTAAGAGCCCGGTGGGACCTGTGTGGGTACTAACTGGCGCGGGACGAGTGCCGTTTGTTGTGGAGGACTGGTGGTGGGGTGAAAAGGGATAATGGAAATTGAAGATGAAGAGGGGCGAAGGGAGGGCAAACGGCAGGGACCTGGGGCCATCGCGGGCGGGTGAGTTGCTAAGACGGTGCACGTATGATGCTCCGTAGGGCCCTAGCGCGAGGTAGGTCTGCGGTCAAATTCCTCATCATCTCTTACCTCCTCCTGTGTTTCACCACTCATCATCCCGTTCACCGTGAGCTGCTCCCCTTCAAATTCTCCGTGAGCTACCCTGCGGATGATCAAGTAGTATTTCCTCGTTGACGGGATCTCGGATCTCGGTGCATGTTGGAACCGATGTGGCGGTGGTCGCAGGATCCCCAGGTGGTTGCGGCCGTTGCGACGCTGCAGCAGCTCAAGATGGAGCTGGATTTGCAGCAGCGCCTGCACCGCGCGTTCAGCGGGGAGATCAGCGTGCTGCGGCCACTGCTGCAGCAACAGGTGCTAACGGATGGATGAGGAAGGAGGGACTCGAAATCAGATTGGCGCGGGGGGTTGCATGGTGACGGAAACATTGCATTCTGGCAGTGGCCAGTGCCGTACGTACTGGAGCCGTCGGAAGAGAGTTACTTACAGTTAAGACGGCGTTGCGGGACTTTCGCTTTGGGACGAGTGCAGGCGAGACCTGTGGTCTGACGAAAAGCGGAGACAGCGATCGCCCTGTTTGCCTACGGAGATTTGAAGCACCCACACGCGAGCATGCGCACAAGCGAACGTAGAAAGCAACAAAAGGCGAGGATCCTGCTCGTGTGCATGTATGGGGGCGGACCTGGCAAAAAGCGTTTTGTAACTCTGAACTCCAGCCTGGGGATTGCACACACAAAAGAGCTATTGCTAAGGATCTCACACGGGTTCACGTGTGTACAGCGAGGTGCGTGAGCTTTATAATTTGAAAACTTTGCATCTGTCCTTTGAAACTGGATTAGAGTCTGCCGCTGCGAGCCCGCAGACAGCTTACCCAGACCACCAAACTCTGTATATGTACGTCCAGCTCCGGCTGGTGGCAATGTCATAGATAAGCTAATATCCAGATTATATCCGATTACTGAGATCTGGAGCACCATCGTCGCAGAACTGAATTGCGAAAGGGCAGGACATCGCCGCGTCTGGAAGTGACGGTAGCAAAACACGGTGGTAGCGCTGGCGGTGGTTGAAGAATTCCAGTGCCGCGTGACGCGGCTGTACATTATGTGGTGGTGCCCGCTGCCGCACTGGCCAGAGCACTTGGCTCTGGGCTGCTCGGGGGGCCGGAGGCGGGGGCGGGGCGGGTCTGTTAGGGGCCCCGCCTGCCCCGGGTGCAAGCGATGCGTGCACAGTGTTGCACCGTGTAACCCCTGTGGGCAAATACGGCAAACACCACTTTGGGAAACTGAGCGCCTGTGGGGACCGACCTGTTGTAAAGGCCTTCGGGCGCTTTGTGTAGCTGTGAGGGGTGTGTAGTCCGCTGATCGACGGAGGCCCCGATACACAAGCACGATAACGTGTGAATGTGTGTCTGCGTGCGTCACGCCTCATGATGATGTATAGCCTCACGGAAACAGGACTCCATCCTTTGTCCAAGTTGGGGAGCTGTTGGGGTGCGTTATCGGCCAAGGATGCCTCAATATCCGGCACGGAGGTTTATTACAGCGATGCGACTCAACATGTGTGCTGCCAACCTTTCACTTGCTGTCAGCCAAAGCATCATAACGGGGCCGTGTACAACAAGGAACGACGATCCATACATGAACCACTGGCCGTATCCTAGGGGTAACACCCTTCGGCACTGAAGAGATCGTGCTGCTGCTTGCTGCCCTCCGTGCGTTCGGTCTTTGCCCTGGGTGTTCAGCTCCCTTCTTCATACCGGCGTAGTTCGTACTGCTTGAGGCAACTTAGTTTTTTTGGAGGCGACTAAAAGATTTTTACCATTGATTTTTCCTTTCGTCATGCCACTCAGTGTATTGTCTCCCACTGCTCTCTCAGAGGGGACCCATCCGTCCGTCCTGGGCTGCCAGCCCCCACAGGCGCCTCCGCGTTCAGCCACGTTATGACGCGCTGTTCTGTCTACACCCGATAGGTTGTCTTAATGCCATACTAATCCGCTTTTACTTCAATAGGCAAAACTGTGGCGACGTACCACGGCCGTACCACCGTGCCAGCAACCATAAGACCAAACCCACATTTGTCGCTGGGCACTTTCACAACACCAACTTGGACTCATGCCCCTGACCATCTCCACGGACACGTCCATCATAGCGCTGTATTTCACAGCGCTGCCGCAGGCAGCACCTGTGCCTGTCATGAACTTAATGCCGCTGTGGACGTAGCTTGGGTTTGTCCCACTGCACAACACAAAGGGAAACAGATACGGGACAGTGCACAAGACGCGTACACCCCCGCGTTAACGTGTGCGTGTGTTAACCCCTCGTTGCCGTGCCGCCCCTGTTGTCTGCTGGGCTGGAGCATCGCGGGGCTATATGGGCGTGATGGTCATGCTGTCTCCGAAGAGTCTTCCTGCTCCAGGCTTGTTGCGCTCCGGCTCCGGATCTAAAATGCTGAGGAGAGATGGCCGATGCAGCGGTCAATGCATCTTAAGCGGTCAATGGTCAGCAGATGTTCTCCTTTGTTCTGCCAAATGCATCATGCGTTCATATGCCTAGCGTCGCTGCATCCCCAACCCTATGGTAGCTACCAGCCACGACACAACACGCCATTGAAGCTCAAAACGTATTACTGGATTCAGTACGCCGGATTCCGTCGAGGCGCGGAATGCAGGAATTGATGAACCGCTGCGGCTACACAGGTTCTTCGCTGCTGGCCTCAACCGTCGCCAAATGCTATTTGCGAACGAAGCCATCCAGCGGCGCATCCCCCTCCCTGAGCCAGGCTGTGTCCATCTCGTAGGCGTGCAGGTCGTCCAGGCTGCAGCTGCCCCCCACACTCCACACCTCGATACCGGGGTCAGCGTGCTGCTGATGGGGCTGGGGCTGCTGGGGCTTCACGTGTGGCGCATGTCCCCGATACACCCGGGTTGTGAGCACCTGCCCGCTGCCGGTGAACACCTCCAGACACGACGCGTCCAGAAACACACGCAGCCGCAAGGGGGAGCCGGGGGGAAGGTCCAAGTCGCCGCCTGGACAGAAACCGGGACGGGACGGGAAGGGGAAAGCGGTGCGGGGGGGCCTCGTCAGGGGAGAAGGATCACCTCCTTCCTCCCCTCGGAAAGCGCAAGGAGGCGAGTCTTTTTTTATTGTTTCTTACTGGAGGTCCCCAATCAGGCCAAAGTCATGAGTAGCCAGTAGAACCGCAACCCACCAGATGGCAGGTAGGCCCGCTACATGCACTTGGTCACCATTGGCCGTGAAGCTGCCAGCAGCCTTGACATACCCCGCACGCTCCGCCCCTGAAGCACGCGTACGGCATACCCCGGCCCCCCAACCCTAATCCCTGCCCTCCCCTCACCCGCTCTACCCCGCCACATCCACAGCCATTCCTCCAAGTCCCGATTGAACGGTGTTGTGCGGGCAGCTCGTGGTCGGTGCGCGTCCGGGGGTTGGCGTGATGCGGCTGCAGCAGCGTGGTCCAAGTCTCCTGTCGCCACCTCCCCCTCACCACCCGCCGTGTCCTCCTCCACCATCTCCTCCTCGTCCGATAGCGGGCCCTCCAGGCTGGTGTCAGAGGAAAGCTCCAGATCCGGATCAGCCCTTATAAGCTCTGACGGCAAGTCCGGTGGAAAGGAGTGGTGATGATGTTGGTGGAGGTGGGGGCCCTGCTGCTGCGGCTGCGTGGTCGCTACAGAAGCGGAGGAGGAGGGGGGTGGCGTCATGGCGGAGGCCGTGGAGGCGCCTGCGGGGGGGTGTTCCCCGCGCCACAGCGCCTGGCGGCTGGGGTGCATCGCCTCGAACACGACGTACAGTCGGCGGCTCGTCCAGTCGTACACTAGGGCGGCAGCGCCACGACCCCTGGGACGCCAGCTGCGAAGCAGCACTACCGTACGGTGCGCAGTACCGGGACTGGATTGGGAGGCAGGGAAGAGATGGAGATTGGGGAAGTTAGCGGGGACGGTGCTGACAAGCGAGGAGGGGTATGTAGTTGGCAATTCTGCCCCTTGGTTCCGGAGCTAACACCGGGCTATAAGAGTACACAGGCGCTCCGGTCCCTTCCCCCGCCCGCCCTCCACCCACCACCCGCCGGCCCAAGGCCTTACGTCACCTCTTGTCCCCCCCCCCCGCTCCTCCTGGCACTCGCACCCCTCCCGCTCCCCCACCTGATCGCCATCTCTAGGTCCAGGTGCAGCCCCCGCAGCCCCATCAGCCGCCAGGGTGACCCGTGGGTCAGCGACACCCGGCTGAAGTGAACTGCCACGTCACTGCGGAGCGCAGTCAGCTCGGGAAGGGGGAGCTGTCGGGCGCGGGGGACAGCGCGGCAGGGGGTGCGGGGTGAGCGGGGTGCGGTGTAAGGGGGGGGGGGTCCTAATCCCTAGGGAGAGAAGGCAGGGAGCGAGGGAGAGAGAGCAGGGGTAGGCCGAGGCGGGCTGGGTGCGGCACCACTCCACATGCCGCTGCAGCCCACCCACCTGGAACAGCTTATCCCCTCGCAGGTATAAGGCCCGCGGGAGGGACACACAACCAGCGTAGCTGTACTTGTCACACAGGGCGGGGGCAGGAGGCACTCGGCGCAGCTCCTTCATGTAGCCCCACAGGATGTGACGGCCCTGCTCATGTTGGGCAGGGGGTAACGACGGTAGCAGAGTGCCGACTTCGGCAAGTAGGCAACAGGAGGTCGAGGTGGTAGTGGTGCAGATGCAGGTGGTGGAACCTGATAGGAAATTATACGCCTGGGGGAGGGGGGGTTGCACGAGAGCGGAGAGGGGGGGATTCCATGCTGACCAAACCCAAGCTCCTCCACCCTCTCGTCCACTGTAGCAGCTGGCCACCGCTGAAAAGGAGAGCTCGCGAGATGCTGTTGAAGCGCTTTGCGCGTATTTGTAGTTGTTCAATGTGCCGTACTGTGTACCAGCTACTACATCCACCCTCTCCTCCCCTCCGGGGGGAGGGGGGATCTAATAGTCGGCTCCATTCGGACTCTTGCCGGCCCTATGGTTTTTAACACCGCAGATTGTAATTTTTACCTTATCACCTTCGTTACACTTACCTTCATGATTACGACCTGAATGACCCTGGGGGAGTATTGATCGCATCCCTTTCCCACAGCAGCAGCAGCAGCCTTTTACAGCCTTCTGTTTCCCACCTACTCCCCCGCCTTCCCTTACCCTCCCTGGACTACTGCCATTCATGTGCTGTCTACACACATCACAGATCATATTCATTTTTTGTGCATTTCACTCAATTTCGTATCTGTAGTAGCTGGTACACAGTACGGCACATGTGTCAACTGCAAATGCGCGCCAAGCACTTCGCGCGCGTGTGCGCGCAAATCGGATTTATCGCACATACCGCTAGACCCGTGATGACTAATGGTGTCCAGGTGCCGTGCCGTACAGCTTCCGTACCTGAGCGTCTTGGAAGCAGGCCGGCGCGTACAGGCAGTTCCCAATGTCCAGCGGTGCCGCGCCCACAGCATTGGCGATGTCGTATTTCGCTGCCGTACTGTCGTACTCGCCGATCCAGTAAATCGGTCGCGTGCCTACCAGGTCGCCGGAGATGTGGCATGCATCGGGTGCATTGCCGAATAGCCAGCGCCGGTGTTGCGGTACGGAGCTTGCGAAGGCGTGGCGCGTAGTGGAGGCGACGTCGGCGGCACGTGCCAGGGTGGGCACAGGGCTGGTGCCGCCGCTGGCGACGCCACCGCTGCCGCCGGCATTAAGTAGGGGCAGCTGCACATGCATGGCGCCGTCGCCGATGCGGAAATCCGAGGAGGCGGCATCGGCGTTTGGTCTCACGGCCTTTGGCTTAAGTTCAACGGTTGGTTTGGTCTCAACGATGCTGGCAGTGGCGGCAGTCGCGGTAGCGGCAGCGGCGGCGGCGACGGCGGCGGCATAGGAAAACGCCGGGGCGGAAGCGGGGCTGTCTAACTCGGTTGCGGAGTTCGCAGGGGTGGCAGCGAGCATCTGTGGACTATCCAGCGCATCAGGTGCAGCGGCCGAGCAGCGCAAATCGGTAGCGACGGAGGTGCCACATCCGGCAGAAAGCGCCGCCACCGTTGCCGTCAGAGGCCGCAGCGGCTGGGCCTTATGGTAGCGCATGGTAACGGGTGCTGGCAGCGGCTCCACTTCCGTATCAGGCTCCGGAACCGCCGAGTGGCCCATCACGCCAGGACTGTAGCTCAATTTGCCGCCGCTCGCAGTCACGGAGCCCATGGTACCGCCGCTGTCGCCCCTGAGCGCCGCATCCTCCTCCTCCGCCGCCGCTGCTGCTGCCGCCCCGGCCCGGGCCCGACGCGCCTCCATGACCTGCGTGACCATGAAGTGCAGGTCTTGAAGTACGGCACGGTCAGCGGCGGCGGCGGCGGGGACGGTGGCGGACGCGGTGAGCGTGGAGCTGGTCAGGCAGCAGCTTCGTACAATCGGAGCCTGGCCTGGGGCGGCTGCAGCAATCTCTTCGTCGGCAGTAGCGGCGGCGGCTGCGGCAGGTACGGAAGGGGCGCGCGGGTCCACATGGCCGCCTCCGCTTGCGTCGCCGGCGTCTGCAGCATGGCTGCTGGCCCCGTTCTCAAGCACCGGCGAGGGCAACAAGGAAACAGCCCGCCGTACAGTAATACTGGCGATGGCTGTCGACGCATCCGAGCCAAGGTCAGCGGGGGCTGTCCAGGGCGCGGCCGCAATCACGCTGAAGTCGATGACGTCAGCGCCATGACGAACCGCGGCTGCTGGTGCGACGGCGGTGACGAAATCGAACTCGGTGGCAGCAGCGTGCGCGGCGGCGATGGCGGAAGACGACTCGACGGCTGCCGCTTTGGTTGCTGTACATGCCGTACTTTGCTGTTCTTGCGTCACTGCCTGCAGTAACGCATCCACCAGTTCGGCTACCGCTGCTACATCGGCACACCCAGTTCGGGACACGGACATCTTGATCATCACAGGCTCCGCAGCCGCAATGTCCACAGACCTGACGGGCTGTGGCATTGCCGCCAGCTGCACGACGGGCTCCGCCGCCAGCGTTTGCCGTACCGCCTCAACCAACGACGTCGGCACCTCGGCTGCATAACCCCCCTTGTCTCCGCCGCCGCCGCCGATGCTGCTGCTCACGGCCTGCCTCTGCCACTCCGACGCCGTCTCCGAGTCGCCAACGGCGCCGCCGTTGCCGCTGTCGCCGCTTCTGGATCTGCTTCGCAGACTGCTTGAACCACTTGCCGTACACTCCAGCCTGCTGCCGTGCACCATGGAGGTGTCGCTCGCACCGCTGCTGCTCTCTCGTCCAGCGATCACACCGCTTGGCTCCGCCGCCTCCATCACCCCCTGCTGCTGCTGCTGCTGCTGCTGCTGCTGATCCTGCTGCTGCTGATCCTGCTGCATTAGTTGCATTAGCTGCTTCTCGTCCAATTTCTCCTTTCCCTTGGTCAAATCCGACCGCGTCGTATGAAGCATAGCCGGGAGGTGACAGCTGCCTGTGAGAGCGGCCGGGGGCATACCGCGGTGAAAACCGACAACATCGCCCACCTCTCCCTCCTCCACCGCCTCCGCCCCTGTCCCCGTCTGCGCCAGTGCCACCTCGGCCTCCTCATAAACAATCACCGCCATCGTCTGCATGACCGATCCCACCTCCGCCCTCACCGCTGCCTGGAAACCATCCTCCGCCACCTCCTCGACCTCCCCGCTGTTCTTCAGCGCGTCGTTAGTACGCAGAGTTGGCGGCGTTGGCGCCATTGCCGCTTCCTCCGCCTTGGCTGCCGCTGCCGCCTTGGGACCGAACGCCTTCGCCTCAATGATATCCTCCACCACCTCCGCCAGCCCATCCTCCTCCACCTCCGCCTTCCCCGCCGCCGCGACCGCCGTCGCCATCGGTTCCATCTCGACCATATGTTCCCTCTCCTCCCCCTCCCCCTCCCCCGCTTCCTCCTCCCCTTCCCTCTCCTCCCCCTCCCCCTCCCCCGCTTCCTCCTCCCCTTCCCCCTCCTCCCCCTCCGCCTCCATGAGACCCGCCAGGTCCGTAGTGGGGAGCACGTGGGCGCACAGCGGCAGAGGCTGCAGCTGCACGAGGAAGGGACACTCCCACACCACTCCCATCTTGGGGTTGGGCCAGCTGCACAAGTCGCCCACAAACCGCCAGCCTGTGGTGAGTGAGGAAGACCGGAAAACACGACATGGAAATGCGCACAGCAGAGAGAATCGAGGGAGAGCCACACCAGTTTCGCACATGACTTGCAGAAGTCAGACGGAGGCTTGGAGGAGAGGGACGGGTGACCAATCGCCTGGATTGGCTGTGTGCGCTTGCCGTAGCCACCTCCGGTACCCACCAGCAGCACCAAACCCCTAACTAAGCACACAAGACATAACATATGACAGCAACCGCAGATGCAACGGTATTCGCAACTGCGTCGGCAACCTCAACAACCACCACAGTCCTAACAGCCTCCTCTGCGCAACCGAAACCGCAGTCAAAACCTACAGCTGCAGCTCCCAATAGCTATCCCAACCGCTTAAAGGAGTCAACTGCGGTACAATGAGCAAAACGTACGAGCCAAGCAACAATCGCAAACCCGGGGGGGCCCCCGACCCGGAGGCCGTCTCACCCCGTGTGATGTCCTGTGTACGGTACACCAGTGCCGTACCGCCGCCATCCTTGAGCCCGCTGCCGATAAGCATCGTCCACTCGCGTCCGCGCCCGTCGCCCTGCTCCACGAACCACGGGTCGCGCCAGGCGGTGAGCTGGCCCGTGTGGGGCAGCTCCATCAGCGGCATCGGTACCTTGCGCCACTTGACCAGCAACTCGTCGTCTACGTGGACGTTTGCAGATGGCGGAGGGGGCAATGGCGAAGAAATGAGTTATGCGGGGTGAAGGCGGGATAAATGTTTGGAAGCACGAATATCGCCGGATCAACCTAGCAACGTCCATATTAAATCAAACCAGGCGGGCGCGACACGGAGACGCTGCAGCCGGTGTGTGTTACCAAAAATACTTGTGTGCATGCATATACACATTTGACGGGCACCGCCCTGCTTCCCCCCTCCCCAGTACCCACACCGACGCCGTAGCCGCACATACCTGGATCACATACGGCGCAGCACTGCGCCTCGAAGTGCGGCAGACCCATATCGTGACTGGGCGGGGGGTGCGGCAGGGGCACCTCTCGGTTGGTGCGTAGCCGGGCGCCCGTGTAAAAACACACCGGCACACCCGTGCGCGGTTCAACCTGCCGTACACACGCAGCCGCAGGACGGCACAGCAGCAGACGCAGTAGCAGCCGCAATACATGAGAACAGAAGGTCACCGGCATTGCGCGTGGACCGACATATATATAGCGAATATGCCGGATAATTGGATCATTGCGTGTGCTGGAATACGGACACGTGAAAACCTTGCTAATGTCGTACGGTACGGGCACGTGCGGGGGAGCAGGTACGCACCTCATGACCTTAAGGTAGGCAAAATGGGACGGTGTTATGTGTTCGCATGCTGGTGGATGCTGGTGGTGAGATGCTGAACCCAACGAATGCATTCTGAAGTCGGATGGGATGAAATGGATTAGGGTGCCCCTCTCGCAGGGGAGAGCAGGGAACTGCCTCGGGAAAGGGGGCCGCTGGTGAAGCTATTCCACCCTGTAACAACATCATACAAAGATAGTTTTTAATAGACATAGATAGCTTTTAAAACATAGTTTTTAAAACCCTAGGTTAGCACGGGCGGCAAAACTAGAATATAGCTTTTAACAGAGTGCGTGTGTTGACGCGCGTGGTGAACACACGTGGAGAAGTTGCACGACGGTGCCGTACCGCAATTGATCCTGAGAAGCAGCCGTCCGCGTCGGGCCCTCCTGGAGTTGGAAAAATGGCGGGCGGCAGTCGATCCCAATGCGCCAGATCGTACGACACCACGTGATCCCAACCCACGCCCCAGTGCCACTGGCACGTACCCGGGCGCGCCTGGTAAAACCTGTACGACAACAAGGGCGCGAGGCGGGCCAGACAGGATGTCCATGCGCTGGGGAGGGTAGTGGTTTCGTTGGTGATACTATGGATGGAGCGCCTCACAACAACAAGATTACCATTATGACTGTCATCACTGTCACCGCCCTTGCTTCTGTAGCTATAGTATCCACTGTCTCTCCGGGACTTCCTACCGATGGCTCTGGTGGTCAGGGCAATGTCTTCTGTATGTGCCTGTCCCTCCCGCGCCGCTCTCTGCTGGCCCTCTCATGCACTCCCTTCCCACCTCCCCCGTTCACTGCGCTCACAGGTGGTATCGGCCCTTGTAGAAGATGGGTCCGTTGGGGTCGGAGCCCCAACCGCTGACGGGCATCACGTGAAACATGGGCTTGAGACTCTCTTGGTCGCGGTCGTGGGACGGCGAGGGGAAGCAGTAGCTGGCGGGAGCCGGAGAAGCGGGAGGAAGGACGGCGAGGGAAACTGACGGAGGGGTGGAATGGTCGCCGCCGCAACTGCCCTGGCCGCCGCCGCCGCCGTTGCGGCTGCTACTCGGAAGCTTTAGGCTGTCGGCAGGAACGGGATTATGATCAGCATCCAGGTCTTGTTGCAGGTTTGTGTGTGGAGTACATGTTGGCAGCAGGTGGGATAGCGCCGCCGGTTTACATGCCGCCGCAGCCGCACCCGCCAGTCCAGATGTCGACTGAAGATTTCCTGGCCCTGCAGTACAGATGATGGTGATTATGGCCGCGTCCACACCAACAGCATCAGCATCAGCAGGCTCAGGTGCCCGTAGCGCCGCTGCCAGCTCCACTGAGGTTCGGTTGTTGGCGGCCGTCGCCGCCGCCGCCGCCTTGCCCTCAATTGCCGACATGAAGGGAGTGTCCGCTACCGGTTCGTTTGGGTTCTCTTGGCGGCCGGTAACATGCTGAAAAGGAGAGGCGATGGCAAGGCAACAAGCGGCACTAGCGGCGGAGTCGTTGGGGGGATTAGAGGTGGGGTTGGGCGGGGAGGCGGAAGGATGGGACTGCTGCTGTTGCTGTGGAGGGCACCCTTGCCGGTGCCCCAGGGCGGCGGCATGGGGCGATATGTCGGACGGCAGTGATGGCATGACGAGGGGTGGACGGCGGTGCGAAGTGGATGGGGCAGTCGTGACGATCCTAAGTTCTTGTGACGAACGGAGGCTGCTGTGGTCTTGAGGCTGCTTTTGGGGTGAGAGTCCTAAGTCCTGGAATGGGTGCTCGTGGGTGCTGGTGGATACACCTCCGACAAGCTCCACGGGTATAATACCTCTTTGCCGCTGCTTTGGGCTCTTCCCTCATCGCCTTATGCTTTCAAGTCCCTGACAGTCATCACTGCATAACCGCGTCTCATTGGCCTCTGCTGAATGTTCCCCTGCTGCTTTAAAAGTTATACTACCCGGCGAAGCTGGAAAAAATGCTTGTGAGTGAAATATTGAAAGCCCAGGCCACTTCGTTTTTGTATGCTAAGGGTTACCCACGTTGCGCACCTCGCCTCAAGGATGCTTGTTGCTCGTTTTGCCAAAGCTTGGACGCGTGTCCCTGTAGTATAGTCGCTGACGTCAGGCACACTCACCGTATATTCACGTACACACCGGGACCGCAATTCCATTGTGGCGATTCAGAACGTGCAGCTGCAACTGCGCAAAAAACACCGCAGACAACAACACAAAGTCTGCTCGTACGCAGATCGGGGCTGTTCAAAGCAAGAATCACAGAACTTGGATTCCAAAATTTTGTATAATCCAAATTGCGACGCTACGCTACTGGCCCTTCCATCAATCCGCCTGCGCGCCGAACAAGTTATCGCTTGCTGAATTGCGCTCGACTCGCTGACCCACGGGTCGCCCCCCAACAACACGGTATCCTACATGTATGTAGCATCGACAGCAGCAGCAGCAGCAACCCGCGATCGCAACAACTTCTTCCAGCTTCGCAATGAACATCTCGTCATTAACCAGTAGTATCCCCCACACGGGCGGTCTCAGTAGCTAGTCTGTCCGATTTCCCCGAGGGCCCCGCCACAGGCATGCAAGCGCGTTAGTTACCATCTGTGTCACTGTCCACTATGTATAAATAGCAGAGCTACACCTACACTGGAGTCCAGACCTCCTGCCGGAACAGTTCTACTAGTACTGGCCCTTTTGGCCTTCCGGCCCAATTTAACGACTAGTCCGCTAGCATACCCGATATGACACCTGCCGCAGTAACTCGTTGGGAATTGCACACATAGAGCATCAGTAGCAGCAGCACTAACATCAGCAGGTGCAACAGCAGTATCATGCCCTGTGCTGCGCCCCCATGAAGCCCCCCGCCACCAGTCCAGCTGCGCGTGAGACAGCTCCGATACCACCCACTCCAACCCATCTCACCCCATACCCGAGTCACAAAGGGCGCCAAGCCCTCCTCGCGGCCCGCCTGCATCCCTGCCCGCCAGCGCCATCACCTCCTCCCTCTCTCCTCACACCCCGAATATAGCCACCACAAGCTTTCATTCCCTCACTCTGTCAAAAGTTGTCCTGTCTTGCCCTACCTAGGGCGTGCGGCCACCATCAGCCCGGCCCGTCCATTGCCCTGCCGCTCCCCAAGTCACCCACTCCCTCCCCCACCCTCTCCCCCACACACAAACACACACGTGCAAATATGCAAGTCAAGGGACCCTCAAGCCCCTTGACGTCTCTTCCTTGATGCGACAAGCCCTTGTTGGACAAAATTGGGTGGAGGGCAAAAAATGATGGCCGCCGCTGGCTTCTTTACGGCCCCTCGCTGCCAGCCCCCGAGGCGACTGCAGGGCCGGTGGTGTTTGTGGCCGACGGCGCCGAGGGGAGGACTTGGAGGTGCGAGAAGAACAAGCCCGCCACAGCCATCTGAACGGGCACCAGGGGGAGGTGGCGGGGCCAGGGATGGCCCGGAGAGAGTTGAGAAGCGCAGAAGGGAGGAGAGAGTTATACACCGAATGGCAGCTGCCCCGGTCCCACACAAGGGCGGTTGCAAGGGCGCGCGCGCGCGAGAGAGAGACGGAAGAGCGCGAAGCGGGTCAGGGGAATGCGGAGTGGCTAGCTAAGAAAGGTAAGACGTGTCGAGCGCCCTCCTCCCAGCTTTCCGCACCGCGCCGTTGGCCTCATCATCATCACCATCATCACCATCACCATCATCATCACCATCATGAGGGACCTACCCACCAGCATGGAGCCAGTCCCAACATGTCCTGAACACGGCCCTTGTCTGGTTTTTTGATCCATGTCCTAGTTCGCATCCGTTCGCACCCCAACACACGCAGGCCCGTTTCATAAGCAGCAGCTCCTACCCCTTCCCTCTCTCTCCGTCTCCATTTCTCTCTCTCGCCCCCTCGTATCGATGGCTGTTTGTATCTGGGTTCATTCGGTTAGGCCGCGTGTCACCGCTGTGCCGCTCCGTTCTTCATTTCCCTCCATGTGGTCTGCCCCGAAAGCCCTCACCCTCTCCCTCCCAACCCCCTCCCCCCTCCTCCCTCCCCCCACCCCCCTCCTCCCTCCCGCCACGAGACCCACCATCCCGACCATAATGAGCTGTTTGACGTCCGTCTCCGCGTTGCGCTGTATAAAGGAGGACGCAATGAAGGCGATGGAGATAAACGAAAATATTCGTACTGTCGTGTACGGTACAGTACGGGCAGAGGAGGCGGACAAAGAGGGGGGCGGGAAGAGGTAAGCCCCACGTGGGGATGACGGACAGGTAGCCCCGATTGGGGGGAGCGAGAGAAAGGAAAGGGGTTCGGCGGGTGGTGTGGGTGGAGCTGAGTGGGCTGGCAGTTCTGTTGATGGTGAGTAAGTTGCGAATGCGAATGTGGGTTGCGTGGACGGGTACGTGGGGGCCGGTACAGGTTTGGGTTGAGGTAGGCAACAGTAGAGGCAGTAGCAGCAGCAGCAGCAACGACGGTCAGAGGGGCCTGATGTGGGTTGCACACAAAAGTGGATTGCTACGGCATCTCGGGAAGTGTGGTTGAAATAGCAGACGAAGTGTGCATCTGAGCATTCTGTGTGTGTTTATGTATATATGTCGGTATGTGTGTGCGAGTTAGAGAGAGAGAGGATGTGTTTGCCGTGCCCGCAAATGTGTGCGTACCCTCCTACACTCCTCTTTCAACTGATAGCGGCCACGGGTATTACGGGCACTAAGCTGTTAACATGCTCAACGGCAGATGGGCAGCAGATTTAAATGGACTTTGAGGGCATCATTCCCATGTATCCCAGCGGTAGTAGACGGACAATTGAGGAAGATGGATGTGTATCAAGGCATACCTGTCCGTGCTCGTGGCTGGCAAGAAGGCAGGCAGGCAAGCTGTTTAACGGAAAAAAGCCTAGAATATTTCGCCCCAATCAGCAAAGCAGTGACGCTTCCGCAACGACCGGAAGCAAATGACAGCCCACCAATTGCTGTATGCTGCAGACGAGCGGGCCAGTGTGCGCGGAGTGGACAATGCCAGCAGACACTTACGCTTCAAAAGCATGCCCAGCATTGCCAGCACCATCCCCACGGTTGCGTAGGCATCGACTTTGTCCTCAGATGGCGGTGGTGGCTTGTAAGGTGTGACACTTTCCGGCCGCCGTGGGTCACCCGACAAGGCGCTGGCTGTGGCCTTGTCAGCAACCATCGTTTAAATCAACTGCTGGATCACTCCTCGGTGGCGTCAAACCTCGCGGTATCGGATTCCATTTAAATAAATGGCTATGGACTTGTCTGCATGCTCTTAAACGCTTTCCAACTTTTTGTTTCAATTCTTTAGGGCTCCAATTATCAAGCACATTTTCGCAAATGGTTGCCATGACTATTTAAGCATAAGGCCTTTGCACCTGAAACTGCATATCGTACTTATAACACTGCTCTGCTTAGTGGAATTGTATTGAGGATTGGGAGTTGCATTTGTTAGGAATGCTACGGTACTGGTATATGGCGTGTACCTGATTACTTGCATGACATATAGACGCTAGGACGCTAGGCGTTGCAAAATGTCTTTAAGGCGCGATGATGGGCGAAGCATAGCAGTATGGGAGAACTCGCCATGGCGTGCCTTCATTCGACAACGAGATCCTGCAGATGCTGAGAGCCAGGCAGGAAATGGCTCGCAGCAGTTTCGCAATGGTCAGGTGAACACCTTGGCGTGCACCAGGGAGCCAAGGAATTAGGACACTCATAGCTTATATCTCAGAAACGCTTTTGCATTTGCATAACTTAAAGCTGAAGTAGACCTTTCACTTCACCATCGCCTGCTGGTTGACTGCACAGGACATTTCTCAGCTCCTTTATCAAAACAATACGGATGACATTCGGGAAATATTTGGACGCGCGTTGGATGCAACTCGGAGCAAGTACGTGGCCGGTCATCGGCCTACAGAGTCGCAGCAGGAAACGCCAGTTATTTAGGACGTGTTTGCACCAAGCGGCAGTAATGCAGTTTTCCTTTTGAGCTATAACTGTATTGCTCATCGTCGGTTCTTGCGTTATTTCTGCAGGAAGGCGTTTGTTTCGGCGGCACAGATCCGTAAAGATGTGATGAGGAGCGAGGCACGGTTGATGGCAGAAGATAACCGAAGGTAAATCCTTAACCCTCTCACTGGTTGAGCTATGCATTTGTTATTTGTCGCTTCGCATGTGTGAAAGGGTTTATTATGGCATGAATGAACAAGTTTCGCTTACTCTTTTGCTGAAGTTGGAGCTATGGACACGCAAAATGGAACCGAAGCGGCGATGCAAGTTCCTACGGGCTTGACGATGACTTCTTTGACGATGACGATGAAGAGAGCACGACCGACACAGAAAAGGCAGAAAGTCAGCCCCAGCAAACAGAAACCTTACCCGGTAAGATGGTGCTGCTTTCCCACGCAAGCATGCAGTTCATTTGCGAACCAGCCTTGTGAGCGCGGTCGTGTTCCTCTGGTATCACACGTAGTCAATCCAAACCACCCAATGATCCACACACATTACAACGGTCATCACACGAGACATCGGCGTGCCGCAGCATTCTCCTGTGCCAGGCCCTGTCGTGACGGCATTACTAGCGCACCAAAACGTTGCCACTCTCCCATAAATTTCATTGGGCACTGCCCACCAGGCCCCCCACTCCCCGCCGCCCTACCACCTGTGCCCCTGCCCCAACCACACAGCCTCTCCCGTGGTCCGGAACGGCAGCATCCGCATTGCTGCGCCCTCATCGCGCCGGAGGCGGGGCACCGCCACTGGCAGCTGCGCTTCCGCAGAGGACTCGGACGTGCAGCAGCACGGCGGCGGCCCGGAGTGGACAGCATCCGCCCCCCGCACCCCAGCTCGCATGCACATCTTATCGCCAGGCGGTGGCAGCAGCATCAGCGATCCAAACTCGCAACTGGTCTGTGTGACGCGCAGCCCGCAGGGTGCCCAACCGGGCAGTCCCATCAGCCCCTTCGCTGACGCAGGCTCACGCTCCGGCAGGGCCAGGGCGGTGACGCTCGGTGGTGGCGGCGGCGTCAGCGCCACGATGAGCTCTAAGCTGCTGCACGTCCAAGCCGCCAGTATGCCAGCGCGCCACAGCTTGGAAATGAACAGCAGCCGCAAGGTAATGTCGCCAACAGGCCCGAATGTTTCAGGGTCGCTGCGCCGCTCCAACAGCTTTGACGAGGGCCGGCACGGCGGTGAGGCGGCAACCTCGCCGTCCGCGAGCAGGTCGACCGCAGCAGTAGTCGCAGCACATGAACGCAGCCAGGGCAACCCGCGCGTGATCCGTAATCATCGCGCGGCGACAACTACTGGTACCGTGCCTGTGGTCGCGTCGTCGTGTAGCAGCTTTCAGTACCGTACGAGTGGCGGCGGCGGCAGCAGCAGCGGCGGTGTAGAGCCACATGCGTCGCTGCAGCGGGACGTGACGCTGATGCGCAGCAGGTCCCGTCGGACTGGACTGCATGGCGGCGACGACAGGTGGGCTAGCGGCTCCGACGGCGGCCATCCTAAGAATCCATCGCTGGGACCGTCCTCGTCGAGCCGAATGATGGAAGTGCACGGGGCGCGTTCGTACACGACGCCGCACCTGACCAAGGTCGCCTCGTCGGTGGCGACATCGGCAGCTGTTGCGGCGGCGGCTGCGCTGGTGACGCCGCTGGCGTCGGGTTCGTACTGCCAGCTCATACAGACCCCATCAGGGGATGTCCGGAAGCACCCGGTGTCAACGGTGGGTACACAGAACCTGCGTGGTGGTGGGAAGGGAGGGGGCCCCGCTTAGCGAGGTGTCGGGGACGTGAGTTCGACAATGCATCCGCACATTGTGTCTCTGTGGCCGAGACCTTAGCAAGGCCGCCATCCCGGCCCCAGAGCGCCTCATCCTTCGTCAGGTGCTGTGTGTTTTGCAGCCCTGCCGCCGTGCCTTGCTTTCCCTTGCCCTGCCTGATTCTGCTTTTTCCTGTAACCACAGCGCCTCACCCGTCCTGACTCCGCATGACTTGGTACGTGGTGGCGCAGGTTCTGGCTGCCCATGACTCGGGTCGGAGCTTGGGTGGCCACAGCGCGGGTCACCCTGGTGAGAACGGCCGCAGCATCCTCGGTGAGGGCAGCAGGAGCATCCTGGGTCGGCTGAGAGGCCTCATCACCCCGCCTTGACGGGGGCCTTGGGGGCCCGAGGGCCCCCCCAAGGGTGTGAGAACCAGCATGCGTGTGGAGCAGGTCCTACTCAGCCGCCGTCCGATACAGATCCCTAGCGCACCTTGCTTGTTTTTCCCGACGTCGTCTTCCCTTTCACAACAACCTTTTCCTTCGTCATTCTTTTTCTTCTTTTCGCCGTTATGGTCGTCATCGTCACCGTTTCCTGTCTTCGCGGCAGATAGCTATTATGAATATTATAAAAATTGTCCTGATTGACCGGGACTCAACGACGCCGAGCTAGTTACAAGACCGGACTATCCGGCAGCGCCCGTGCACAAGAACCAAGACACAATAGCCATTTGAACGCAGCTCGACTGTGGAGTAGCGCTGCGACTGCAGCACTGGGACTATGATCGGCAACACAGTGTATGTCCCTCTTTTTGGAATTGAAGTGGGTCGCGGTACCTGCCACGAACCTGGACGCGGTACAGACCACGGATGAGGCGGGGCAGCGCATCCGGGTGGGAAAGTCCAGCTGTTGTGCCGTCTCATACACACACGTACTCGAGAAGCATCATGCGGTGTGAGTTCTTCCACTACATCGGCACACGGCACAGCGTGTGGGAGGGTCCTCCCTAGAAGAGTTGGAAAGAGAGGTTGGGAGGAAGAGGGCTTCTGTCCGGGAGGTGGGGAGAACGGACGTCAGCCTCTGGAAGATCAGGGCGGTGCGTTTTTGTCGTCGCAGTACTGTTGGGCATGTGTAGGATTGAGGTCGCACGTTGAAGAGCGCAGCAGAGGAGGAAGATAAAGCTTTGCCAGTATGTGCGTGTGTGGGGCGTGCCAAGGGATGCTCTGCAAGGAGGACCGGAGGCCAGAAAAACACGGGGTCCTGAATACTTGGCGCGTGCATGCGCATGGGGCATTTATCCGGGTATGCTAAGAGTAATGGATACGGAGGTCCGCGGGATGCGGAAGAAGTAGTTTTGCATGGGCCTTCCCCCGGGGTGTTGCACAGGCAATGTGCTTCACATTCTTGTATGATGGACTTCAGAACCACTGAAGCGAAAGGGTGACAGGGGGTTTTGCACGCCCTGGAAGATGGGCCGGCCGGCTGCGATTGCTACAGCGGCTGAGGCCGTGTATAAGACGACTACGACGATTATGATGGTGATGATGATGATGATGATGATGGCTGCCAGAAAGCTTGAGACCGTGTTTGGAAGCAGACGAAGTTTGTGCATCTTCTGCATAGGCGAGCCCGGGCAAGGAGCTGTGCCCCTTGCAGTACGGCGCAGGTGGATTAGCTGCTTACTACACCGCCACCACCACTGCTGTTTTTTTACCTGCTAGAACCTCAATATATTGAACATGGGTTGTGTGTTGCAGCTGCAGAAGCTGTACATGGTGAAGATGACCGCGGACGGACGGACGGACGGATACGTCCATAGATGGCTTTTCTTCCCTCATGCCCTTAGTGTGGGACTTCTCCTGTGCTGTACTGGCGGAATGGAAAACAGGGAGGTTTTCATATTCACGGATTAATTCTCTTTCCTCCACGAGCGCGCCCGAGGTGTCCCCTGGTTCCCCTAGTTGCCTAAACGGGCGACTGAGCGCCCCCGGGGGACACCGCCCGGGTTTTGGATCTTCTTGGGTGGGGAGAGGGGTGTCATGGGGTTAGAGAGGGTTTATGGGACGCGGCCTCTCTTTCTCAACATATATACATACATATGTACACTTAGATTGGACATGTATTTATTGCAGGAGACCCTCATCACGCCCCAATAATGTTTTGGTCACACTAAATCGTAATTGGTGATTTAGCTTTTTCCCTGCCTCGGGGGCCACTGCGGTGCGTACGGTTAAGTTTTGGACTGGGTTGCGGATCGTCGGATCGTTGTTGCTGCTGAGCTCGACGACGTGATGGAGTATAGAGCTACGTTAGCGGATATATGAACCGGGGGACTGGTGAATCAATACGCGTTCTGGCTTTTAGCTGAACACATGCACACACGCACGGAAACAGACCCACGCACGCACACACGCTGATTGCCCTTCTGGTCCATATCTTTCGAGGCATAGGTCTTCGAAATGTCACTTAGAACACACAAGCGAGCGTGCGAGCCCCTCCTTCATCCTCTTTTTTCTTATTGGGGGTCTCTGACATTTCCCTAACCTGCACACATACGCACACAAGGCGGAGTTGATAGTTGTGACGTGTGAGGTGCCCTATAGAATACCAACCAATCGTTGGACGAGAAGTACGAACTTTTTGCCCACTGACTTGTGAGACTATGTATTATTATTCATTTACCCGCTGTGTTGGTGGCGGAGTTTTGTTGGCGTGACGTTTTATGCAGCATGTTTTAGAATTGTACCATTGTACCAGTCGTTCCTGGACCCTCCCATGCAGTTTGTCTGAAGGCGGCGCGGGGCTGACAGGTTTGCCGCGAACTCGCGGAGTAGGCTGGGAGCCCCTGTCCCCTCTTCCCCCAGTGCTCTCGATGGGCAGGCGGGGAGAATGGCCCCAGTGCGGTGGACTGTCTCCCATCTCATCTGCTCACCTACCTAACCGACATAATACATACCCACATAACCTCCGGGATGTTGAATGCGCTTTTTGGAGGACCTAGTCGGTAGTGGGCTCGTTGTGTGCCCATTTTGTATGGTTGGCACCAAGCCCGCCAAACCCCATCTTTCCCCCCATATCTGTGTGGGAGCGTCGCAAGGCGTGTGGCGTGTGGCCAGCTGGTCATTGTTCGCACGTGGGGGCGGCCCCGGCTTGGGACCTTGCGTTTAATTGACTGTGTATCTTACTTTTCATTACGCTTGCAAATCCGTGCTATGCCAGGTTGCATTTTTTAATAAAGCGACTTTTTTGGTCAATTGAACGATTGTGTGTTGGACAGGCGCACAGACGGGTGAACGGATATCCCCGTCCAAATGTGCGTAGCTAGCAACCTAGTGATCAGCATACATGGTGTAGGCGGAATAAGTACTAGGGCACTGGGTGGGGCAAGCCATGCCTCTGCCGGTAACCTGCGAGGCGAGTTCAACCCTTGTTGAGCCATGTGGGTTGTGCCCGTGTGATCATCGCCGCCTGGCTGTCCTCTTTGGTGTGTTGCGCTGCGATACGGGGGCAGGGCCTGACAAGGACGGGCCTACCGGGCACCGTCTCTATGACACTAACCTCTGCTCGACCTGCTGCCGTGGCTTCCTTTCACGTGGCTGTCTTTCGCCGCAACTCAACCACCAAACCTCCTTCCATCTCTCCATGCATACGGTGTAAAGTGATAATTTGACATGCACCTTTGCTACACTGCCAGATCGTGCGCGGGAGAGGAATTGGCGGGAATTAATAAGCTCGAAGAAAACATCGACTCCGTTGCCATCCGTGCTGATGAGCTTTTGAGGGGTTTTTTATGCGTCTTAATATGTACCGGCTTAGTCCACGCACTCCGAAAGCCCGCTAACATAATGCACATGACTTTTCATGGTTTAGGAGTATAACTTCAATCCTGTACTACGTCCACGCACAAGGACATGCGCAAACTGGCGGCGGGGGGGGGACCCGGGTGAAAGCTGCGGTGCCAGAGAAGCCAGAGGACGTGCAGCCAACGGCCCATGAAGACACAACTCATTGCCGTACATTTCCTTACGTAGGTTTCAACAAGCCGAACGGTGCTCTATGTACGTCTATTACGATCGCAGCACGTCCTCTCCGCCTTGAGGAAGGCTGGTTCTCCCCAGCCGCCCCTAAAACCCTAAGTTATCAGGAGTTCCATCCCACCCGAGTCGCTCACCACAGATGCAGATGTGGGCGTTGACTTAATATTTGGTGCAATTTGGCGTGCATACGTTTGCCGTAAGTCCCCTAAGACCCTGCTATATCGTAGCCTCAGTATTCCTGTCATGTTGCAGTCTACAATAACTGGTAGGGTGTGGCGTGCATCGCACCCTATCTTCTCCTAATCCTTCCGGAATTCTAAACATATATCCTGCTGCCACACGCGCCCCAATATCACCTGTTGGCCACCACCACCCGACTCGCCTGGGGTCGGCTACATCTACCATCCTTAACTGTTGCAAAACTGCTGTGCAACCCCAGAGTCCGGACCCGCAGACGCAGCAGAAGGAAAAAGCCAAAGCCACAGCACCCGTGTGTTCAAGCTTCGGGGGCCGCGGCAACAGCCGAACAACATACAACATGCAAGCTTTCCTACACCCCTCAACATTCGTGTTGCCATGTCGTGCATGCGGAGCGAGGACGAGGTTACGGTTCCCTCACTGCACCGCACCCCGGAGGCCCCGGAGGCGAACCTCCTCTTCGGTTGAAACTCCACTGCGTGGGAAATCAACGGGCGACAGCAAGATACTGCACCAGCAGTCTGGCGCAAAGCTGCCAGATGCAGAGCTGTATATTGTTGCGGAGGACTCCACATGGCAATGCGCGTACTTAATCACGTATATTCGTGCCGTACCATGCACAGCAACTGCAACGGGCGACAACACACACACACACAGCAAAATGACAGCGACGAAGTCAACTACTGCTTCTTCTGCCGCATTATCATCGTGACTAATAAACCGCAGCAGCACCCTCAGGCGGCAACTCCAATGGTCCGCAAAATTTCTTCATCAAAACGGCTTCAAGGGGATATTAGTACTCCTAGTATTCGGGAACAAGACAAGCTAACCGGAAGAATAAGCATAAAAAGCAAGTATGTGTCGTCAGCTTCAGCAGCGGCTGTCAAAAGTGCCAGACTGGTTGAAAGGCTCATTTATTTGAACGTCACCGCAACAGAACGTCCTCCTGTCCAGGGCCTCACACACCTGTGAGACCAAATGGCCAACGCACATCGGCGCTAGCAATCGTCGCCATGGTTGTTGTTGTTGTTGTTGTCATGGTGGTGGTGTAGCGGTGGTTGTGGTGGTCACGCGCTCATAAAGCCGTGGGATCGTTTTTTGACTGGCATTGCTGAAAACTGTTACGGCCACGGCATCCCAAAAGTAAGACCGGCAGCACACGGGCTGGAAAGCTTATGAACCCAACTAACTGTCTAATTTCTTAACTCGCCCAACTCTGTTCCCCCTTAAAGGATACGTCTCCATCCAGAACCTCGTACGTTTCCCCCCACAACACCTAAAACACTCAAGGAAAGTTTGCGCTGAAATATAATCGTCAGGCACACCCTCTCCAATCGATAAGCGCTCCCATCGGCAATAACTACCTTGCAATGCTTTTCCCCTCCCTAACCCCCCACCGGCAAACCCACACTAGCAGACTGGGCCGCAGCTACAGCCGCGGCGATGCATGCGCAGGTCACCTTCGCCACTCAGTCGCGCTTCCGCCGCTGTTTCCCGTGCAACCCCTTCGACTGCTGTCCAAACGGCTCACCCACCATCACCCAACATCACTCACCACTAGAACAAAGCCCTACAGAAGAGCCTCCGCCACACCACCACCTGGGCCTCGTTCCTTACTGACGATGTGCGTCTGGAGGTGCAGTTGGCCGTAGCGCAGTGGTGATCTGGCGGCTGAGAAATGGCAGCTGTCCCTGCGGCAGGGCGGGCCCCGTCAACAGCCCGCCGCCTCCTTCACTGCCGCCATGGCCATGGCCATAGCCCGGCAGTAGCGCTCCACCGCCAGTGCTGAGAACTCGGCTTTCGCCAAGCGCCAGGAAGCCCGGCATGTCACCATCACGGCCGCCGTTGGCGCGTACGGACATAAGCCCCTCGACCTCGCCGCCCGCAGGCGCTATGGCCAGCCCCACAACGCCCTTCTCCAGACTCTGTCCCATCATCACCATTTCCACATCCACATCGCATCCACCGGTGGCAGCAGCGCCGGTGCCGGTGCTATCCGCCGTCATGCAAGACAGGTCCCCGGCGGTAGCCAGATCAGAACCCAGGTGGCATGCAACTGCCCCCTTGGCCGCCTTGGCCTCCGCTGCCTCTGCCGTCGCCTCCGCCTCCGCCAGCGCCTCCGCTTCAGCTCGGTGCAATGCGACATCCATTGGTTCCGGCATGCTGAGACTGTAAGTGCAATTTTCGCCGCCGCCGCCGCCTGGCCCCACCATGGGGCCCAGACCCAGGAGGCCCGGCTCTGCGACCTGCAGCCCGAGGTCGTCACCAAAGCCCACCCCCAGACCGCCGCCGCTGTAGGACCGCGGCACCGCCGCCACTGCCGCCGTGGCGGTGGCGGTAGCGGCACCAGCGGCGGAACCGTCCCCGGGGAACTGCTGCGGCGCACCTCCGTCAATGCCGCCTCCCGCCACGCCCAACGCGGCCATACACGGGATCATCATCGAGGGGGTGCAAGTTGGCCCGCCGCCGCTGCCGCTGGTTGGGGCCGCCGCCGGTGCTCCTGGACGCAACAAATGCTGCGGCTGTGGCTGCTGCTGCAACTCTAGTTGTAGCAATCCCGGTGCCCTGCCAGCCACTTCCAGTACCGCCTCATCCTCCGGAAGAAGCGGCTCCTGCAGCAGCGCAATCAACTCCCTCGGCAGGTCTGCCTCCGCCGCCTCGGCCTCCGCCGCCACATGATGACCCCTCTCCGTCGCCGCGGTAGCGAGGAGCTGCTGCCGCAGCGCCTCGTTCTGCTGCCGCACAGCCGCCAGCTGCTCCTCAAGCTGCTGCGCCTCGCGGCGTGCCTCACGGAGAAAGCTCTCCAGCGTCGTACCATCGGCTTGCAGCCGCTCCAGTTGCCGTATAAGGGCTTCCTGTTCCGCTGCGCTATCGCTCAGAGTCTGTCGCAGCTGTTCGGCGTACTGCTGTTTGCGCTCCTTGGACTTGGCCGCGCTCTGCAGGTTTCAGAGTTTAAACATTTTTAAGGAGGTTTCAGCGTTGAGCTTCAACATGCCGCCAGCCAGGCCACCAGGCAGCAGCCATTAGATGAGGAGCAAGGGCGCCATTTAAAAACAATGGAGCTAGATAGCACGGCGCGCGAGACGGGAGAGACGGGACGTAAGAGTGGGCAGCCATGTACAGCTCACTTCACCTTGCTTCACCTCCCCAACCTTCTCCACCCCCCAGATCACCTCTTGGCACTTCCACCCCCTACACGTCAACACACACACACACACACACGCACACACACACGCGCACCACCACCACCACGTACCAGCCGATTAGCCAGTACGCGTTGCGCCTTTTTGGGGTCCAACAGCGCCAGCTCACGAGTCGACCTGCCGTTGCTGCCGCGTTGCCTCTCTCGCGCCTTAGAAGACCCAGACCCCGCACCTGCACCCGCACCTGCACCCCCAACAGCGCCGCCGCCCAGCCCTGCACACGCGACCGCAGCCCCCGCCCCCGGTCCTGGCGGCTGATCCCGCGGGCCCTGCTCAGGTACTCGCGGCTCCGAATCCAACTGCAGCAGCTGCTGCTGCCGCAGACTTTCCGACTGCGCAGCTGCAAAGCTGCGGCCGTCGTCTACCGCAACCGCCGCAGAGACGACCGAGTACTCCGCGCCATGGCTGCCGGCGCGGCTACGCGACGCCGTCCTGCCGCCGCCTTCAGATGCCCGGTCGGGATGGTCCGAGGGGCGCTTCAGCAAGACGACGGCGCCCAGATCGGATCCTGGCAAACCCAAGGAGCCCGCGGAGGTTGCGGTGGTCGCTGCCGTACAGTCCATGGAGTAATGCCGCTGGTGCCGCCGGCGTGCAGAAGCTCCTCGCGCTGGCGGCGGCGGCAGCGGCGGCGGCGGCTGGAGCGGCTGTGCGGTTTCGTTGTGAGCTCCAAGTTCCACGTTGTCGCTCGTCAGGCCCTGGTTGCCCCGGGGCCCGACCGGCGGTGGTGCTGACGACGGCCCAGGAGCGGTGATGTCGTCGGGAACCAGGGGAACGTCTCCACCATAGCTTTGGCTCTGGGCGCGGAGGGCGGTCACTGGGCGGCCACTGCAAAAGAAGGAGGCCTGACCGCTGTGGCGGTCGGGGAGTGGGTCAGCTGTGACGGCGGCGGTGGCGGAGGTGGAGACGGTGCTAGGACCTGTGGCGGCGATGGCGCGTCCAGCGTCGGCAAGAATGCCGCCCGGGGTGGTGAAGGGCGACCAGCCGGAGGTGTTGGCGAGGTGGTCGATGGAAGTGGGTGACCAGCTGGCTATCACGGCGGAGGGGGTTGAATTATGGGGGGGCCCGCTGGCCGTGGGAGTTTGCGTTGGTAGGGTTGCGAGGGAGTGGCCAGAAATCGTTCCAGTGTTTTGCCAGGTTGATCTCGGCGGCGCCTTGCCGAAATAAGCCGGACCAATACCCAGACCGTCGGACAGCCGGCTTCGGAGGTCAGGCCCGCGCGTACAGTCCACGGATGTCGGAATGTCAGTGTCCATGCCGCAACAAGCCGTTGTCACGGTGCGCACAAATGGCGGAATGCTTGTCATGCTGGGCCCGTCCTCCATGATGCAGCCGCCCTGCGAGAATGCGCCAGGTGGAACATCTTTTGATGTGGACAGAAAGAAAGTTGCGCCATGGTGCGCACCTGAAGCAGGAGACCGCACTCCAGACTCCCAGGGGTGCCCGAGGTTTCACTGCGAGTCCTTGGTTTTGGAAATTGAAGCACAAGGAACAGTCCTTATATATCAAAATGTTTTCAAAGCGTAGAACATGTCAGAAAGTCCACTCACTTGCGATGCATAACTGCGAGCAGAAGGTTCCGCTGTCACAGTGGTGACCCCACACAGCATGGCGAAAGCTCCTCCACCGCTTGGATGGATGTCCTATTAACGGGACACAGTATTTTGAACCTATGTGGTAACTTTGTTCATTGGCAAGCGAGCCGGCATTTCACAGCCATTCCACAAATGAAGTGAGAACAGTTTGGCAGTGTAAGCATGCAAAAGTTGCCACAAATCTACCATAATGTCAAGAACGCTTTGTGACGTAAAGTAAGGTAGAAGGGTTGGTTGTACGAAAGCAAACGGTATGTCCAAGCGACAGGATCCACAACACCATTCTGCATAACTTGACCTTTCCATTAATCATATATGAATTCAATTGAAACGATTGGGATTGGCATCAAGAGACTAGCTGTCTGGTTATCTAGTTTGCTCTGAACCACATACGGCCTTGTTGACTTACAAGCCCGAAACACAATGCTTCTCCAACGCCATGCTATCCTGTCGACGCCATATGTGACCAGGCGCCCACTAGCGGCGTGTGGCTTTGCACGTCGCAGCCTCCGCTGCCGGGCGGAGCAGTCTTCCACTGAGGCGCCTGGCGAATCCAAGCCTGCCGCTTCTGCGCCATCGACACCTGCGCCATCCATTGATGTTAAGAAGGTGGAGGCCAGCGCGCCTATCCTGCAGAAGGGACAGGGCACAGCCATCGTCACCGGCGCCATCTCCGCTATCTTGGGCATCGGCTACCTAGCACTGGTCTGGCTGCTGGACTCCCGTGGCGGGCAGCTTCAGCCCCCTCCTCCCGAGGCTTTCATTCCATGATTGCGGAGTTTTTCTTATTTTACCTCCAAAGGCTTGCGTAGAGATGTTATGTTGGCTTTCAGGCCAAGGACGTTAATTGACAAGCGCAATATCGTTGGGATTTCCTTGTTAGGCCCCCAATTTTGGGCAGCTGGGTGGCCATTTTCCATCAAGGGTGACATGTTAGTCCTTGCAACGGTGGACGATGGGCTGATGCAGCCCTGGCAGGCCCCCGATGGGCTGCTGGCCCTTACAGTGGGTGCGGAAGATTGCGTGCAATATGAACACATTAGGTCGGGAGCCATAAAGTATTCATTTGGCCAATCACCTTGCAGGTGTACTCAAGGCTAGTCTGGGAGCACTTGCTGCGACCTTGCCTTGGCACTTGGCACAACCTCCGCACTGCTACGAGAGCTTAGTTGGTTCATGTGCCGGATGCCCGCACGAGTACGTGATTTGAGCAGGTCCTGTAGGCAAATGAAAGGACAAGTAATGTGGGTTTCGTATGTATCGTCTCGATGTTGCCATCGGACATGGCTGCTGCTCTACTAGTCAAAGGTTATGTCTGTGCGTGCCGCCGCACTTGCGTATGCGTGGTGCAGGACTGGTTTTCCCTGTAGCACTTGTGACGGGTGGGTGGGTGGTGGGGTATGGCCATGGGCGCGCACCTGCACGGGACAACCAGGCTGTCGCGGCCTGCCAACTCTGTCTCAGACAGCGCGTACACATCGCCACAGCGGCAAGGATGCGTGAATAACCTTACTCCTGTAAGATCGGGGGTTGGGCCGCGGCGGTTCATGGCATATGATTGAGCTACGTTTCGATGCCCAGCCAAACCAAACGCGAGAGCGGGGGAGGGGGGCGGTTGGGGCTTGGACAACGTGCAATAGCAAAGAGTGGATGTGTACGTTACGATGATGACTCGCGACTCTTACGCTGCGTGTTTCCCCACCAAATTGTACCATTACCCACCCTCATGCCTGTCCTCTACATCCATATCCAGGAGGTCTAGCTCGTCTTGGTATGCAATTGCACTCTGCATCTCCTTTAAGCTCAGCAGACCGTCATACGCAGCTCTTTGGCCTGCGTCCCGGAGGACCTAGCATGTGGTTACGAGGGACAGCAGAAGACACCAGGTGTGGTGAGGTGAGGAGGGAAATGAACTGAAGGGTAAAAAGTTGTGACCCAGATGGAGATGAAGGCCGATAGGACCACTCAGCGGCGAATCAGGAAACACACATCCATTCGCAGCCAGGCATTTGCTCTACTCCGCCCCATGGCTGAAGTCAATGCACGCAGAGGCGCCGAGATAATTTTCCACACCGCCCCACAGTAATCTTGGCCCGGCTTGGCCGCAGCTTGGCCGCAGCTGAGTTCACCCCCCCCCATTGTGAGACCGAATGGAGCCATGAAGCGGCATGGAGCGGTGCTTAGTGTTGTGAGATTGAAAGCACGGGACCGGGGACTTGGTAAAATAACCCCCGTGCGGCATAGTCGCTTCTATTGCCCCCTGGGTCATCGTCAGGCTCAAGGGGTGCTGCTCAAGTGGCACGACCGGGGCAAGGTAAAAGAGAAGAAAGGTGCCGGCCCATTTAGTAAACCCCATCGCTACCTGTTCGCTGTCTATCATACCTCCCAAGCTTGCTTGACTAGCTGGAAAGCATCCGTGTTGGCGCCTGACTGCCGAACATCTGGGACGGTCGTGGGTAATACTGTACCACTGACGGCCTTGTCGGGGTGGTACTTTAGAACAGCTGCATGGTATGCTTGCTTGATCTGTTCAAGCGTAGCGCTTGGATGAATACCCAAGACCTGATAGTGCGTCAATTCAGGCTCCATGCTGTGGCTCAACCAAAGAGGTGCTTACACTGCACCGGGTTACAGCCTAATGAGTGTCTTACGAGCCCTCATACCGCTTAAGCAATTTCCTAAGTAAAGCGCTAGTAAGGGCGCAATAGTTACCCGCAAAAACAAACTGTCGGCGAGCGGACAAAGGAAATGAAACATGCAAGGCGCTCATCAATCTTCCCAAAATATTTAAATGCCAAACTCCAGCAGCATTCTGAACGGTGGACATCCCCTATACGGCTTCGGTCGATGGCCGTTCATTTTCCGTACAATTACCCGAAACTTACCGTTTGGCTTATTTCTGTACGTATTGTACAACTAAGTAACCAATAAGCCTGGTTTGGCGCAAGAGTCCGCACGTAGTACCCCAGGCGTGCAGGCCCTCGTCACGTCCTCTCAACCTATTAGAAAATTAACTGTTAAGAGATACAATCTACCCATATGCCATAGAGCGCGAGCGCATGGATCGTTATAGCATGCCCTCGCGCCGCTACATGCATAGTGTCACTTTGAAACACGTCCTAAGCACCCATGGAGATTATTTTGTGCCATACAATGGGGATGTTTCCACTGAGGATTAACGTCACGGATTGATCCTTAGTGGAAACATCCCCTATTATCCAACCCAACGATGAGAAATTATGTATGGCCTTGGGCAAACTCGTTTCCGATGACCGGCGTTACGAGCAAATCCGCATCGTATGTGTTCCAAAACCCAACTGTAACATGTATCAACAGCATGTAGCCCCGTAAACTATGATAAAGGTGAACTCAAGGCAAGCATCCCCAGCCTGTAAGCAGCGCCAAAATTGTACGGGATGTGGCGTAATTCCAGCGAGAGTCGGCACACGTGTCAACCGGCATAATTGTTTTATGACGATTATCCTCAAAGCACCGGCTGCTATCATTGAGACGAACTAAAGCGCGATAGGAGCCTTACAAGTACACCATGTTTCCCTAATGCTTCGTGGTTTCGCTACAGCACGTCCCGCACTTATGGATCCTGAACAGGGGATTTCGGACTCCCACGTTCCTAATCGGCGAAATCATGGCCAGCGAAGGCTTGACAGTGGCGCCTCGCAAGTTTCTTCCAATACCTCGGCCGCGTCATCATTTGGCCGCGCAATACTCCGTAAGACGCACGCATTTGAACTGCTATGGCATTTTGGATGCAATTTGTCAACTGAAATCTAGCTCCTTCTCCTTCTTCAGTTTTCTGCCTCGCCTTGCTGGTGCTGGGAGTGCTCCCAGCAACTTTTGTTGTGAGTCACTGTGAAGCTTATTTGGCTGCCTTTGCTTTGGTCTGGCATTGTGCGCGATATTAACTTGCCGTTCTGTAACCGCCGTATCGTTTGTGCCTGTTGCAGCTCTGGACATGTATTATAGTAGTTGTACTTATATTTATGCGACTGCGGTTACAAGCGCAGCACCTACATCAGGCGCTTGAGCAGGTGGGCCAGCCTGAAGGGCAAACTGGGGAAGGCCACAGTGCGCTGTGCGAGAAGACCTATCCAGCAATCTTGGCCCCCCATATTCTCTGTTTATCGAAACATTACTTGAAACATTCCTCGAAAGAACGTAATCCAGTTACGTATGGCAATTTGTCTCGTGCAGACGGGCGCATGTCGATGGAACCGTGCCCAGTGAATGGAACCTCACCCAACCTTATCCTCTTCTCCCCACCCAACACGCGGATCTGCTGTGACTTGTATGGGTTTTTGTCTATACCGTATGGGCGTTTGGAAATCCGATATGTGTAGGATGATTTTGGGCGCCGAGGCACCGGCCGCCTCCAAGGGGGCGGCTCGGGACTTCCCTTGGTTCGAGTGATACCGGGAGGTGGGCTACTGCTGCTCCACACCACGCCGCAGACTGCCATGGAGCGGATCAACATCCACCTACGACAATTGGATGAAGAAATGGGCTACGCGGGTGCGTTGTTCGGCGGCACTCCCGCCGGGGGTTGTAGCACACGGACTTGGGTGCTTCTGACGCGTGCAATGGCGCAGATGATGGGTTTACCTAGCCACGGAGCTACCCACGTCTTTATGGATGTAAAATAAATGGGCAAACCAAGATGCCCTCTTCTCCTTGCTGGGGGGGATCGGTCCTTAAAACGGCCGGGTATTTATCGAGGCGTGGGAGATTCCATGTCCGCCGTCATGCTACATGTCGCTGTTGCTGCTGTTTGCCCCGAAATTTTCGGACACAGCGCACCGTCACGTCAGCACACATGTTAAATTTATTGGAAATCACCCCCTACATGCTCACTTTTTATCGCTTATCGATGCACCGACACTTCCTCTTCTGTGTGTGCCTTACGAAACCCGCCGCTGCCGCCGCCGCCGCCGCCGCTATCCAGGTTTTGATTCCCCGCTCGCAGCGCATAGTCCATTCTCGGCAGCGGCGACGGGTGCTGGGCCCGCGCGCCCGCCCTTATCCGAAGCTGACATTGCTGCGCTTCCGTGCTTCACCTACAAGCCCCCTCGTGGCGCCACAGCCGCTTGCGAGGGATCCACTTCGGCACAAGCAGGGGGACCAGCAGCCGCCGGCGGCAAGTGTGAGGGTGATGAAGGGAGCAGCGCCCGAGGCTCCAAGGCAACGGCTGTGTTCGCAGCCTCTACTTCTCAGCAGGCGCCGGCGCCAGGCAACGGCGGCACGCCTGCAGCTGCGATGGCGGGAGGGATGCCAGGGCGCGGCTGCGGAAGGACACCCTCCTCCTCCTCCTCGTCGTCGTCGTCCTCGTTGCCATCATCGCCAGCGGGAGCTGCCAGGGCGGGGTCCACTGGCAGTACTGACGGATGCGCGGCTGCGGGGCCGCCCGGCCTGACTTGCCCCGTATGCTTGGACGCTGTTGCAGAGGGAAGCACTGTCATGACCTTGCCCTGTCTGCATCAGTTCCATGCTGCGTGCGTGACGCCGTGGCTGCGGCAGCAGGGCCTTTACGCCACGTGTCCCATGTGCAAGACGCCAGTGTTCCAATGACACGAAGGGAAAGATAATGTGTATGTGGGTACATGGCCTTTTGAAGGCCCCGTGAAATCGAAAGTTTTAAACGCAGCAGCAGCACGAGCAGCTGGAGTGTCAGCAGGTCCATGAACCCCAACACACGGCCTCCTAGAATTGGAAGGGGGGGAGGAAAGGGAAGGATACAGTAGCAAGCAACAAAAGGTAGATAGGTATAGATTAGGGGCAGTCGGGGTGTGTGCACAGGTAACTTTTTGCTCTTGGGCTTTTTCCGTCCCTGATATTATGCGCTGTAAGTTGGGAGACCTTTAAGAGGCTGATGGCTCCCCGGGCCGGCTGGCGGATTGCCATGAGCATTGCCTTTGTGCGCCTTCTCGAAGGGCGGGTTTCGTATAGTGTTTGGTGACTTGTTGGTCGCAGTGGCATTTCAGTTGACGAATCCAATCCCCATTTTTAGGGCATTTTTAGGCATTCGTCGATGGAGATGCATGAATATGCACATGTCATGCATGCACAATCTGTGCACTATTTTGTATAAGGGCGGCACTCGCGTGGGCCTTGAACCAACCTTTGTTGTTTGAAAACTGTGTCCCACGAGTTATTGGTGGCTTATTGCGTGGCTTCTTTACACATTGCCTGCCGTCTTGATTGTATTTCCAGGCTGTCACAATCTTGTTGTGTTTTTTTGGGTGGGTGGTTTATACCGAGCCTGCAATGCAGGCGTGTCGCTGTGGTTGCGACGATTAATGTGTCAAGCAATTATTGGCTTAGGGACGGCGCTGTAGGATGACCACAGCCGCCGTTGTCATTCCCCATTTTGCGCTCCAACGCACCATTCCCACGCTCGTTTATGTTGTTGGCGTTTGACGCGCCATGCGCATATTCACAAGTGTGCTGTGCACAGATGAAGCACACCTCTTGGATTTCACGCGTGTGGTGTATTAGACCTGGAGGCGCAGCAGCCCCATAACTGTCCGTTTCAGAGGTTGGCTGCAGCTCCACTACCAGGGTAGGGTAAATTGTTGAACGGTAGGACATCCCAGCGTTGCTATCTTTTGCAGGGAAGGTTTGGCTCGCACGATGCCAAGATGTCAGTCGCACCATGCGCTTGTCCGCTGGTGCAGGGCGCAGCATCCTGCATCACAAGCAAGCATTTGACACCTCGCGCGGCAGCTATTGCGCCGCCGCCCGCTCCTGATGTCGAATTCTTTGTTTTTGTATCATCTGGCAGCAGCAGCACATTGTGTCGAATGTAATGGACTGCACCTAAGAGGAGTTACAGTTGCCGTTCCATGTCGCACCAGTATAGCGAATTCAACCGCAGCTGGAACACAGCTGGATAGCTTAACCGCAACCGTTAACCGATGGAGGGAAAGCCTGAGGTGCGTCGCCAGCTATGCCCAGAAACCCCGTGCCATCCTTACATCGGAACAAGCAGTACTAGTAGGGTTTACACCCCACAGGCACAGCCTGCAGAGGCACAAGGAGAACAGCACGGCACCAGGTGCATACCCGGAGCGAAATGGCTGGGTCCGCTCCCTAGGTCAGGAGCTTATGACCGGTGCTGGCAAATACGGGTGGGTCCCAGCAAGGCTGGCGCCTGTATTTATATGTGATGATGCTCCTACCACAGCCCCTACCGTATTTTGCTTCTCCTCCTGCAACTAACCAAGTCCGCACCCAAGCGCACAACCAATCAGCCGGACAGAACAGCCGAGAATCATCGCACAACCCAGATCTCAAGCAATCCAAATGTATATGACACAGCATACTACTACCTGGCCGTACCTGGCGCTAACACAACGCAGACGTGCGCAGACCAGGATTCGCATGCGGAAACGGCACCCGGCTTCATCAGCTCGTCTTAGCTGAACGTGTGCTGCTTCATGCAGTACACCAGGCAATGCCAGTCCAATCAACAACACCACTCCTAGGACGCAACTGCAAGCAGCTGTGCTTGTCACGCATACATAACACGCCCATACACCTACCCGCCGTACCCCAGTGACGCCGCAGCCTGCCGGAGCACCAGTCCGCGCGGGCCAAACCCGGTTTATCGACTAGCTGATTCAAAACAGGCTTCGCTAGACGGCCAACCCTCCAGCAGCGCGCGGCACGTGGCCTGTGTATCATCCACGGCTTGTGGGCCCCCCTCCAGCCTGGGGCCCCAGGCCGTGCTGGACTTCGCCTGTCCCCCATCCGGATCGTAACCTTGAGGCCGGAATCCTCCCTAACCCTCCATGCAATGCCTCGACCTGGTGGGTGAGGGTGCCCCGTTTCGCCATCCACCTCGGTGAGGCGGACAGATAGACAGACAGACAGACAGGCAAACAGGCTTCACACCAGGCCCGCCTGATCGTCCACACGTCCATGCATTGAATCGTTTTTACCGCTGCGCCCTCCGACCCTCCTCCTGGCGTTTCTGGCGCTTTAGGATATCGTGTGCGATGTTGAAGATGCCCTGCGTGGACTGCCCGCACACCGCGCACTTGGTGGACTTGGCGCTCTGCTTGAGCGCGCATTTCTCGCAAAAGTAGTGCCGACAGCGCGTCACCACCGGTGGCCCTTTGCACGACTCCCAAGGCTCGCGACACACAAAGCACGCAAACGGCAGCTCCTCATCTCGTGCCGCTGCTGCTGCCTCCGCGTCTGCATCGGCGTCGTCCTCGCCGTCCGCGTCGGGATTCCAGCCCTTAGCCAGCGCCTCGGCCTTCCGCTTCTGCTCCTCCTCCCACATCCGATCCAGCTCCCAGCCGCTCTTGTAATCGCCTCGGTCGTGCATGAACTTGCAGGTGTCGCCGTAGGAGCAATAACCCGTCTCCTTGTAGTCCTTGCACACGTCGGGCTGGTAGTCGAAGCGTGCCGACACGCGTACATATGCGTTGCCGCGCAGCGGCCCGTGTGCGCCGGTGCCTTTCTCGGCCGCCACGGTATGTTCCCTGCGGAAGCCTTTTCGGTAGTCGATGTAGGAATTCATGCCTTTGTACGTGCCGTCATCAGCCACGCCCTCGGTGGCTTGTTTGAGCACCTTTTCGCGCTGTGCGCGCGCGTCTCGGTCGTATTCGGTTTCGGTCTCGAGGATACGGGATGCGAGCGCGTCCTTTGTGTCCTGCAGGGCCTTACTGCCAGCGTACTGCACCATCAGCTCCGGTTTGTCGTCCTTGGCCGTGGTGAATTGTAGTTTGGTGTCGCCGCCAGCTCCGGTGCGTAGCTGCTTGGCCTTGCGCACTACGCCACCCTCATCGCCCTCGCCGTCGTCGGCGTCAGGAGCCAAGGTGGGGCCAGCGGTGCCAGTGGCAGCGCTGGTGCCGGCTGCGCCGCGTTTGCGAAAGTTGGCGCCGCCTTTCTTTGGGCGGAAGAGGCCCTCCGTCCCGGCCGCGGAAGCGACGGCTGCAGCGCTGGGTGTCACGACGGCGGAGTTGTCTGGAGCAGCGGCCGGAGGCACGCCTGCATGCTCTTCATTCCGATCCGCCATGGGAGCTCTTGCGCCCCGACGGCGTGTAAGTTAACGCAACAATTCTGGGTTCTGGTTACTGTAGCTTGAGTAAGTCCAGTCAATGGCAATCTACAGAATTGAACAGGAAGCCTAAAACGTAAGTCTCATATGTGCATATCTTCACTATTTAAGCGGGCAAAATTTCGTCTTCTAATGATTGACGCTTGCACTCTTCCAGCGACCAGGTTATCATGGATAGGGCAAACTTAGGTAATTCGTCTTGGGATTGAGTTGAATTAAGTCCGTATATAAAGATAGCGTCAGCTCTCACGGCACAGGCTGCTGGAATGAAAGCGCAGTGTATGCGTACGGCTTGTAGTGTCAGTTTACGGTTTGGCCTACCTTTCATCGCTTGCAATCGGAGTCAAGGGGTAGATTTCAAACTTTTTTGCTAGATCAGCTATTTGGAAAGGTTTCATGATCGGTGCAGTTGAATATTATGTATGACAGTTGTCTGCGGCCGCTGTTTGGAGTTTCCCCTTCGTGGCAAACAAACTCCCGCGAGGGGACTGCAGCCATCCGTCAATGGGGACTCCGATTTGCATGTTTACATAGTCTTCTTCCTTTAAAATACTCCGTCCCCTCCGCCCCTCTTCACGACGGCGACGTTAAGCCATTCGCCATAGCTCAATCGAAAGCACAGTTTCTTTGAGCAAAGCAACATGGCAGATGGAGCAGCAAATCTTTATGGCTGGGAAATTTCGGTCCTCTTCGCCCTCTTCATGTGCATCAGCATCTCCTGGCAGGTCTTTGTCGCGATTATAACATTCCTCAACAGCTTTTATGGGGATGCAAAGAAAATATGGCTGACCCGTCTAAAAGAAGAGGTTTTGGACGTGGGCGTCATTTCGTTGGTTCTGGTATTTGCCCAGGTAAGCGCCGGAAACAACACGTGCTGAGCTGCTCCTACGTGCGTAATCGCCTACATCCCACGCCCTGGCAAAAGTTAAGTATTCTATCTACACTACATATTTCTGGAGCATTATCATTCCATTGTTTTTTCCTGCCGCCGTGCATACAGTATCCCATTGACGGCCCCTTTGGGCATCTGTAATTCCAAGTGCTTTAAACGTCACCCCTGGTTCCCTTTCCCCGCACCCTTAAAACGTACCGACGTCTCTACCCTGCCCTGGCCTCCACTACCCTTGCCGGCACCAGCCGTACATCGCCAGCATTTGCGTACCTGTCGGCCACGACACGTCTTCCCACCCGCTATCATCGACGCCGCCCTCGCCTGCTCTACCTCCACACCTCGGCGCAGCTGGCGGCAACCCTGGACGACACCTGCTTCTGTTCACGGGGAAGGACGACGACTTCGCCTCCGAAGCCAGGTCGTCGCAGGCTGCCCGGCGCATCCTTTCTGGCGGCTCCGCTGACCCCTGCCCTCCCGGCAAGCGGCACCTCTTCCCCGCCGACAGCATCACCACCGCCCATTACCTGCTGTTCTTCGTGGCGCTGGTCCACATCGTGTACAGCTTATTCACCTTCACACTGACGCTGCAACGGGTGGGTGGCGGCTGTTGTGGGTCCGGGTGTGTTCGGCAGCAGGGCAGGGAAAGGGGCGGCGGAGGGGACGGGACGGGGTAGCAGCGGAGGTGTTGGGCTAGGCAGGTAGTGATTGGGGGGGTGAGGGAAGCCGCCTCCTGATGCACTGCGCCACACAGTCGCTACTCTGCAGGGGCAGCGCAACGCCGATTCCCATCATTACCATCGCCATCCCACAGTCCCCGATTCGTGGGTCAGTCCAATCCCTCCATCTGTAACGGCTCTATGCATCATCAGCCCTCATCACAACCATCACAACCACCACAATCACACAGACACACACACGCGCGCGCTCCACTTCGCTTTCCTGCCCTATCCTTACCACCACACTCTCCTTCCTCCTCGCACATGCGAAGCCCTCCTCCTGTCCGCCTCTGTTGCCCATCTAGGATCTCTCGTCCTATCTACGATCAACGGCCGTATTTGACGTGGCCCCGCCCCGCCCCGTCACCCCCCGCCCCGGCCCCTCCCGCCCC